>NW_017728947.1:70125086-70180086 GCF_001723895.1 Crocodylus porosus | reverse complement strand
TGTCAACTGCAGGCAGCTCATTCACCCCCTGCAGCTTGGCTGTGCTCCCTGGAGCTGCACTCAGTCACAGGGGCATGGAGGACCTTGGACGGGCTCCTGCACACCCAACCCATGGACCCCCACACCCCTGCCAATGGGCACAGCCCCAAGCAGCCTGACAGAGCTGCAAGGCATGGCTAAGTACCCCTCCCCCTGCTGCCACATCATCATCAGGCACTATGCTGACTAAGCTCTGTGACAGCCCAGGGGAAGGGCTGGCTGGGGCTTGGCTGGAGCACTGAAGAATGGGGCAAGTGGTAGCATGCTTCCCTGTGAGGGGGGCTGTGGGGACCACTAAGGCACCCTGGATGTCAGCAGACAGCACCCTAACATGAATCAATAGTTCTGGTACAGAAGTTTGATTCCCTGGTCTAACTTAAATTGATTAAGTTTGAGTGCACAGTGATCCACGTCTATCTTAGACCAGGTTCCACCATTTTTAAACCTGTGCATATGTGCTGAACTTCTTCACTGTTACGGGTTTAGAATGTTTTCTGAGCATTTATACTGGTATAAGAGTAATGTCTGCACCTAGACATTATTATTAATATATAGATAGCTCTTTGTATATATAAAAATTAGCAAATCTACCCCAATATAGCAGCATTTAAAAGAGCATTTCTCTTTTCCTTACATAAAATGTTTTCCTAAAGTAAACAACTTTGAATCAAATGTTGATGTATAGTTTTTCTGTGCTATTGAGTTCTATGGCCACCTAAGTCTGTCTAGACTTATCAGACATGGAAGAAACATTTAAATCCAGAAGCAGTACTATTCTTCATTAGATACTGTGGAACAGCTATAAAACTGCAACAAAGCCTGTCTAGTATTCATTTCCTCAGCTTGACTGGTCACACATGCCAGAACATGCCAGGGTAATATAATGTTTTATTGGCATGGGTGTAGAATGGCCTTTTGTGCCACAGCACTCAACTGTGTATTCTCTGTGTGCCATATACTTGTAAGGATAGACACCTTTAGATGTGTTTTAGAGAATAAAGATATACAGAAACCTGGCACTATTGTGGTATTCCTTTTTAACAGTATGCACTGATTCCTAGAACAATTAAAAAATTCCCAAAACAAGAGCTAACTACTACTTCGAGAAAATTCTACAAAATATGTAGTATACCTTTATTCTACATAAAATAATGATTTTCAGGTTTCCCATTTGGTGGCATATGAGGAGTGGAAGCAAAGGAGGATGCCAGTGACATGAAGCTTCTACTTGTACCCTGGTAATTTATGGGAGTTTATAGCATATGGATAGTTTATATCTTAAACTTGTAAGTGTTGTATTATAATAAACTCCCCCCCCTGCCCCCCCACCAACAGGTATAACTATTAATAAGACTAAGTCATAAACATTTTCTATACTGAAAACTTACCAGGTAGATTAAAGACTGGGCCTCAATACCCACAATATTGGTACAAATTAGTAATGGGTGTTTATTATATCAAGCTTTTAAATGCTCATGCCCCAGTTGTTTTTATTATCATTAACAGAAATACATTTCCCTCCTCTTTCAGGAAGAGAGGGAGAGGAAGAGGGGAGAATCAGGTGGGGAGAAGGTTAGAAAACAAGAAAGGAAGGGACAGGATGAGTTAGCTGGAGTCCTTTTCCACCTACATCCATATGACATGTGGAGACTGCACCTGTGTGAAGAGAAGAGATTTCTCCGTCTCCCTCAGCTGACTACTGGCAAAGTGATATGGGCAAACAGATGCAAAGCTTTCTTGAGCATGCAACAGCTACTCTTTTGCATTTGCTGAATCACCCGCCTTTCATTATAACCAAGATGTAGTATGAACTGTGATTCCAAGAAGATGTAGTTCTGACGTAACTTTTCCCTCGGAATTATCTGCCTTCCTTGTAGACTCCTGAGGAAGATAGAGTTTTTATTTTAATAAGGAGTAGACAGCGATTTAAACATTTGAAATGTAAGATGGGGAGTTTATAATTTTCTTGCAACTTGTGTAGCATGAGTGAGAAGCTCAAAGGGGCAAGCTTCTAGAGGCTAACATGACACTTGAGAGACAGATAGTGGACCACATCAGGTAACAGGAAAAATGAGAGAGCATAGGGCTTTGCTGACTAAGTCTCATTCTCACCTGCTATATTTTTCCTCCCTTCCCTGACATATAGAGGCAGTGCACAAAGGAGTGAGAAAGCAATCCAGATTGAAACCCTAGAGCCAAACTCCTATAACCATACACTATTGCATGTATTGTGAGAGACAAATAAAACATTTTAGTATATTTGTTTTCATAATTTAGCCTTGTTACTACATACTAGGTGCACAATGTTTTTTCCACAAGGTAGAACATGGATATAAGAATGACTAGAACTAAACCAAGGTTAAATGGTTACTCTGCCTATTTTTAAAGTCAAATAACTTTGAGGAATTCATCAAACATAACTTCTTTAGTGTAGCTGGTGTGCTGAAAAATAATACTCGAATTCACTGTATTCCCTGCTAGAGATTTAGGACAGTTACATTACTGTAAAATATATCTGTGTTCATGGCTGTCAGAAGAAATCCTAACAAAATCCACACATTTGCCATATCCATTACCAGTGTAAAGAATTGCTTTGAAATGCCTGATCTAACTGTTATACACCCTCTACTTCCTCATTTGAGTCCTGGACAGCTCCAGTCTTGTGAAATTTCTTCATATTGGTAAAGAAAGCATTGATATAACACCTCCGACTTCAAAGTTTTGTTAGAACTTGGCAATGTAATCATAGATATTTATGGTTCTGGTAGGACAAGCAGATGTGCTTAAATCACATTTAAGTGTGAGGGCAATTGGTTTGCAGAGTTGTTTATTTGATTTGTTTGTAAAAGCTGACAGATTAGGGGGAAAAGTGTCCAGTATAAACATTAATTTCAGTGGAGTCCCAACCTTTATCATCAGGCAAAAATGTAAATTAAAATCTCTTGCAAAACAGAGCATATCTCTCTCCCTGACTTCACAAATGTATGCTACTAACGAATGTCAGCTAATACAATAAAAGTAAGTTTTACTGCTATAAACCAGGATTCAACCAGAATCATTTACAGTCTGATTCCAACGTAACTGACAACTGGGGTGGAGGTGGGGGTACGGAAGCAGGAAAAACCTGATGCCTTAAATGAGGCATTTTGGTTTTGTGAGGAAGACACTGAAATTGTAATCAAGATACCCAAATTCAAGTCTTAGCTCTGTGATAGAATTCTTGAGTAACTCTGAATAAATCTCTTAATTTTCATCTGCCACAAGTTTCTTCGCTTTGTCATGTAAGTTCAGATAGCTTTTTTTAAGGGGACACTCAGTGCTTAATAGTATGGGACCTAAACCTGGTTGGTGCATGTACATGTTGCTGTGACAGCCTCATAATATTACACTAGAAAATATCTTCTAACTTACAAGGTGAGATCTGAATAGGATTTATTCTACTGTTCTATCAGATGCTGCCCACGTTATGGTTTCACTTATGCACTGTTCATTCATGTATTGTATTTTTATACCAACCGCAAGAACATCAGAGTTGAATCATTTCTTGTAGTTTGTTTAACAATGAGGGGGGATAAAATCATAGCTATTCATGAGTGCAAAAGCTAAAAAGAAAATCAACAAACAGAAAAGGCAAGTCATTAGTTGGAAGAACCTACAAATAAATTAAACCTTGCCTAAGATGTATTGATTTACTGTGGCCTTGCCTATAGAGTAATGTCAAGCATGCCTGACAATCCATTAGGTTCAGCAGGCAAAATTTACTTATAATTATTTTTTTTCTTGTTTTTTTCCTGAAAGATGTACTGGTCTCAGGCTGGATTCTGATCTCTGGTATGCTGGTGGAAAAAAAAAATCAATAGAGTTATATCAGAGTGGGGATCAGAACCAAAAAACTGACTGATGTTAGCTTTGAACTATAGTAAACTCTAGTGAATTCACCTATAGGAAAATTCTCCTTATGTTTTAATCACCATTGTTCTGATTTCCTTCAAGTGCATCTCCTCTGTACAGTTATCAGCTCCTAATAATTGGCCGCTACTGGATAATTTGGTATTATCTGGATTCCTCTTGGAATGGGCATTAACCAGAGTTTACTTACTGTACATTAAAGTGAATAAGAGGTTGCACTTAGTACAAATAACAGTTTTCTAGCTTTCACTAGGTTAAGCTGTTACTCAAAGCATGCAGCTGGCTACAACAATGCAATTAACCAATAACAACTGTAATAAGCAATTTGCTTTGCTTACAAGTATGATGAAAATTCACTTAAACTTTTAACTTAATACAGTGTAATACTGACAACTGTTGGTAGACACATAATTGAGCTCAGAAGTTACAGAAAATAATTTTTAAAATTCTGTTTATATTTGCAAGGAGCACGCTGAAATGCTAGCAAAAGGCTAACTATTCTCCATCTTTTTCCATTAAAATGCTCACATTTTAGAACTTTAAGACTTTCTTAAGCATTTTTTCCTAATTTTTAAAGAAACTTGTATTTTTATATCAGGTTCCACCCTGATTTATAGATGCTCCTTTGAAACCTATTATCAAAACAATTATTTTACCATAGAAAATATCTCTGCCTACGCTGATGGGTTCTAGCGTGCAAGAAAAACAAGACAGACATAACATCTCTGACAGAAAAAAACACAGCAGATGGAACAATGTAGTTAATTCTTAAACACGCAATTACTTTCTTTTAAATTTCTTTTTGAAGAACGCTAAAAATATATGTTCTACCATTCTTTTAATATTGTCTCTGCTGTAGATAGAAAAAAATTACTCCATAATGCTTCTTTCCAACTTTTGAGAATTTGGTTTTATATATATAGGTCATTACATAATGTGCAATCTAGAAGTCTCAAATGTTGGGTGCAAGGAAACAGACTTGATGCCCAATTTAATAAAAAACCACAACTAGAACTGCCAATTTTGACCAGAAACAAAGTTTATACAAAATGCTGCAAGTGTTTGAGACTTGCACTGACTACAGCCAGCTTTGCTACTTATTTTACCTTGTTGTTTCTGATTAACTTCAGAGTTTAGGTTTTGTTCTACTGCTCTATAATTGTGAAGATGGTGTTAAGTTAGTTGATACAATGTCCTGCAGAATAACTTCATGAATTCCCTATCTGTTCTAACAGGGAAGAACAGAGAGCTTCTGAAAGTATCACCATGACAGTTCTTGTAATAATTGAGAGTTCTGAATGGGTTGTAACACCCTGGTGGTGCCCCTCCGGTTCACTAAGGAGTACACTCAGCAGGGTGATTAAATAGGAGAAGGCACTGCCATAGGGCATAAAATATCTGTTGAATCATGAAGGTGGATTGAGCTCCTGTGCTATAGCACTTGCCCTCAGGACCTCTGCAGAATTCAATAAGGAATTCTTATTTCTCAGTTCTCTCAGTCTTCTCTTCTTCAGCATGCTCAGCAAAACAATTAGAAGGCTTCTCAAGTTACAACTTGTAAAATTTCTATACCCCTTGTGGGGTTTTTCCATATCAGAGACACTTTGGGCCACGAAGTTGTTCTTATGGGGTACTGTCAAATGTATAACTTGGGAATATTTCAAAGCAAACATCAGCTGAAAGCAAGGGAAACCCAATTCACTTCACAGTCACAACGTAAGTCTTGCAACTTCTTCTGACTTGGATATCAACACAGGTAGCACAATAAAATTTGTAATGCAAATTATAAGTATTTTATATTATATATAGTTTATATATATATATATAAACTCGACTGACTGTGATTTTGGTTGTTTCTTGTGACAAGTATGGATCTTGGTTGAATAACAGCATAATTAAATATGCTATTCTGGAAAGGGGGAAAGAAAGAAAGATAGAAAGAGAGAGAGAGAGAGAGAAAGAGAGAGGAGAGTAAGTTATGTAAGCATTTTGCTTCTCTCCTAGCCTGGCAAAGACTAATTCATGTCATAAAACCTTTACACAACTTGGTACTACAATGGCAAAATGCAAACAAGTGTGCAGGAATACAATCGTAGTCAGTAGAACAATAAATGAATCAATTGAAGACAAACATTAAAAGAGTTATTTGCTAATGGGCACCATGCCAGGGTTACTCATGCAATGCTGCCTGCAGAATTCCTAAGCTGAGTTCAGAAGATACAGATCGATGCACCTCCAAAGAGAGTCTATATCAATCTCCATTTCATTCATTAGCTCCCACTCTGAGCTGGTTGGCTGCTAGTTAACTCTTTAATGTGGGAGAAACTGTCAGTGTAAAGGCCATTGGGACACATACTCTTCCCCGCTGTACTTGACCTGTCAATATTTCTTGCAGCATACTGTTTAAACTGGTACAGCTAATGGCAAAATGGAGACCTAAGGGGTTTGGGAGGCTTTCCTAGCTTTAGAATGGCTTATCATTCTACTGTAAACATTAGTAAATTCATCCTGATCCAGTATTACTATTTGTGTCCTACTGTATATGAATAAAGGGCTTCAGATGAACTAATTTAAACAATTCTGTTCCTGAAATCAAAGACAGCTTAAATAATATATTATGTTAATTTGATAAATTAGCACATTGACATATCATGCAAAAGGAACTTGAGGCAACTGACATTTGGTTACTAATTAAATTGTTCTAATGTCCCAGACAGACAGAATAAGATAGCTACAGCTGTAAAGTTAAAACCCAGTTTTACTTTGAATTAGTTTAGCTACAAGTTTATTGTATTCTTGAACAGAAAACTGGTGGCTCTGAGATATGAGTAATGAATAAACTATTCAGAGTACTTCTGAAAGTGCAAATATGAGATCTAACATATAAAGGTATAATTACTAAAACAAAGAACAATCTCAAACCACCAACACTTGTGGGCTTTGCTTATTTTCTTTCTACAAATATTGAATTTACTAATTTCCCTTGCCTTACTGTTGAATAAAATCAATTTTCTCAGTAGAGCTGATCTCTCCTTTGTTTAAGGTTAGATGCAAAGTTGATATGCACCCTTAGATATAATGTTAATGCAAAATCCTTGAATATTTAGGACTACATCAGTGTGTGCAACCGCCACAGTTTACTGATTCATTATTTGACAGTCAGTGCTCTCCATACATTAACTGACATGTTTGGGATCATTTGGGAGGGAGAAAGCTTCACATTATTTTAAAACTCTAGTCAAACTGTTTGTAGACAAATTTTGATAACAACACCTGTTTTTTCTCTCTTGGCCAATACAATCCATCGAGAATCCTGGCTTCAACGATTTCCCTACAGAATTGTCAAACATATGTATTTGTATTTCATTACTTGGGTAATAGCTGATTTGCCAAGTTCATTTACTACTAGTTGCTCCTCAAACATCTCAGTGGGATAATTAAGGAATACTAAGAACTGAAACTGTACCATGTTAGGTGGGGGCTAGAGCAATTGCCCAAATCCCACTCCTGATTAAACTGCTGCCCAGAATTAAATATTCAATAACTGAAATTCTGTTTTCTTTTTTTACTCTGAGCAACTTATCATCAAGGAGACAGAATAACTCCCTGTTTTGTGCAGCAGAGACCAAAAAACTCACTGCTCCAGTCAAACCAAGTCTAATCCCTTCTGTGCCTGGAAGAATGGTATTTAAACTGAAAATTGACTGGGTAATGGACTAAGTGGTGCCTTCTTTTTTAATGGCTCAGTATGTTGGCATTAAAACAAACAAAAGTACATTATGGGGAGAACAAATCAGTGGTGGGAATATCTAACAGTAATGAGGCCCTTGGCAGAGCAGGGGCAGGAATGGTTGTAGTACAACGTTGCACTAAAAAACTGAAGAAAATTGGACGGACTTCTGGCATGGACAGTGCAAAGGAGGGGGAAACCACGCTGCACCTCTTCAGTTAGAAACTCCTGCAGAACAGAATCTCTGGTGACTGCTGAATTGGCACAGCTAGTCGCAACAGCAACTTATCCCCTACTCCCTTGTCCCTGTAGTCAACACCTCTTTGCCTGATCATGCCAAGCGGATCTTGGTAGCAGAGTCTGACTCACAGTGCTCCCACATGAAGAGCATGAAATAGTATGTCTTATTATAAAGGGAACGGAAAGCACTGTCTATAATTAAGGTGGCCTGATTCTTACTATTAAACAACCCTGTTTTCAATTGCTTATATCTTTGCCAAACGCTAATCATTTGGGTTGAGGTTTTCCAGGTTGTGTGGGATGATGGTCCCATAGTGCCAGAGGCAGGATGCCAGATTGGATTAACCAGTTATCCAATTTAAAACTACAGCACCTTTATTGCAGCAGATTTATATCCCATGGATTTTGGAGGGCACCTGACTTCTTCAATAACAGACACAACTTCACAGTAAACTCTTAAATGGAATGAACAGTTATTTGAAAAACATAGTTTGGGTTTTTGCTGTGTGGTATATACTGATCAGTTACCGATAAGATTTCTTAGAACTAGAATGCTTGCCACTGTGAAACTCTAGAAAGCAGTCAAGATTCTTCCAAATACTAATTGACTGGTGGCAGAGAGTCCTTAAATCACTGGCAATGACCCTTTAATCATATAAATTAAGGAGAAAAAAATGTCAAACCTCATTCAGTTTTCTCAGCTCTGGGAAAGCTGAGGGATTATATGGCCATACAGAAGGATTTCATAATTATCATTAATACCAACGTGATGTGTTTAGACTTCCTGGACCCAGCATAATGGCTTTTTCCAGTGGATATTGAGTATGCCAGTTGACAGGTAGGAGAACTCTGCTGAACTATAAAGTGGATGGGGGACTTAGAAGTTAGGAGCTTCAAGGAGTAAACAGATAATTGTGAATCAATTGTGCCAGACGATTTGAAGTAAGTTAAGACTACCATCAGTACTTTGTTTCTACAACAGAATTTGAGAAGCATTTAGTGCAATGAATGATTTGTTAACACTGACTTGCGATGCTAAGTCCATTACTTGCATATCATTTCTCTTTCTTATTAGGTAAGCCTGGCTGCTGAAATAAAGCCCACTTCGGGCACATCTACACATGTGCTTTAATGCGCTTTAATGTGCATTAATCACAAAAAGACTGTGTCCTTTCACCAACGAACATTAAAATTAGGTTAAAGCACCTTTTTCTAGTACCGCACAATGGAGGTACTAAATTTAATGCACATTAATGAATGTGTAGACCTGCCCTTTGTTGGTTAAAATAAGCATATAAAAAGAGCCACTTTCTATCTAGAATTGCCTCACACATAAAAGTAATTCCCTCAGTTCAACATGGTGAACTCAATTACTTCCCTTTGCTTTAAACCAAACTAATCTTAAACTGAGAGCAGAGAAAAAAATAGAAACCTTTTATGAAACTCTAAGAGTGAGATGATTCCTAGCATAACTGCTAACTAACTTTGTGAGCTGCCAACACTGCAACAAAAATACTTGCATCACTACCAACAGATCTAAGGGCTGGTAGTTTTTCTTTGTTTTCTTGGTGAGTGAGAAAGGTGTAGTACATAGCAGCACTGCTATTTTCCACCACCTCTGTCTATCCGCCTATGAGATATGACCCATCAAATTCCCAGAATTCTTTGAACTGACAAAAGCAAATATAAACTAAGTTGTAATACATAGTCTTGAAACTCAGAGCGTTGCCTTTGGTGAGGAACGAGAGAGACAATTAATCAATGGAAATTCCAAAATAGCTCACACTATCAATCTCTTTGACATCATCTCCAACAGCTAGTTCCAGTCTGTGTTTGGAACAGTGCCAGGTAAAATTATTGCGATACCTTTGGGCTAAGACAGTTGCAACACCTGCTTACTATGGTACCTCTCAAGTTGGATGCAAGCATGTGTACCAAATAGCAGCCCAGTATGCAAAAGAAATTAATTAGCAAGGATATGCTTTCTTAACTCAGTCAACATCCGCTTGGATGTCTTCAGCTGATGTAGGTACCAGTTCTGTGACATCAAGGAGAAACATCATTTGATCAGCCTTAACATCCACCATTGCTTTTGTACAATAAACCAGGTGAGGCTTGTTGAGTGATCCAGAAAATCACTAGTCTAATAATCACTTTGAAGAATTTATTTTTAAGGGTAAAGAACAGCTCCTTAGATGGAATAAGTCAATGTATGTCCATTGTTTTTGAGGGAAATTTTCAATGGCAATTTTGTACCAGCTGACCATCTGGCCACAGGAAGTTTTTGAATGGTAATATAGGAGAGAGATTTAACAATATAATGCTCTGAATAAATCTATCCTCAATAGTAATTCTAAAAACAAGTTTCCTTCCTTTGTAAACAGTTCTCAAGCTGGCAATTAATGGGACATGGAATATCTTAATTCTTAACAGTAATGTTCCCCCATCTTATTTTTCTCGTTGTTTTATGATTGACACGTTTGGTATTTGTCCCCCCAAAATGTTCATTATCAAGCATTGTCTTATTTATTCTGGCCACTCAGAAAGGTATACACTTTGAACAGTTGAAAGACTGAAAATTCTTGAGGGAAACAATGTTATTGGTTAAAAATAATATTCAAAGCACATTTCTTTATCAGCTATCTTGAAGTAAGTAACTGACACTACAAGCTTGAGCAACCTCAGTAGAATTTGAGAAACTAGTTAATGCTACTGTTCATTTACATTCCAAATTATTTGTTTCTTTGATGAAGAAAGTAACATTAAAAAATCTGTCAATCCTGCTGTTGCAGATTTTGAGTGCTTTCTGTCCGTCTTACTTTTAGCTTATAGCTAAAACATCAAGTTCATTATCCACTGATTGCATTGGCAGTTGGTCAAATAAAGAACAATTTTGTAAAATCTTTGAATTATGGATGTACTGGAAATTTTCTAATGCTGGCAATGCAGTGGGCTTTTAAGGACTGTGCTAAGAGTTGCTGGCACTTCTAAAAATTGCCCTCTTCAAGAGTCCAGTTCATTTTTCAAACCGCTTTTTAAGATTGCCTCAGTATAATGACTCTGGTCTTTTGATGGTTCCAGTCTAAACCCTAATGTGCATTTATCCTCCTCACAAAACAGAGTCATATAATTTAGTACATTTTGGCAGTATCAAGCCCCTATTTAGAAGAGAGCCAGTGCTGGAACAGTCAGGGTGTTGTAGGTCAGGAGTGAACAGGGACAGACTAGATTAAAATGATGGGGGTATTAAATACAGCCTGAGCTGTATGGAGAATCATGATCTGTGCCAACAGCATATTAAGGCTGGGTGCCAGTCTCAAGACTGGAATCTCTCTCTGAAAGTGGCTTCTGGATTGGGTAGCACTGAGAATTCGGCAAACAGATGATTGCTGTTGCTCTTCTGGAAAGGGCTTCAGCACTGAAGAGGGAAAAGAATGAGGACACGTCTGGGTAAAAAGACAATCAGAAACTCCAGTTCATCCACCCTTCTCTCTGAGTTGTATCTTCTTGGTCTTGAATCAATGTCTCATGATGCCAGAGAAGACTGTGGTGCTGATCATTTTCTTGTGTGTGAAAGAGCAGAACACTGCTTTGGAAAAAACATACTGATGGGTTTCTTCTGTGTTTGAAAAGGTAGCAGCATTGGTTAGTGATTGCAGCATTACTCAGCAGAAGGGAATATGGCAGATAAAAGAGGAACATGAATAGAAGTCCTATTTCTTAAGTCATGTAGAGCAGCAGAAATTATTGACTGCTCAGTCCTTTATAGCAGGGGTGTCAAAACTGTCTGGGCTTGCAGGCTGAATGAGTGCTATAGACTGGTTCATGGACCAGATTAATGCTATGAGGCTGGTCCCGCACACTGGATTGGGCCCACAGACCCCTCCAGATGTGGTGCCCACTTCAGC
Organism: Crocodylus porosus; assembly: GCF_001723895.1. Taxonomy (NCBI): domain Eukaryota; kingdom Metazoa; phylum Chordata; order Crocodylia; family Crocodylidae; genus Crocodylus; species Crocodylus porosus. Next base: position 70,168,260 of record NW_017728947.1, on the reverse strand, counting down.
AGGTCTGGGTAGAGAGGCCCAGAATCCCAGGCACTTGGCTGCCGCCACAGGGATAAACTACAGTGACGGGTTTCTTTCTGTGGTGCTGTTAGGGCTCCAGCGCTGCTGCTCTTCCCCAGGTGCTTGATAGCCAAGCTGATGAGAGCCACAGTGCTGGAGCTCCATGGCTGCAGCCGAGTGCCCAGACAAAGGCTCTAGCACTGCAGTGCTTGACTGCAGCTGCAGGAAAGTCTCATTCATGAAGCCTGGGAGACGGATGACCCAGCTCTGTGGGCCAGATCTGGCCCACGGGTGGTACATTTGCCACCCCTTCTTTACAATAAGGATGAAGGTGGCAGCAAATGGCTCTAGGGAATTAATCCCAAAAACAACAGTAAAGCCCTACACTAGACAAGTAACTAAGAATTTTGGTTACAATCAGAGTTTTGGATGCGCTGTCGTGCTCTATCCATGCAGAGCAGCTCCACAACTAGTATAGCAAAGCATTCCAGCTAAAATTGTTTTGGCTGGTCTGTTCCTCAGTTTCATCCATTTATAAGAATGGCGTTGGGAAGGAATAAGTACACCCAAAAGTATACATACAAAAAAACCCAATTGTTTCTGAAAGCGGTCTAGCTCTTTCAGTCTTTGCAACAGGACACTGGAAGTTGTAGTCAGAAAGACACCTTTAATCCTCAAGTTACAGGTCTCTGAATATAATCATTTAACCAGCAGCGCTTAGTACAGTTTGCTACTAAAATGTGCAGAGATGTTCCTTTGCCCCGTCAACCTTCCTATATGCCAGCTGTGTTAAGTGTCTCTCAAGCTCCATTCCCTCCTCAGCAGATGTGAAGCTAGAAGTCTGGACCACAACACAAGCAATACATATGTGCTGGCCACATTCAGTGCATAAATGGATTGGTAGTGACACAGAACACATTTAAGAAAAGAATAATTTTTTTGTATTTAATTAATGAACTAGGACTTAGGAAAGCTAAATTATATTCCTGGTTGTGCCACAAACATCCCATAAGAAGTGGAGTTAGATTATTAAAATGCATACACAGAAGGATGAAGTTGCATTGCCAAGCTTAATGCTAACTTCTGAGTTCTTGACTTTGTTACTTTAGTATTTTTTTATCATGGGCTTCATATTTTGTACATAAACTTATATATGGAGATAGAAACATAGATAAACAAACATACAGATTAATACCAGGCCTCAGGAGTTTTCTTGGCAACTCAGTTGAGTGACATTAATTTATTTATTACCAGTCATTGCCTGATAGGCCAGCCTGCTTATCAGTCATCCCATGCTCATTTCCCTAAATTGCAGGAACAAATACACCACCACAAAACCCCTCCTTGACCATCCACAGCCACCACCTGGTAACAATTCTTCTAATTAGTAGTAGGAAAGAGTGGATTGGCTGATAAGAGAGAGGCTCAGATCCTGCAATGGCTCCCTTAAAGGTTCACCAACCAAGCCCAAAAACAATGAGGGAAGAGATCAAAGACACTGACTGTGGTTGATCAGGACAGGTGTTTGTGGTGATGTTTTCAACAGATGGAGGTTCCTGTGAGAGAAGAAAAGAGATCCAAGTTATACCAGCCAAATTTGACTACTCCTCAACCAGAACCAACACAATCAGTTAAATTTTCTTCCTGTTATAAACTGAAGTTCATGTACATGCAAAGTTTTATTAAGCTACATCTTAAAAAGGAGAAATGTTACCCTTTATGACTGGTAGAACAGATGCAAAAGGATAAGAGACCTTTACAGCACCACTTTCATAATAGAATTCTGTTGTTCTGGAATGATTTATTTTTGAAGAGGAAAAAAAAATGCAAAGAACTTGGAACACACACAAAAGTACCTTCTCATCAAAGGTTGTCTATCGTTTCATGAATCACATGTGATGGATGAGATTTATGAATTAGAATCTGCGTCAAAAGATTTACAACATACTAAATTAGTTATGACATCTTCTCGTCTGTGAGCATAAACTTTCAACAAAATATCTATATCATCATCACAGAAGCATGGCCAACCCAGTTCTTTCATTTTACTGCAGCACACCCAGACCCTGTCAGAGTTTTTGATGAATTCTTGAAGGAATGGGCTTCAGATCAATTAAAATAAACACTGCAAGCTGATTTATCAAATCTTTTCTGAATGCTCTAAGAAAATGTCAAAAATCTGATCCATTGACAGAGAAAAGTCAGAGAATCGTGGCAGCCTATGGGATCACAAGACCTTTTCAAAACCATCATAAATCACTACAGAAAACAAATGGGGCACCATGTGATAAGATTTCTTCTGACAGCTTTGCCTCAACAAGACATATATGAGATAAATGGATACCTTCGCCTGTGCCCAATTGCCAGTTTACAAAGTTCCAAGTTGTCAAATTGTAAAATACACCACATCCAAAAAAATATACATTTTGGATATACAATGGCATGATTTAAAATAGCTCACTTTCTCTTCCTTTAGTGCAAGGTTTGTAGCACATTGGCAGGCAGGCAGACTTGAAAAAAATAGGTAACCAGCTCAAATATTACCTTGTACAGTTCTAATTAGTTTTCTAAAATGATTAAATGTATTAAGCAAACTATTTTTCTGTGGTAAAGTAACTCTAATCACAGTAACCTCTGATATTTCTAATCATTGCTAGGGTTGTTCATTTTCATGTTGGTTGTGAGCACGTTCAAAACAATGTAATAATAGCCTAACCTATTCCTCTAATCTTAGCCAGGATCACACAGATGCCTTTGCTAATGAGGTAATGCAAATTGACAAAAATATACAGGTATCAGAAATAAAACAGAGTTGGATTTGATAGCGAATTAGAACTTTGCACTGCTATCCATGCTGCTGGTGGGGAACTCCATTATCAACAACAATCATGCTGATTGCTGTCTGCTTTTATTGCCGTTAGCATACAGAAAAACAATAAAAGTCATTTCTGATATATCCTTCTATGGGATGAACAACCGATATCATTAGAAGTGAATATGGACACAAAATGTTAAAAAGCATACCTCCTATACAAAGAGATCAGAGGTTCTAGCATTTTGTAATTCCTTTTTTGGGCATGCAGTATAAAGGTCGCCATTAATCCCTTTCAGTTCTTCAGAGTAAAATTTTCCGTATTTTGGATGCAGTTTCCAACTTTTAAAATAACTGCTGAACTTTTCTTAATGCGTAGGAAGACATCCCCTTTCTCTCTCTCTCCCCCCCGCACCAGCCTGTCTCTCACCCATTGACTCCTCAATCTACATTTTCACTGACTACGTGTCTTGCATGCATACCAGACCACCCTCTGGCTTCTTTACTTTTAATTCCATCCAGGAAGAGCACACACCAACTGCTGAAACTTCCTTAGCCTGATGAAGGGTTTTTGAACCCCAAATCTTGCTTAATAATTGTTTTTCAGCTATTTAAGTTGGTCTAATGAAAGATATCAGATTCACCCAATGAACCTTGTCTGCCTAGGAAGACAAGAGGCATTTCACACAGAGGTCTGAGATGTCTCCAATTCATAGCTACAGCATATTTTTTAGGATTTTTTTATTTCTTAATTTTCTTTAATTTTGAGGACTCCTATAAAATAGAGAAAGTATTTTTCTTTTCCACAGATAAGGCCGGAAGGAAAGAAAGGTATTTTTTGAGAAGAAACCTTATCTGAGGCACCCTGCACTTCCTAAGTCATCCAACAGTTTTAGATTAGAGGAGCATCTTGAACTCCCTCCATAACAAGTTTGTTGAAACTGAAGCTTCACTGACTGATGGTAGTTGCAGAAATTTGTACTTTACAAGCCATTTTGAAGAGAAACGAGCTTCAAAAGCACTGCAGGGTCTATCATGGAGCAGAAGAACAGGGAGCAATGGAAATAACAAAGCCAGTGATGTGATAATTTTTTTTTTTTTAGTATTCCATGACTGCCACATACTCAGGCTACGACACTGTTTAGCACAGTCTTCAATGGGGTGATAGTAGGGCATGTGAAGCAGTATCCTAGTCCCTTTCAAATTCAGTGTTAGTCCCTGGCAGGGTAAGAGGTAAAGCAGTAAAGATGTAAAGAGTATATGTATGACAGAGATATATTCTTCTGGATAGAACTGTTCATATGCTCTCCCTATAAAGCATCCACTACTGCTACTATCAAAGACAGGATACTGGACTAGATGGACCATTGGCCTAACCCAGTATGGCACTTTTGATATTCTTAAATCTGGTTGTGCTAGTTAATGACATCCTTCCTAATGGTTAAAGAAAGTGAGCCAGTGCCTGTGATATACTGTTAGATTTACTGGCAGCCTTTGGCATGGTGCAAATGCCATTCAGCTCTGTATGGGCTTGTTGACATTTCTTAGCATCTGAGACAACTACTGCAAGAATGTGGATGAGAAACAGTGGGCTTTTAAGATCAGTCTGTGCAAGGTAAAGCTGATAGTCAAGGGAAGAGGCAAGCAGCTAGAGGAGCTGGTTGTAGTTGAGACTGATAGAGTCAACCCTGTAAAGGAAGACTCTTGAATAATCACAACTCACGGGTACCTAGATAGCAGCAGTAACCGGAAATGCTTTCTTTCAATGCAAAATAACCAGGACACTGCACCCACACCTCTCTGATTCAGTTAACTACACACTGATGGTGCAAAGTAGTTCCTCCTATAAGATGACACCATACCTGAGTTTTGCAACTTTTAGGGGGGCTATGTAGCACAACAGCTTTCTATTACGAAAATCCCAAGCAACACGGGTTTTGAGGTGCGACTTTACTTTGGTAGTAGCTAAAATTAACATCAAGATAGAGCAAATTTCCATTCCCCCCCCCGGGTTTGAAGGGAATCTGATGCTTCTTTAAGTTTATGATTTAACCTTGTAACATTCAGCTAAAAAATTCACTAATAGAAATAATTACCAATAATAAAAAATAGAAGTGAAGGTAACTGGATTTTCTGTTACAAAATAATTTATAATAAAATATTATCCTAATCGTGATGTGGTCCAATCTGAATTTTTCAAGAGTTAATATAAGCAATTAATATATTGTTATAATGATATAATGTACTTTTTGCATTTGTGAATGTTTCTTCTCTCTAAACTTCAGATTAAACTTGTCTCCATTTCTCCTGTCTACAGAAGTTGGTAGTGGTAAGGTCTCTCGGTGGCCTTCAATTGTTCTTGCACTTTGCTAATTGCAAAACTACAACTAAAAATAAATACTTAGCTATAAGCCAGTAAGTGGAATACATTAATAAAGCTTGAGTACTTGGCCTTTTCCCAGACTCCTTAACTTCATCATGTTCACTGCAATCATGGCTTTGAATTCTTGCTTTGTAAAAGCAAAATTACCCTATACAACTTTTAATTCCCAGAGCCACATCCCTAAAAGCTTCATCAAACTTCTAAGGTACATGGACTAGTGTTTGAGCTTAGAAAAGCTGTTGGCAAATCCCAATGAAATTTTTTGACAGATTCATCTTTTAGCCTTTGGGAAAGTGAAGGTGCTGCAGGCAAGATATTTGATTAATGCCACAAAAAATAGTGTTGCTGGCACAGCTGGTATGTTGAGAGAAAAATTCATCACTAACTCTAAAACTGCCATGTAATTTTCTCCCAACAGTTCTTTTCCTTATTTGACAGAAGATTTGCACAGGACAAACTAGCCTGACAGAGGACAAGTCAGCCAGCTGTTGAGGTATCTCTAAACATGACAGATCACTATGTTTTAACTCAGATTAATTCACTTATTACAGGTAGGCCTAAATCACTGGTCATTGTCAAATCAGTTGTCACTACTAGCAAATCATGTCAGATTTCTGAACAAAAGTATTTCCAATCTAAAACAGTTGTTATAACCTCAGCCTGTCTGCTGACAAAGTAATTTGAACAATAAGCACAGGACAGTGTAAAGTCTAGCTCCACTCAACCAAGCAAAGCGTTGCCAAATAACCAATTGTACTCCAGCAATGTGTGTCATTTGTATGGTACTTCATAGGTCCAGAAGGACTGCAGATACAGTATTTAGAAAAATCTGGATTATTCCTTCAAGGTTGCTCTTTCCCCTCCTGTTTTTCCCTTGCTTTCAAAACATGTTTATGAATCATTACCTCACTTTAAACCAATATGTATCATTATACAAACATTACAAAATTGTAAGTAACACATTCCCAAAATATGAGAAAGTCATATAGCTAGATGAGAATGAAAACACTGCAGTATAGAAACATGAGAACAGAAATGAAGTTGTAATTTAGGATCAGGCTTCCAGGTAGTTTTCCCTAACCAATTAGCTAGTAAAATCTGAACACTAGACTTTAAGGGCATACTATATGAACCATGTTTCTATGATCAACATTACAGAATGGCCCAAAAGTAGAATATCAGAACACTTCTGGAACTTAGAGATGTTGGATTCAATCTGAGCTTTGCAGTCAGAGATAATATTTAATCAGATTCTGAAACTTGATAAACTTAATATTCATACAGGCATTCCAAGTCATTTTACAGATTTGATTTTGTAAAGTCCTTATAAAATTCCACTGACGTTTTCACTCAACTGATAAGAGCAGCTTCACAAAATTCCATTTGCCCACTCCTGCTAGATGACTAATGGATATTTTCTTGGGGGGGAGGAAGAGATATGTTTTCAGATGAGTAAATAACTAGCGTGAGGCTTTTTCATTAATTATCCAAGGTAAAGAAAAAAAATCAATAGATTTTACAAATGGATAGGTTAAACTTTCACAAGAGGACTGGGCAGGATACATTGTTTTTTGTTTTTTATAACAACAGTATTATATGTTATTACTGGATAGCTTATTTATTTGTAGTGGCATCTGAAAAGCAATCATCAAGAATAGCTCAGCTGCCAAATTATATAACCGTCTTTTAGAGTACATCAGCCCTCCCTTTCCTCTGAAGTCTTGTACCTCACCTTGTAAAGTACAGCTACCTATATCTGGTCTGGCACCAAGACAACTTCTGTGGGACTGGTCTTCTATGACCCAATTTCTCCTCTGCGTCAGACCAACTACCCAACAACTAATTGTCTTTTCCTTACGTCTTTTGACTGAAATTAAAGGCAGGTAAGGAGCACAATTAGGAGCACAGGTAAGGAGCGCATAAATCCATTTCCTCAACAACTACAGGGAAATTCTGTATGATTCAGATCAAACTAAAGGTTATTTATTTAAAGGTGCAACAGAGAAAAACATACAAAAGTAACAGACATCTCTTCTTCCTCTCTCTTCATGGCTCTTCTTTGATTCCCTAGCTGACATGTTTGGTGGCAAATATCCTTACAGGAAGTGTCACGTATGTGCATTAGTTACAAAAGGCAAAGTTTGGTGACTGACATGTGATAGCCTATCTCCTTATAGAATTGCTTAGAACAGTGAAATATCTTGTCCTCTCCTTTAAGAATGGAATTCCTTCCCTCGTCGATTGCTTGGATCAATGTACACCTTTCACTGAATTTAAAAGTGCTCTGTCTGATGTGACAGGGGATCCTGGGTTTTTGCCTATCGAAAGGCTGATCCAGGCAATTTATGAAAGGGAAAAAAGAAGTTATCAAGGGGAAAGGAGCATCCTCTCTCTAAGGTTACAAATTGTGGGAAAGGTATGTGAAGTTAGCTGCAATGGGGACCCCTAATTTTCCTTTCCAATTGGGTAAGTCTGCACCCCCAATTTTGTTCTACAGATTGTAGGAAAGCAGCTTGGTTGATTTTGTAGATACTATTCCTTTTCACAATTAGAAAACTACGAAGTGTCAGAACTCTAGCACAGAAATATCTGAGTAAACCTGAAACAGACCTGTTTATAACGTTCACTGGTAGAACTATACATCCCACATGTAATTGCTTCATGTGAGTGAAACAAGAGAAAATTAATTTTTAATCAAACCTCAAACCTATGATATTAAAATAGGTTATTTTTTGAACTATGACATCTGGGACAATGCCTGATGGGAAAAGGAAGAGATTTAAAATGTTTGAAAAATGCTTTTATCTTGCTAGCTTGGCTGCTCTTAACACCGCAAACCACTACCCCGCTTTTTATCTAAATACACAAATTATGATCACTTGATCCCACTCTTCTCCTTTTATTAACAGTGCTTTCCACTAATGAAAGGACAGAAACAATGCCACAACTAAGGTGAAAATCCAGAATGAACATGTGTCAAATATGCTCTGTGTGAACAGCTTTGTAGGCTGATAACATTTTTGCATGAAACATGCACTAAACCATTTAAAACATTATTCAGAAGTATAAAAAGCAGAATCTCATGGTGACAAATTTAAAACCAGAAAAAACTTAAATTTGTTAAATAAACTGTCCATTATGAGTTGTGCTATTACTGGTAAGTTAGCTCTTGGAAAGTATTTGATAGTGCTGCTAGGGCTACTAACTATGCCTAAAATTTGCAAAAGTGATTGGTAATTTTTAGCATCCCAAACTGAGACTTCTAATTAGCTATATTTTCAAAGGGGAGATATGACAGATTTGGAGTTGTTCTGTAATAACCTAGAAATAGCACATTCCATGTGTTTGCCAAACTGTTATTGTGTTACTTCCTTTCTTGTTACATGTTTAGTTCAGGTGTATAAGGATAAGGGATTAACTAAGAGATTGGATGTACATACAAAGGAAGGAGGACAACGATATGCAAACATCTGAGACAATACAGAACCAGCTGTTTTCATGCTCATCTCCTAGATCTCAACCAAAGCTGAACAAACAAGATTCAAGTGACACAGAAGACAGAATAAGTGGTTTTGAACTTGGGCAAGGACAGGCCTGAAGGTAGGGTAGATACATCTGCAGACCTTTCCATCATGTTGAAAGCTCTTCTCTACGGTTTATGCTTTGTTCCTACTGCTGAGATTAAATCACATCTTTGCTTTCAGCAAAGGCTGTTTGGAACAATGTCTTCACCACTGACAATTTGATTTTTCAATGATGTTCATCAACGCATGTGACATTACACAGTGGTCATTCCTTAAAAAAAATTCCCTCTGATACTTATGCATTCATTAACGTACCTGTGGCTGATGGGGCTTAATCAATGCCCATAGAATTTGATCCAGTCTACTCTTCAGTTAAACTATTTTCAACACTGGTTCAACTGTACCCATGCTAGCTCCTGTCATCATCAATGGGTAAATCTCTTATTGTGCACACAGTCCCTTCTCTTCTGTACCATCTTAAAGTAGTTGAAAACCTCAGAACCATGTTTTAAAGACAATCACAGGGAGTCAGTGATACATGAAATGGAAGTATTATCTTCAGAATCACGGGTTCTAAAACACTTGGCCATCTGTCAGAGAGAAAGTTTACAAAACAGCCCTTGGAATTGTATTTGATTATTTTAAAGAAAAGGCTGATAAAAAAATAGAGGTCTGGTCCAATGCCCACTGAAATTAAAACTGACTGCAATAATGGTTTGATTCAGCTCCTAATGAAGGAAAAATGAAGGAAAAGTAAGGGCAGAGAGACCAGATAGGAAAGCACTTCCTTTATTTCTTCTCCTCCTGCCTCACCTTTTCCATTCTTGCACTTTGTGGGAATGATAAAACAAGAAACCAGCCTCAGAACCTTGTAACTCAGGATGGAGATGGCAGACCTGGTGTCCTGGGAACTTGACTGGGAAATCCCCGATAAAACTGGCAAATATAATGGATCTAATTTAGCTCACGTATTAGCGGAGGTGGGATTTATGCATTAATTACTTTTCACAAAATTTGAGACTTGCGTTAGTTTCACTGACATATATAAGACTTTTCTACAAGCAGCACAAGACAACAAGCAAGCATTTAAAAAACCCAGTTAAGGTATCTCTTTAAAACAGACAAACCAAAACCCTCCAAGGAAGAAATCAATTAATTAAAAAATTACATAAGAACATCTGCTTGCAAGCTGATCAAACTCGAAAGGTGAAAACAACGTCTGTTCAAGTGGCGGGTAGAAAGACACAATTTTGGGAATGGGGTAAAGGCAAAATGTGGGCGAATGATAAAACAGCAGCCAGACTCCGTGTGTTTCTTTACTTTGGAATGCAAACACAAACACACAGCGGAGATCAGTGAAGCAGTGGGATACCTCTGTTCCTCAGATGCAACAAGATCTTTTTCATCATCCTCAGCAGGTGACCTCTGACTAATCTGTGCTTTTTCCATGCTAGCCCCTTCAGTCTCTACAGCTGGGAAAAAGCACCAAGATTGTGGAGTACTGTCTTGGGTGACCCAGTTGTGTTAGGAAAGCCCTGCTAGTAGCTGCTGTTCAGCTTAAATGGTGCTCAAGAAACTAAACACTGGTTTCTAGCTAAAAGGATGAAATGGTAAAGAATTGCCCTGTTTAAGAGAAATTAAGATATAGCACACGCAGCAGTATACAATGAACATCACAGAGCAGATCACAGGGAAGAGCTGCCCTGCTTACAGAGCTGAGATGAATAAAATTAAATTCATTTAATGACTCAAAAATGAACCTTTAAAAGACACAGTTTCATTTATCTTTCATTAATTTAGTATTTGTTATCACTTTTTCTGTGGATAGCACTTTTAGGGCTGATTGCTATAAACACTATGAAGCATATACTTTGTACTGTTTGCAACAGTATATTTGTGCCAGTGTGCAAGTGCCTGAAAAATATTTATTTACCGTATAAATATTTATTTATAGAAATATAGGCAAACGTAAAATAATCAACAATTGGTCTAACTCAATCTTCTGTTGTACATGGGCAGCAAGGTACTCATAAATGATTTTAGAATCAGAGGCACATCCGTACTACGATACTTGAGTACTTCTGAAACCAGCAATGCAGAAGCTTTGTTCATTAAACCTAGGCAACTCAGTGTCTCTTCTTGCATACTGACATCTGTCTCTTATACACACTGACATGGGATGAGCCTAACTGAAAATAATACAGATTCAGCAGCTGCCAGTCTGCTCTGGGTGAGAGGGGAACACTCTCCCCACTTATGCTGTTTTCCTCCTCTATCTTTTTTCTCCCTTGTAGGAAAGCCACTATTTGAATTTCTATCCTGCTAAATTTTTTGACACAGAGCTGCCATTTTTTTCATTTAGTTGTGCCACATTTATTGCTACTCTAGGAACCAAGATGTGCCTAAATGATGAAATGGCATCTCTCAGATGACAATTTTTACAAGATGTGCACTTGATTTTAGTTGCAAATGCTGTTATCAGTTGAGACAGTGGCTTTTCTGGCTGAAAGAATATGTAGGCTGAGTGCTGTGTAAATGGAAAGTGGGCACTTCCCTCCACTGCCCACAGAGTTGACACCTTTGGCTCCTGTCAAAATGAAATGAAAGAGAGCAAGGCTTGTGAATGACTTTTTAGCTTCCAGTTAACATTCTCCATCTCTTCATATGTCAGTAGGAAGCTTTGGGCTTGTCACTGTCACCTGAAGGGTAGAACACAAGCAGCCAAGGTTTAGTAGTCCAAGTAGAGGTCTACATAGGGAAACTAGTGTACAACCAGTTTGGCTACTCAGCACAAAGTCTCTCTGTGGATATGCTTATTGGGCATTAAATGCAAGGTAAACTAAAAGGTTCCCATACTGGAAGTTACTTTGGAATTGCTATTACACACTCCATTCACACTCTAGCTTAGGGCACAGACCAGCCCCAAATGAAATCCTATAGTTCCAGCAATTCATCACTCTGGCAGCAGTGTATCTTGGTCCTCATTATTAACAAATTATTTAAGGTGGAGGTCACTGTACAGTGAGATTTGCATTTCAAGCAAAAGAAAAGCCAAGTGAAGCTTGCTGAGATCCACGATGAAGACAGTCATTGCCAGATTGAGCCTACTATAACCATATTAGAGATGCAAACCAAGTGCTCTAGGGTGGAATTATTCTCCTATTTTTTAGGCATCTCTCCTTCCCCTCTCTTCATGACTCTTTTTTGATTCCCTAGTTGACAATGTTTGTTCTACGCTAGGGAGAGCCATTTGTGTACCATCAATAATAGGGCAGGTGGAGGCAAATGGTTGTCATAAACAGCTTTAATTGGGTGACCTCAGGGAAAGACCTGACACCCAGGGAAGAACACAACTATAATATTCAACCATGACCCATTTAAAGTTATTTTCTGGCTGACCTACTCACCTACTCATCTATGCAGCTTGAACAAGGTTTCCCAATGTCATCTGTCTTTCTAATTTTTCCTCCTTGAAAGATATACTGGTAAGTAACAACCAATGAAACCAAATAAAAATAATTCCTACAGCAGCTTGTGTGCATTTCATAACAAGACTAGTGCTAGCATTACCTGAATACTTCCTCACAGAAGTACACTTAAATTTTTCTTTCAGCTTTTAGAAACATTCCAGTACACAGATACAACTAATAACACCCCAAAAATTAAGGTGAAATTTTTTTATTGTATCTGGATTTGTATAGCTTAATAAAAATTATAGTTTATCTTAATGAATTACTAAGCAATAGTGCAACAAGAGAATAAAAAAGAGAGCCGAGAAAAGAAACAAATATTAGGTCTTTGAGAACAGAGAAACAGAGAGGCAAGAAAAGTGTCACATCACATTTTAGTCCATTTTTCACTACACTAGCTAGAAAAAAAGATTTAAAATATTCTGAAATTCCTCAAAGCTGATCTGTACTCTGCAGAAATGTGTATGACAGCCTTTGTGAAAACTGGAGTTTTCTCTGATCATAATGGGTAGAAGGGACTTTCCTAGTCTATTAGCTGTTTTTCTCAGCTATAAATTGTGCCACTTGAAGCCACTTTTTTGTGCCTTCTGGGACACCAATCAAGTCCTTCTTTTGTGCCTGGGCAATTATATGGCCTCTGCTATTGTAATACCTAAGCACTTTGCAAACCATGCAGTTTTGTAGTGTACACCATGGCACTGTGATTCTGATTCCCCTCTTTATAATAAATTGCATGTCATTCATCTTCTTTGTCAGAAGACTCTTAATTTTGAGCATGACCAAAAATTATGCATATTAAAGACAGTGCATATTGTGCATTACTAGCACAAGTTGGAGCTCTTAAATCCCACGCTGTGATGTCTCTCCAACAGTTTGTTCATCCTTTTAAAGCGTGTTAAGTTTCAGACCAGCATCTTGTAATTTGTGGCCTAAAATTTATGCCGTTCTATATTCTTGAATTAGAGTCAATTCCTGTTCTCAATTAACTTTCAAACTGCAGGCAACCTTGATATCTAACAAGCTTCTGTATGAACACGAAGCCAAGCAAAGGTCTGCAAAGATATTATTTTGAACCTGTTTAAACTTTCTATAGATTTTGGTATCATTAAATACCTTTCTCTAGGCTTGATCTCCGGAAGCCAAGTAGACTAGGAAGAGAGCAACAGCTCCTGATCCGCTAAAGGAGGGCAAATAACCACATTTTAGTACATTTCTAGTGACAAGGGTGGTGGTGGGGGAAAGAACAAAAAGAATGGGCTGATGAACTTTGGGTCTCTGCCAAGGCTATTTTAAGACTGACTAAACACATTTTGTGTACATATTTTCTTTTGCTATGATAGGGTCATTATTTGTATAATATAACCTGGGCTGACTTTCAGCACATACTGGGATAAAGTGATCTCCATTTTGTATTGAGAAGGTATTATATTGCATTATACGAGGACAGATGCTCATGGCTTCAGAATTTAGAGCTGTCCTGAGAATTATTTAAAGCCTGCTCACAGACAGCAAAAGTCAGATGATCAGGAGTGCCTGTATGTGGGGAGGCTGCTCCAGCGCACTGTAATTACTGTGTCTTGCAGTGGATTCAATTAATCAAGTCTGCTGCAGTGGACTAATTCACACTCCAGCAGCTTGTGTCTCGTCTATCAGCACCCTCACGCTTCAAAATGGCAATGGGAATGCTTTAACTAAAGCTCATTCAACAAGCTTTAAAGTGCCCCTACCATTTTGAAACGCAGGGACACTGATACACAAGATGCTGCAGGTGCTATAATTAGAGCAGCTCTCAGAGTCACTCTAATTAAAGCACCCTCTCATCTCCACAGCATGAGTAAAAATACTTGAGCTGTCTGGTGCTACTTCAGTTAGCCTATTTATTGTGGACCATACTGTGGGGCAAGAGATATACCAGACATGTTTTAGCATAAGATTTGCCACGTAAATCAAGACAATTCTTCACCTAGGCCATGGTAGGTCTTCCTCAGTAGCCAGTAACAAATATTTCAAAACACCAAAACAAAGTAACAGAGAGGTAATGGACTAACCTGCCCCAGAAAAGTACTGGTTTGTTCATGTTTTGATATTTTATTTTTAACCTGTCTAATTAGTCACTCTGGATGCTCTCATTATCCATAAAAGCCGCATGGTTGGAAGGAAACCACTTGAAATGCTGTCAGTAATGTACAACAAGACAAACACCTGGCATAATGAGGTTACAAGTTTAAAAAGGGAAGGGAAGATGGAGAAATGAAGATGGAAAAAGTCCACAATATATCAGGAGGTCAGGGCATTTGACTGGGAAGTGTATTGCTAGTTCTGTGTTGGTTTGTGCTTGAAGATATAAAAACATTTTCATGTTAATTTGTTACCTTGTTAATTTGTAAGGCATTATGGCAGAAGTGTGTCTTGAGGAACAATTTAAGAAGACAGATTAGCTGAGGCAGGAACACAGAAAAAGGTGTAGGGACACTTATGAGCGAAGCACACAAATGGGGCATCAACACTGTCAGAGGCACAGGGGCATTGACAGACATTCAGGACTCCGCTCTGATTCATGGTGCTGTACGTAAAGTGTCATCAGTTAGAACACCTCCTCCCTGACCCAATAGACATTCACCTCTTGGGCTGCAGGGGAATCGAGCTCTCCTGAACCAGCTCTCTTGGGGCTGACAGCTTTAGGGCTGCTAGCAAAGAGGGGTAAAGGGAGCTGCAGTATCTGCAGGGCTGCTATGCACAGCCTCGCCTCACGACCCCTGCTAGTTATCCCAGTTGGGATACGGGGGGGGAGTTGGGCTGGGTCCCCAGGTGAGGGGGCTCCCTTCTTCCCCTTTCATCTGAGGCCGGGCTTGCCCAACAGCTGCTGCTGCTCTCAAGAGACCCAGCCAGAGCGGGGTTAATTAAACAAGGGTTAATTTTTTACACGACTGATCATTTTAGAAGTGCTCTGCAGCCATGCACGTGTGGTAGGTCATTGCTGCAGAGCACTTCCAGGGGCCAGATCACGCAAAAACTGTCACTTCTGTCTGCCGCTTGAAAGTGCAACAGGAAGGTTAGAGTAGAAGCATGTAGAGGAATGCAGGGATTTGAAGGCAAGGACAACTGTAATCATAGTGCTGTGATAAGGGAGCAGCCAGTGTCAGCAATGAAAAAGGAGGGGACTCAGTCAGATTGTTTGGCCAGAAGGACAGACAGAGGAAAATGAAATGTGGCTGGAAAGTACACACTAAAGATACTGGAGGGAGAGGGGCACGCATAATGTTCTGCACTGGCAGAGAAAAGTGAAGGGAGAATGAAGTATATAGGCTTTTGGAGCTCAGTTTTGGCCATAATGGAAGGAATGTGCTGTGGATGAGGGTGGCCAAAGCCAGGGGTATAAATAAAAGAGTATAAACATGGATTTCTGACCTATAAGGTACTGTGAGAGCCTGTACAGGAGAGACAGCTGAAGTGGATTGAGTTTCTCTGCCCATACTTATTATCATCTCTTGACTTCATGAAATAAGTGAGACACAAAAATGCTTTTTTACCTGCTCTAACTGAAAAGAGAAAATATTTGGATTGTATTACAAACTGCCTTACAGTCTATGCAACACTGAGATTTTACAAAACATAATGCACACACTTTACCACAGATAAAAATCTATGCATCTTAAATCTTTTCTAAAGTCTGAGAAAGTTTTGTTCTCACAGAGTATTTATATCAAATCCACCAAACCAATGTATGTTTTCACTGTGATGAAGACTGCAAAATACGTCAGCATTCCTAAAATCACTGTGGTTGGTGGGCGGTAGGGCTCTAGCTTATGCAAAAGGAGATGGAAAGCAATTAAGAAAATGATAGTTGTAGATTTGAGTCAGCTACAGACAGGAATAAAAAAAACTATGCAAAGGAAAAGTAAGCACCTGACAGAAAGTGTTCAAAACTTTCCCCATTTTTGATGTCTATTAAACAGCAAATGTCATCAGGGCAGGGACTTTTTTTAACTCTGCGTTCATACAACAGCTGAAACAAAGAGCTCCTCCTATCTTTTCTGATCCTCAGGCACTACTATGAAAACCTCAATAACCACAACAACAATAAGCTTGTTGCTTTACAGACTATTGATGTTTTGGAATCTCTTTTTGTCAGCCCAAATAAAGTCCTGTGCTATTTATTGTATCTTTTTATGCATAAATGGTAATAATATAATGTTTGTTCCTATAAAAGATAAAAAGCTTACAGCCTAAGAAAAACCTGCATCAGATAACAAGTGCAGTTAGTAAAATTGATAACTAAGTAGCAAGCAACAGTATATAAAAGGCTATATTTTGTGCAACAGGAATAATTAACTAAATCAAAGGATTAACCTGGGAATACCTTCTCTTCCTATACAACCTACAATGATTATAGCTACGAGAGATATCAATGCCCAGCTGCCCCAGGCCCTGTTGCCTTTAATAACTCCAGTTTAGAGATGGAGAAATTTGTCCTCTGTACTACCAGCCAGAGAACTGTCTGTCACAAAAGTAAAAGGAAAAAAGTTGTCTTAACTTTATTCTTAATTCTCCTTCACCTATGGAATAGCTCTTGACAATTTGCATAATATGAAATATATAAATATGTAAAAATGTTTATAACATGTCCTCTGATAAAATAAAGACATTTTAGCAGGGATGAGGAAGGCCAGAAGTAAGAATTATAATACTAAATAATAGTAGAGGCAAAAAAAATTGCTTCTGATAAACTCAACATCACTGTCTTTTATAGGCAACAATGAAAACATATTAAAATAAACTGCAGGAAAACTGAAAAGTAATCCTGAGAAACTTTTTCTTCCCTCATTCAAGTGTCTCTAGCTTTTCCTTTACCTATTGCATAGCCCTGTGAAAAAATACGAAATATGGTCACTGATGTGAATACTTAAGCTGACAATGAGAAATCAAAACCCATTATTTCAATTTAGAAGTCATAAATACCCTTTTTCATAAGCCAAACCAGGTTAACTGTAAACTGGATGAAGAATATTTCTGAGCTCTGGATGTTAGCCTAATATTTATATGCCAACTACAATATTTTATTCAGTATGCTAGGAATTGATTTGTCCACAGTGACATTACCCAGAGGAGCAAATAACCCTTCCTCAGCCTTCTTGGTATCCGTTCTGCACAGTCTAGCCAACCTGAAACAGTAAAGTATTTGGTGACATACTGACTAAATTCACAGCTTGGCATGAAGCCTTCTCCTAGGGCCCACATAAAATGTCATCTTTTCTTTGTTTAATCCTAAAACATCTTTTAAATTCATTCTCCTGTGCTTCCTGCTTTTTACCTACTCCAAATGTGTTGCCTTCACCTTTTGTACTTTTTCATTTTTCTGGTTACATTTAAGGGTCTTCCCCTGAGATATCATTGGACAAAACTCATTAATTTAGATATTCTCTTGCCCCTTTTTCATTTACTTAAGATGTGCCTGCTAGGAAATTTGAAAGATGGTTTAATATTAAAAAAAGTATTAATTGGTATAACTAATACAAGAATCTGGCCAGTGGTCTACTGTAAAGAAAGAAAAGGCCTTAAATATAGGTTAATAGTATGGTTTGTATAGGGACAGAGAGGAAAGGTTAGGAATTCCTATGCTAATATGCAATGCTACTTTATTCAGCCATTATTAATAGCCATCAATACTTGGACACCATTAAGCAGTGTTGATTGAATGCTAGACTAGCTGGTCTCAGCTAGTTGTCATTTCATATGGAAACTAAACTAGACTTTTCAATAATCACTGTTTCTTAATGGCTAAGGAAAGGTACTCTTGAATTGCCCCTGTGTCCTTTATGAGTTCCATAAATAACTAATTAACCTCTGTAACAAAAGTCAGCATTAAAACAGGAGGCAGCCTGTATGTACAAATGAAGTGCATCTAAGAAAAGATCTCCAGAGCTATGTGAAGCTTACTCTCCTTACAATGTTCTCCTTGGAATTAAATACTTATTGACTCCACGTTAATATCCATTTAGTAATCTGCCGGTTTTGTTTGTTTTAATGCAGCACTCAGTTTTACAGTAGAAACGAATTATGCAGTTTAGAAGTATGAATATTAAAAAAGGATATAATTAAATCTGTTGCCTGAAACCTCTGTCTAAAGCTATAATGACAAATTTAGTCCATATTTATTATGGTGCACAAGGGACTTTAACTAGATCATTAGTTTATATGCCTTACTCAGAAGCGAAGTTCTAAAACTTTACATTTTGCATATTATTACATTATTCATTTTTCCAACTAGGCATAAAATATGGCTTCCCAAGAGTACAATACCTAATTCTTCAAAATATACAAAGATAGCAATAAAATGATTAAATTACAACTCTTACATCTGTTCTTCTTGTCTGATTATAAATTAAAATGTTTTAAAACAGAAGACAACAATTCAGGTAACAAATATGTTTAATTGGTGTAATTTCTCCAAGATTTCCAAATAAGTGGCCTATCTGTATCCATGCAAGGAGAAGCCCTATGGGCTCATCCCCTTTTCCACAGTTTGTTGTATCCTCTTTGGGAGATTGTGAAATAGAACAAAATTTGACTGCAAGATTTAAAAATCATTGACTCTGATTACACAGATTGCATGGATTAGATGCTAAGAATTTACAAACATAGATACTGAAAAAACAGATTAAAGAAGTCAGTGAGATTTCTGTGTGTAGGGATACATTGGTTTAAAAAACCACATACAATGTTATGCCTGTCAAGAGGAAAATATTAAATGCTATTCTAAACCATTACCCATCATTGTAAAATGCTGCCTGGTGTTTTCTTTATAAATTACACATTAACAAATCTTTAATCCAATGATGTAAACATGGTAGTGCAGTTGACACTGACAAACTGTCTTTGGCGCAGTCTTTGAACTCATCACAAATTTCAAAGACGACAACCTTGAATAGAAAATGCATGAACTATCAAATCACTGTGCCTACTGAAAAATTTCATTTCAAGGAGTACTATTAAGAAATTGTTTTTTTTTTACAGGCAAATTCACATTTGAAAATATCAAAACATGTTTTAAAACTTATTATTTTATATGCCTGGAATCAAAACTGTTTTTAGAATACCTAAATCCATTAAAAATACCCAAATAAATACCCAAATTATCATGGTCATAATGGAACAAAGTCCAAATCATGCAGCATGGCAGTGCTTGATGCCATCATGGGTGTCCATGTATGGACAAATTAGGGGAATGGAATTTACAATCGAGCACTCCTCAAATGCTTGGGAACTGACTGAGCTTTCTTTAAATTGAGATACCATGATAGGTTTCCAGTTTTCATCTGTCTTGAATGGCTATATTTACTTTAGATGAAAATTACTCTGTATGTTCCCTTGACATATGCCTTCCAGATATGTTTTATGACAATATCAGAAAGAGCTTATTTTTTTTATCATGGCTGCTTCAATTGCAAATCGAAGCATATGAAATAAAGTGCTGCATGGGCTTGACTGATCAAAACTCTTCCAGTTACTGAGCTGAATCCATGTGAGCCAACTTACTAACAGTCCCCTGAAGATTTAACTTGCTGCTACAAAAAAACCCCTAACATTGCAGCTGCTAATGTGTAATATATAAATCTAAAAGAGGCTTCCTTTAGAGAGAGAGGGAGAAAAAGAAGGGGGAGAAAGAGAGATTTTCTGTTTCCTTTTTTTAAGCATCTGAAATCTGTCAGGTGGAATAGTGTGTTTTGGTCAAACTTTCCTATTTACAAGACCACCTTTGATTTATATGATAATTTGTAGAAAACATACTTCATCCTCCCACTTCCCTCCTGCCTCCCCCCAGTCTGCAGGGCAAAAAAAAAAGGAAACTGGCTTCATTACAGGATGTCCCTCGATAAATAAAATCTCGATCTGGCCTCTGTCCACTGCTGTTCTAAATGAGCCCCGTCAGTCTGGCCCATGTTTTTTCATTTCATTTTCTCAAGCCAAATGACTACCATCTGCTGTCACAAAGCTGTCACACAATCAGTAATGGAAGATTTCTAAGGAATATAATGGCTGAAGAATGAATATATGACATTCCAGCTCGTATGTAGCAGAGAGAGAACAGCAACCCATTTGAAAAGAAACAGCAGTAGTGTTCTCCCACTTCTCAGCAAGTGCATTGTAATACAAATCTTTATTTGGACTCAAGACGTTGACAGGTCAATTGAACAGAATAAGTCTAGTTTATGATGCAGTTGTCAGAAGTGGTTAAAGCAGGAGTCTGTTTACCGGCGCCCTGAGATATTCCAACAATTTTTCTTGCAAACCAGCACCTTGAGGTTAATTACTTTACCAATTTGAGTAAATGGCAAGCCATATTCCCATCTGTCTCCATTAGTTCCCCACTATTTCTCAATTTATGATGACTGGGGTCAAGGCTGTGGTACAAAAGAAGAGGTAATAAAGCATGAATGGAGTAATTTTCTGTTTATACAAATGTGGTAGCCTCAGCATAAATAAAGAGAAGACATTTTTAAAATGCATATTCTTTGCTTTGAAACCTCTGCATGCTAACTATATTTATGTGAGTTAAAACAAATACTAGCAATAAACTGTTGTTTTCATATTCATGTACCATTAGCTAAAACTCTTATAGCACATGCAGAACTGCTTTGACTGAGCTCACACTGGGAGAAAGTTCTGTAAAGCCTACAACAGTTGATCTCTACTAAGCTTGCTTGTTCACCAAAGACAAGCTGCTTGAGAAAGAAAGACAAAAAAATCTCTTTATTTTGGTACCAAAATGCCATACGACAGCTTCTCTGTCTCAAGTAAACATTTCTTGCTATCTATATAGGATTTAGTCCTGGAATCCCTTAGAAGCTATTTAGGAGTGTGACTGATTCAAGAACATCTCATGGGACAATACCTATTTTACTTTCGTTTGTTAATAAAAATGTAATGGCTTTACTCCTATGTTATAAAGCATACACGTTCACTGCCTTGTTAGCTTTTAATTCAGTCACAGATTCATTTTCTATTCAAAACACTTTAACATTTTTAACAAAGTCCTTAGATAAATAATTCAAGGAGAAATCTCAGCCAATTTCCTCGAACTGTTAATGGATATGCTAGATTGATATGTTTTGCCTAATCTACTTTGTCTAAACAGTCGCAGTCTAAAAAAAGAAGATAACTTTTTGGCCATTTGCCACAAATGGCAGAATTGCTCATTAATTAAACACTACAATAAAATAAATTTTGTAGCAAATGAGGCATAAAGCATATATTTTACCATAAAGGATTCAAAATAGAATGGAAGTAATAATATTCTATTGCTATTTGTGTACTGTAAAAATTTTAATCCATGACACATCCATCAAAAACCAGGAATATATAAACCTATTGTGAAACAAGTCAATAAGAATACACACAGATTAAGTCCTGCTAAGAGTTTACAGAATAATGATATGGTATTTCTAGATTATAACTTTTATGCTTAACATCAGAGAGAAAGCCAGACAATATACATGACTGAAACACTGTCAAGAAAAAAATTAACAGTAACTTCTTTGGTCACTTAGGAAGGCAGAAATTAAGGTTACATATTCATAGTAGTTGTCACTAGAGAGTCAACATGTGCAAACAGTTAGGATATCCCTGCAAGTAAAATATGATAATTTCCTATTTTAAACATGTGACAAACCTAACTTTTAAAGGTAAGCAGTCTGGGAAATGCTACTTCTATAGTAAAAACAATACTACACAAGAGCATACAAGGTCATATCATTAGTACAGCCTAGTACTTGAAAACATACTGAGCCCAATTCTGTACTGGGCCTATTTCACTGCTTTCACTGTTATGCCTGCAAACAATATGTCCTATTGTTTCTCAGAACAACAGTGTTTGTCATTTGGTCTTTTGCAATGAAATAAACGGATGTAGAGCAGTTTACAGCAGTTAACTCAGTCATAATACAGCACTTCCAACCAAATGACCTGAGGGCTGACATCACATGGGCACAAGGGTCAGCATACTCTTAATACAGTGTCACTTACCTTAATGATGCAAAAGAGCATGATGTACATTCATAAAGCAATGTATTTGTGCTGCTCTGCTGCTGGTTTGGTGTACAATCATAGAGCACCTGAAGAGTTAAAGTACAACCTGCAACTTTCCTGACCTTATGGAAATAGCATATTGCTGCTGTTTTACATATGCTGACCTCCTGCACATCCAATACAGTATTTCTAAAGACGGATATTAATAATGCCGAGAATCTCAAGACATTTTACAAATATTAATGAACCTAAGCATCACAACATGGATGCAAGTCTCAGAAATATTATCCCAGTTTTGCAGATGGAGAAATTGAGGCACATATGAGTTCAGTTAGTAATATGCCTCAGGTCACAAAAAACATCAGTGTCAAAACCATTATAGCCAGCAATGAGACTTTCTCCTCACTAATAATTTGGAATATAGTTTCTTCTCAAGGCATGCACATAACTCCCAGTTTAATATGTTACTATAAGAAAAGAATATTGTCCTTTTGTGAGTTAATTTTAGTGCCCATTAAAGTGTAAGGTTGATAATGCATTGGCAAGTCACACATAGGACCAAATTCTCACCTCACTGAAGTCAATAGGCACTTTGCCATTGACTTCAAGTGAGCAGGATTTGGCTCAGAGTGCCAGCAGGTGTTTGAGTATGATCTGTTGTTATTTTTCAGGGCATCAGTGGTGCTCAGAAATTTAATATACACTGAAGAAATATCATTTTATAAAGATATATGGATAATATAGTAAAGGTTTTATACAGTAATGTATAGAACAGCCTTATTATGAAAGCCCATAACAATCTCTTTCTCTCAGAGGTCCATCCTTCCTTTCCAGCCAATTTAAGATTGCATGTTTTTTTAGAACAGGGGTCTTACAATCCTCCTGTTCCCAGCATGTTTTGCTGCCCAGGGAAAAGAGGAATGTACAAACCAAACTCCTCCAAAAGAAAGATGTTTCATTCCTATTACCAGATTAAGCAATACAAATAAGAAAAATAAGGGGGAAATAGATGTATATATTGTTTTCAAGTTGGTCGGTTGTTTCATCCTCAAAGCACAATGAATAGCACATGTATTTGGAACTGACTCCAGGATTACACTGGCTTCTAAAATATGAACTATCACTGAGAATGTGTCTTGGCTCAACACTAACACAGTAGATCTTTGGTTATCCAGATCCCTTCAGAAACCATCTGCCAAAAAGCCATTTGGATAACTAGAATCATTCAGGTAAGTGAAACTGCAGCACTGTTGAGGAATTATACATGCTAACACATGATGCATCATATGAAACCAAACTTAACAGTACATATATTAAATACAGTAAAGCTTAAAATAGAACAGCCTGTCACACAATATTAGAAGTTAGTAACATGAACTTTCTGTTCTCACCTCACTGAGGATGTAGCACATTTGGCTGGGATTGGCAACCTATGGTCCATGGAGCCACAGGATCTGGCCTATGGAGCTCAGGCTTTGGCAGCATTTGGCAGAGGGGAGACTTGGTGGTGTTTGGCAGAGGGGGCTTTGCCATACTGCACTGTGGCCAGGCAGGTGTGTGGCTGAGCAGCACTAAACTTGGCCTATGTCATACCACAGCCAGGTGGTGGGGAGAAGTGGCCTTGGAAAGAAGCAGTGGCAGCAGCCAAATCCAAGCACTGGCCAATCTTGGAACTAAACTAAGCCATTCTGCCTGTCACTGGAATATATTACCATCTGCTGCATTAAGGCATCGTCACATGGAAATATGGTTTCAGTGCATTTTATAGTGGTATCTTCAGAAAACTTGGAAATAGGGCTTCACAGATTCATATGAAAGGAGTTTAATTTTACCAAATAAGACAAAAAAATCATATTGTTCCTCTCATAAAGATACCAATTAAAAACAGTGTTCTGCTTCATATTCATCTGACACCAATGTAAACTAGGACCAACTCAAGTAAAGTAGATGGAGTTACAAACTAGGACCAGAATCAGTCCCTGGACCTCCAACTGCCAGAACATTACAGGGTTTCCCAACATATAGAAAAGAAAATTAAGGAAAGCACATAATGAAATATGAGGAGGAAGGAAAAAGTCTAAATACTATACTTCCACCCCTGCCAAGTTTCACTGTGTTCATCTTTTCTATTATTAGTCTTCTGACAGTACAAAATGCCCTATTGTAGCTGTACTGATAGAAAGAACAAACACTGCTCTTACTCTTAAAAAAACAGAAAAAACAAAGCCCTAGTACTCAAGGATAGATGGGAAAGCAACATGGCAACATAAACATTTGTCGAGGAAAAGGAGCTACTTGAAGACTGATTCTCTAGCCTTTAATAAGGGGAAGGAAGACACAGAAACCAAAAACTTAGGTTAACAATGCTTCAGTGAACTCCTTCAATCAACTCCACACTGATTTCTCTAGAAGGAACAAACATTTCTCATCTAAGAACATCTGCAGTGAGGCATCCATTTGGATTGCTGAATATATATTTTACTTCTGAACTGCAACAAATCTGCCTAGCCCTGCAATTCCTAGCCCTGTTTTGAGCTAACCTCATGATTAAGTTTTATGAATGTTATGTACCAAGAACAAGTGTCTACTGGGGACTTAAAGACCACCAAGCTAAGTGCATCTGTGACCTAAGTCATATTCAAATCTTGGTCCCTAGATAGCGAAACCTAGTGCACTGCCACACAATGAACCTTCCCCCACCAAATAATAATATTTTTAAAATGCACATTTCTTGTTTGGTAAACTCTGCATATTACTCATGCAACACTAGGTTGAGACTTCTCACTGTTTAAACTCACTCTTTGTTTTAGTAACTAATGTGCATAAGAAATTGTCTTATATTTTCTTGTTCTTGGCACATAAACAATAGAGTGATGATGTGCCTAAAATAAAACAACCTCTGCAAGGTGTAAACCACATAGGAAGAACATAGCACCTACTATTAGCAAGAGACAAAAAGGTTCTTGGTATTTTTATACTAACCATTAGCCTCTAATTAACCCCACACACTTTCCAATGTAGTATGCTCTCTATGAATTTGGAGTCATCTGTACACCCAAAGAACTCATCCAGACTTGATCCAACTGGTTCAGTTCAACTGATAGAAAATTTTGGTATGACATGGCCAGTAACTTGGGTATGACATCCCTTTTTCCAGTGAGTATTATAGAAAACTATTCTATCCTTTGAGAATTTAACACACAGAGTATTTTACTAAAATTTTACAGCTTCCTCCCCCACAGTCCAACATAAAAATGTATCTGCTTGTTTTAATTTTTCACAGAGATAATTCTTCTGGCTGAAGTCAACAAATCTTAACTCTTTGATACTGGTAGTACATATACATTGATGCATTTTGGCTTAGCACAGAATCATATCATGACACGGTGGGGGGATGCGCAGAGCATGAGCCCCAGGCACTGCCTAAACAGGCTGCTTCTCCCCCCCCTTCCCCAAATCCTGCACCCTCCACCTGCACTCTGACACTCTGGTTTTTTACTACACAAAACACATCAGCATGAAATGCCACATATTGGCATAAAATTGTGGTAAGGTTGAAGTTATGTTGTAGCTGTGATGGTCCAGGAAAAATACAAGAGGCAAGGATTTTTGAGGGCGATACATTTTACTGGACCAACTGTATAGCTGGGAGAGATCTTCGATAAGTTTTTGGGTGCTAGATACCCTCAGGTTCTCAGACCTTGTCCCTTGGAATAAAACTAAAATGATTGTTGAAAGATTCAGGGAAGAGGTCAGAGACTGAATAATACAAAGAACAAACTACACACTTAACTCCTAGCAGTGGTAGCTCTTGAAGACAGTTTAAAAATAATAAAAGGATAACATGAGGGGGAGGCATGGGGCTCTCACTGCTGCAATTTATTCTGTATCCCTTCTGTTGCTACCCAAAGAATTTCATTCCTTTTTCTTGAAACTGATAATTAGCTTGAAATATAGTCTGAAAAACATTTCCATGTGTGGAAGGGGTAGAAGGATTTTTAAGAGCTACCTTGGCAGCATTTTTAAGAGCTACCTTGATTCACACCAACAGGACATGCCGTTACCACGGTACCACCTAACCACAGTGACTGACTTGACTGAATGGAACATGCCAGCTATACCCTAATTTCCACAAAGTCAGTGTGCTGGTTTTGTAATGTGAACCACTGAGCACTTCTCAGTGTTGGAAGATAGCCAGGAAAGTAATTTCTTTTAAGACCCGAGGTTGAATTTCAAAAGGGAATTTGAATGTAAAAAGCCAGGCTTTTATTCTCTAAGTCACCCAGATCCTTCAACATTTCAATTTTTAATCATTTTTTGTGCCTGTGTGGCAGTGGATGAAATCACAGAACAAAGGTTTTATTTATCAAAAATGATCTGCAAGCTTAGAAAGCCAGTAGTAACCCTTTTGGTTACACTGTTCCATCCTTTAACCCAAAAAAGATAGTCAACTTTGAACAAATGTATGAGAATATTGCAATACAGCATTACACAGCTGGAAACCACTAGTATTAATTTAATTAACAAAAAATCTATACTTATGAACTGAAGTAAAACAGTATTTAGCATTTAAAAAACCTGTAAGCTATTATCAGAAAGATGAATTACTTGAACTAGGGGAGACTAGAACATACCAACTTAATGAAGTACAGTATAAGTTTCAAAGAAAACAGGCATGCAAGACTTCCAAGCAGGTATGACTTAGAAATGCACCTAAATCATACCTGAGTTCAGCTGCCACAAGCTGTGCTAGCAGATGAAATGAAAACCATCTTGAAGAAGTATGAGATTCAAATCCAACTTTTAATTTGCAAAGTGCCTGTGTTTTATTAGGCCTTTTTACTCATAATTAGGAAAACATGGCTTATATTTTTTTCACTTCCTAAACCATAAAAAGGGGCTTTATTTTTAAAACACTAATTACATGATGGGGAAAAGCCTTTAATTTCTAAGAACACACTCAACTCAGACAAATAATTTTTAAGAAGAGTAACAAACTTTTTCTCATGGTACAGAAATTATGTGGATCTGTAAGGAGGTATTATTAAACAAACCCATTTGGTGCTCATGATGTGGAGTTCTCCTATGCTTTGAATTTGTTTCTGCTTCTTGAGTTAGCACTGCTTGAAGCAAATGATGTAGCTTTGTTAAGTGATAAAAACATTTTAGCCTGCTTCTGCTCAACGTAAAAGAGGGACTTCTAGATATTGTGTCCACTCCAGTTCACATAATGTCCTTAGATATTATACATGTATCTGTTTGTAGCGTTTGTGCAAGATGATAAATGACAGAGACTTTCAAAGACAGCCATAGGGACTTCCCATAGTATTACTTTAGAAGTATGTGCTTGATTTCTAATAGACAAAAACCTTATTTTCAGATTAAGGAAGAGTATACACCAAGAAGAAGGATTACATGAACAAAAGTATCTTTCATCAAGTTGGCATCTTTAATTATCAACTTGGATCTCAGTTCTTAATGTAGTTAAAGTAAATAATAATAATAATAATTACTACTTTGGGTTGTAGTGGCAGCCAAAATGTGCTAAGTACTGTACAAACATAAATGGATACATTTAAATATTAATGGCTCAGATTATTCTCCCCAGATATGTACAAAGAAGGTTCTTCTCACAGACAGATCCACAGCTTTCCCATAAAAAGAAGGTCCAGCTGTCCCTATAGGACAATTTCTCTTCTTTGGACTCGATGCAGTCACTTACCCAAGTCATCCCTGGTTCTAAAAAAAGGAGTGAAGGAAGGCAGAATAGATGCAGCATCACTCCACTGACCTTGAGAAACTCTAGACCTGAACAGGAATCTTGAAGGTAGGGTCATAAAATCACTGTTTTATAATCTGACATAGAACAATCATGAAAATCTGCAATGGTGAGGCAAATTATAAAGTTAAGATCACAAGTCCAAAAGGAGGAATGCAAAACCTCTGAACAACAAGCTATATTTCCAAATAGGAATGAACTTTCCATGGCTTTTAACACTAATTTGTGTACCAATCTATGGCACCATGAATGTAAGAGATGGGATCAACACATCAGTTCCATCTAGGAGCAACAGTTTTAAAGTTTCTTGAATGAGTGTTGCACACCTGTTATCCTGTTTGTTGACTGATGAACTGATTATTGCATTTTCTGTTTGTATTAAGACTTGAGGCTCATTGCTGGCCATCCCAGCTTTGGATATTCACATACACCATATTTATTCAAATACAAGGTGAAGGGTTCCCCCCCACCACTCCCAATGGCATGGGAAAAAAGCTCCTTATCTTATAATCACATACAAGAAAATCTCACCAAATATACTGTCTATCATTAAGCTGCTGCCAAAAGCAGTACGTGCTCAGCAATGAAAACCAACTATGAAGTTGATTAAATGTAGCCAAAACTGAGCACAACTATAAAACATATGGGCTACATTGGGCAAACATGCTGATGCCAGCTTACTACAAGGACAGGTTAATGTAGCCCTCCTGAATAAAATATATGGTGGTGCCCATTACATGCAGTCACATTCAGCACTGACTCTTTTTCAAGTCATGATGAACCATGCTATTGAATACATTTTTACTTCCTCTTCATTCCCACAACTGTGATGTGCCTTTCTTTCCCATTTCCAATGATGTTTGTTTCTTCAGCAGCCTTAAACACCTGGCAAACATAACAAAACAGGTCCTCAAGCAGTTCACCCAGAGTCTCTCTTTTGCTCCCTCTCTCAATAGTGCATATGATTAGTGTAGCCCTGTCCTCCATGAGGGGAAAACGGACCAGGCTGCCCTGCCCCTCATCTGAATACAATTTTTGGGAGCATCCCAGGACTCAAGACAAGAACAAGTAGTTCCAGTCATGAATGGGCAGCTCATTAGCACATGGATCCTTGGAGGGGAGTTGGATCTGGAGTATACACACAGACTGAGCAGTTCTGAGCTGTGGGGTCTCTATGGCTTGCAATGCTGTTGGCTCTGGTGGTGTGGTAAATCACAAATCACAAGCTTTTGGCTCTGGACTAATATCATGCATAGGCAAGGGAAATACTATGACCACTAAGGTGTTTTCCCTTTTCTGGCAAGGGGTAGTACCCTAGTGGAGGTAATGCATAGTTAGTCTCCCACTTCCTCTTCCAGGGGGAAAATCTTGGCTTTATGCCCACTTTATGGAAATGGGAGGTTCCTCCCTAGCTTGTTCCTGCAGCCATATGTCTATGGTAAGCAAAACTTGGGGGCATCCAAACCTCAAGACTCCTGGCTTGGGCCTGCATGCAGGATGCCCATCAAAGAATTTAGAAGCATCTGAAGTCCCAGGCAGGGGTGGAGGATGTTTGCTGGAAGTAAGGCCCAATTTGGTTCTTGAATGACTCATGTATTTGGAATTTATTTGGCTGATTTGACTTGGAACACAAAAAGTGTTCCTTAAAAAAAACAAAAAGCAGCTTGTGCTACATATAAGTAAACGTACTTTTAAGCCAATGTGTTGCTTAAAAGTATGTTTATGGAGTACCTGTGCTAAAATTTGCAACAGTTTTAAGTTAAAGTAACATGTATGAATTCTGAATAAATTAAGTGCATGGGTACTAGATGTACATCGCTATAGTCATGTTTAATTTCAAGGTTATTGTTTTCAAATTTACTTCTGACTTCCATGTACACAGGGAGGGCAGGGCCTGACAGGAAGGAGAGGGGGAAGGGGCTGCCAGGGGTAAAAGCTGGGGGGCGGAGGAGAGAAAAAAAGGAGCTACCTGACCCCCAAGATTTATTTTCCCTGCTGTAGTAGTTGAAGGGGGACACATTCAAGGCAAACCTTCAATAATTAGATTTCATCCCTGGGAACTTATAACAAATTTATAAATTTTCCATATATAGAATCTAATTATTGGAGGGTCATCTTATAATCAGTCATCTTCTATTTAAGTAAATGCAGTAACTTCTTTTCTTTCTTCGATCTTGTCCACCGATCTCACTTCAACTGAATCATTGCTTCTCGAATGGCATCTGTTTTTAAAGCAACAATTATACAGCCTATTGGAATTAGCTTTTTGCAAGTTTGTCTTTTCTCGTCAAACTAGGGAGGTTGATTTCCTTGTTCAGATCCTACCTTTTTGGATTTCCACTGGAGAATCGGTGCCAACACTGAGAGATGAACCTGTCAGTCACTCGTTAGGTCTGTCACAGAAGGTGTAATTTCCAGAATATAGAGCACATGCTACTCCAACCATATTTTCTCACATACATGTACCTTTTCACCCCAAAATCAGCCTGCTAAAATTGGGATATGTGTTTTAAGCAGGGAAGCTGTTTTCTCCACTGGAAAAGGAGCATTACCCTGGTGAAATTGTACATGCCGTGCAGCAGAGTAGATGGCTCTCAGTTGTGTCTGCTCAGCAAACTGAAGGGCCAGAGTCCTGTATTAACGCTCTTCACAGACCTATGGCCGAGACTGTAGCCTGTGTCTGATGCAGCAAGTAAACTATTTGTAGTATCTTGAGGTTTATGATGCGGAAACAACACTTTATTCATAGGCACTTATGGAAAGAACTACTTATAGTAAAGAGATAACAGTCTTGCTACTGCCTTTTACAAAGCTCTGGGGCCTAACCTTGTATGATACAAAGTAAGTGCTCCTGGAAACAGTGTCCGGGAAGGGTGGCATCACAGGAAAGTGTTCCATATCAGGAAGTTCCCAATGCCACAGCTCTCTGGCACTCTATATTTCTAGGAGGCCTTATTCTATATAGCACAGTTGGTCATGACTCTGCAAAAATATTTTTTTCTAAATTCTGCCTTCCAAAAACAAGGTACATGTTTTATTTGGGGCATGTTGTATGTGAGAAAATACAGAAAAAGTATACTTACACATAAACAGCTCTGAGGGCATCTTTACCCATGCTCCGGGCTGGGGGGGGGGGGAGGGCACATTACTTAGAGCAGTTCAAAGGGCTGCTTTAATTAAAGCACCTGCAGTATCATGTGTATTCAGCATCCCACACTTCAAAATGGAGGTGGGTGGGGGTGCTTTAACCAAAGCTCATTTGATGAGCTTTAGTTAAAAAGCACCCACCGCCATTTTGAAGTGGGGGGATGCTGAATACATGCGACGCAGAAGCTGCTGGAGTGTGCTAATTACCATGCTCCAGGAGACTCAATCAAGTTTGCTCTGATGTTTGCTAATTAGCATGCATCAGATCAGATGTCCAGCACATGTATAGGTGCCCTGAGGTTCTGAACTCTAAAGAAAAGACTAATATAGTCTAGAAGTTGGGAAGTGTCCCAGATATTCCAGTTCCTAACCAAGGCATCCACCTCATTCACACCTATACCCAAAAACATTGCAATAGTTGTTTCTATGTCTTGGATGCTTCTATCTTAGAATAACAGAATGATAGAGAAGTAGGGCCGGAAAGGATCTCTGGAAGTCACCTAGTTCAATCCCCTGCAGAGACAGGATCACCCCTATCCAAACCATCCTATGCAAATCTTCATCTAACCTATTAGTAAAACTACACATTCAACTCTGACACACAACCACAAGGCATAACACCCAAATCTGTCACTGGTAAAGCAGGAGAACAATGGTGGCTAATTGTCCTGCTGCTGCAAGGGCTGTTAAAATATGTTTGAAAGTTCCAAGGAAAAGGGCACCCCCTCCCTGATATATAAGGTGGCTATCTCTCTCCCTACCACCCCACAGTCCTCCCCAGTCTGTTTCAAATTGACCACAGGGCAAAATTCCTTTCTGACCCCAAATACGGTGATTGGTCTGACTTGAGCAGAGAGGGAAGAAAACAGCCAGAAACCTTCAGAATCCCAGCAGCAGCACTGGCAAGCACCAATCCAAATCCCCACCTTTAGCTGCAGTCAACACCTAATACTTCTGAGGGAGGCAATCTTCTCTGCACTTTCTGAAAAAGGCAGAGGAAAAATTTCCTTCCCAGCCCCATGTGGCAACCAAAAAAGCCCCAAAGCATGGGAAATACTTATAGCAGAGCATAGACATAACTACTTCTAGACCAGGGGCGGGCAATTATTTTGGGCAGAGGGCCGCTTACCCAGTTTTGACAGTCTGTCTAGGGCCACATGGTTAGCCCTGCCCTTTGACAGGTGCCCCGCCCCCTGGTCACCATCTTGGAACCAGTGTCCCAGGGCCAGCACTGGTGGGGCCCAAAGCAGGACGCAGGCTGGCAGGGGTCTGTGGAGCCGGGCTGGGCTGCATCAGCAGGGAGGGGGGGGCTGGTTTGGCTCCACAGAGTGCCTGCTAGCTGGGACCCCACACTCCTGCCACCCTGCTCTAGGCCCCACTGGCACTGGCCCCAGGAAACCGGTGTGGGCCTCATTCTCCCGCTAGCTCCTGCACAAACTCACGCACAGTAACCCCCAGCCCTGCAGTACAGGTGGGGGGCAGCACACAGCCTCGCCACCCTGCTCGCCGGCAGGGAAGAAAAGTGGCCTCTCGCCTGCCCCATGGCTGGCGCTCCCTGCTTCAAGTGCTCACAGCTCAGGCAGGGCTCTCTGGAGCAGGCACAGGCAGCCCCATGTGGTCTGCAAGTGGTTACAGCGCAGGGCACTGGCCATGGGGTGAGCGAGGGACCACTTTTCCTCACACTCAGCACCAGCTTGTAACCCACCCTGCTGGACCCTGTGCCGGCTCCGGGCTTGCCCATTGGTGGCAGCAGCTGCAGCCCCCCTCACATGCCTTGCCAGGCAGTGTTGGCTTCTGCTGCTTGCCCGGAGCTCACGCGCTGGGCAGCCCAGAGGTGACAGTGGCAAACACTGCTTAGCATGGCAAGTGTGTGTGGGGGGGGCAGCTGTTGTTGCCATGCGCAGCCCTGACGGGTGAACCCAGAGCCAGCGCGGCGCCCAGACTGGCAGTGGGGCCAGGTTATAAGGTGGTGCTGAGCGTGGGGGAGGGGGGATAAGCAGCCCCTTCCTGCCCCATGCCTGATGCCCTACACTGCAGCTGCTCGCAGCCTGCCTAGGGCTGCCTGTGCCTGATCTGGACAGCCGGGACAGCTCCAGTAAGATGGGGGGAGAAGGGCAGGAGGGGACCCTGGGCAGGGAAGGAGCAGGGGGTGGAAAAGCAACTCCTCTTCCACTCTGTGGCTGGCGCCTCACGCTGCACCCACTTGCAGTCCACATGGGACTGCCTGTGCCTGCTCTGGACAGCCCCACATAGGCTGTGAGTGGCTGCAGCAGGGAGCACCAGACATAGGGAAGGCGAGGGGCCACTTTCCTTCACACCGGGAAGGAGCAGGAAAGGAGCCCAGGGAAAAGCTGAGCGCGGGGGGGGGAAGCGGCCCCTCACCCGCCCCATGGCCAGTGCTCCCCACTGCACTCACTCACAGCCCATGTGGAGCTGTCCAGAGCAGGCACAGGCAGCCTCACGTGGGCTGCAAGCAGCTGCAGTGTGGGGCACCACCCACGGGGTGAAGGAGGGGCTGCTTTTCCCCTTCTGCGCTCAGCTTCCCACTCCCTGCTCCTTCCCTGCCCAGGGTCCCCCCCTGCCTTTCTCCCCCCATCTTACCTGAGGTTCCAGCGCAGTTCAGCCATGTGTTCTCAGGCCAGAAGCCCTGGCTGGGGCTTCAGGCTGGCGGGGTGGGGGTGGGGGTCGGGGGAGACCTGGGCCAGGTGGGCCCTGCTGTTGTGCGAGCCCGCTGGGCTTCCCCTGGGTCATAGTGTCATTTCTGACAGGAAGTAAAGGCAGATAAATATTAATTTTCCCCTTTTTTTAGGGGCCCCGTGGACCAGATCCAGCCTGCAGACCATATTTTGCCCACTCGTGTTCTAGACTATCCCTGACCAATGCTTGTCCAACCTCGTCTTAAACACCTTCAATAATGGAGATTCCAGAACTTCCTGAGGTAATATATGCAAAGAACCAAAAAAGGGAGGTATAAAATTAAATAGCATATCTTCTGTTTGATGAAAGAGCCCTTTTAATGTATGTTTCTGGCCTTGGAAGAGAGACAACAAGGCCTAAAGGTTTATCTGTGGCAATATGATTCCATAGGCAGTCTTCAAATCAAGGGAAGCCACGAAGCTACCCAGCTCAACTACTGCAATATATCTCAATGTCCCCACATCGAAGCGATAGCCAATAATAGAACTCTTCATCCATTTCAGGTTAAAAAACTGAAATTTGTAGACAACTCTGGGATTGTGATGAGAAAGTGTTGCATTCCCTTTTAAAGCATCCTTATCAAGGCCTCTTTTGTTTTCCTAACTTGTAACTGGATGCATCTACATGTCCAATTAATGTGTCTGAATTTTCTATGCAGATGCTCCCTGGCACACATCTACAGATGCACCCCCATTAGGAGCAAATTGAGCCCAAAAGGAACAGCCCAGCCCAGTTCATGCCCTGCATTGCCGTCCTGCACTGCCCCCCTGCAGCAGCCAGGGGGTCCTCCAGGCTTCCCCTGGGTGCCAGTACTGGGTTGGAATGGGGTATGGGGGCTTATCCTTGAGCTCCAGAGGGCAGAGGGATCTGTCGTGCTCAGTGGGCAGCTCCATCCTAGCTAGGGGGAGATCAGGCTAGCCCCTAGCAGAGGTTGCTGGACGGGTCCCAATCTCCACGTGGCTGGGAGAGCTGTCCTGCCTGCCAGACAGCTGCTTCCCTACCCTGGGACAGCATTCCCTGCCTCCTGTGGCCCTCTGCTGCCTAGGATGACTGGGAGCAATTTGCTCCTGGTCAGTGTCTACATGTGCAGTATAGCTCATTAGACTAATATACTTTGTGGTAATTGCTGTGCACATGTAGATGGTGATCCTAGAATAATCTAATGTGCAGTAAAGTCTCATGTAGATACACCCATTGAGTGCCAGATGATGAATAGTTATCTTTTGCTTCTTTGATTTGAAAAATTAAGATATGGAATAAAGTGTCTTCCAGGAAGAAAATACGTATATTCCATACTGTCCTTGAGAAGAGGGAGGAAATATGTGCTAGAAACAACCTAAGGTATACATGCAAGGTGGAGCTGTGCTGACACATTCTGCATTTGTTCCAAAACTGAGAACAGTATAGCTGCTGAAAAGCAGAACTTAGTACCCTGTGTGCTGTGCCCCACCAACTCACCTACACTGCTTCTAGTTCAGGAGCTACCACTGCAAAGTTAGTATACCATACTGCTACCCTGAGCCAAACAGATGCACCCACAAATAGTGGTCACCTGTGAATCTTTTCTACTTGGCCAAAGTGGCAGATTCCTTCCTCCCCACATTCAACCCCATTCAGAGAATGAGCAGGTCACCTGACACCAAAACCAAAATAGTTTTCTTTACCTGGACTGGTTATACCGGAGAACATGCCTGAAGTCTAAAGTGGGAAGGGGATTTTGGAATCTGTATTGGTTTGAGGGCTAAGCAATGAAAACTACTGTGGACTAGTTCCTGTGAAAGGACTAATAAGGGCACTTGTTTTCAATCACAGATGCTCTTTGCTCAGCCCTATTCCGAAGTGCTGTATTTAGTATTTCCCCAATCAATATTTTGTCTTTAAGAGGCACAGCTATTAGAAGCTGTTTAGCTGGAGAGCTGGAATGCTAGGCCCAGAGCCAGACAGCCCTCTTTCACTGTTATTAAAGAGAAGGGAGAACAGAGACCAAAGCCAGGGAAGCAGCCCAGCCAAATTCATCTTCTTCTTGATGTTGTCAGGACCTTTGGGAAACATTTTTCCAGGTCTGAAATACACAACTCCAAGACTTTCACCAAAACAAAGATGACTACAACATCATAAAACCTCATAAAAATGCCACTGATATGGTTACTGGGTTCTTAAATACAACTTTATTCACACTGTAATTGATTAATGCTTCCATTATTGGGAGTCACAGCATTTTTTCAAGAGTTTATACACTGCGACCGTATGTTGAAAATGCCAACATTTTCCAAGTTAGGATGGAGGAAGAAATAACTCCTTTTTTTTCTTGTCGGGAATATATACATATAAACCTCCAACCATATCTTTATGTTTTTTTCAGCTAATGACTGATCAGTAATTCCAAGCTGCAAGACTCTTGCAACATCACTGAACATCAAGGAAAAATCTGACCAACCATAAGTCACAGATACACTGGGATCTGCAAGTCTTGTGAGGACTCTTAGGAGACAGAGAACAGGTTGCCTTAATCATCAACAACCTTTAGGCATTTTTATAGAGGCAAGTTAAAGGAATAAGAAGCATGCTCCCATGGCTTTTCTGTGGGACTGAAAGAAAACAATTCCTTTGATGACCTGTGTTCTGCTGCTCTGGTGAAAAAGCTAGGAAGTGCTGTCCCTTTGTTCCATGCCATTCTTATTGTGCATTAGTTGATGGGGATCTTGGGAAATTCATAGTTTCACAGTTCCTAGGGTCGGAAGGGACCTGAGTAGATTATCTAGTCCGACCCCCTGCCATGGCAGGAAGGAGTACTGGGGGTCAAATGACCCCAGCAAGGTGTTCATCTAGCCTCTTCTTAAAAACTCCCAGGGTAGGAGCCAGCACCACTTCTCTTGGAAGTTGGTTCCAGATCCTAGCCGCCCTGACTGTGAAGTAGCGCCTCCTGATATTCAGCCTAAATGTACCCTCCAACAAATTCCCCACCCACAAAACTTGTTTTTTGTTTGCTCCTTCTTTTATTGAATAGAAGATACTGAATCTCATTTCAACTCCTGCAAACTAAATATACAGAAAGACTACATTAAGATATACTTTGATGTCTCAGTACAAGGATATCAAAGAAATTATGAGCAGTCCCAACAAAAAATGAAAAAGCCTTCTGTATTCAACACTCAAAGGAAACATGCTACCTGACCCTTAAAGATGAACAAGCTTAACTTTCTAAATCACTAGCAATTCAGATTCTTAAGATACCTTCTTACAGGACTTATCACTTTATTTCCAAAGTACAGTCAGTGACTGGACCTGCAGCATCTGTTTTCTTCCCTAATGTGCAACTCTCTTTGCTCAGATGATCAAATATATATTACTCAGGTTTGGCATCATGATCATCGTACTATTTATCAAATACATCCTACCGAATTTACATTATGCCAGTCCCCTAACTTTAACTTTAGGTCATGACTTCTTGTTTTTAAAATACTGCCAACTACCATTTTAAGCAGCCTGTTAGTAAGAGCTCTTTTACAGATACTGTATTTTTTCCAGATGCTTCTCTTCCTAACAAATCTTAAAATACTTACTGAAAAAAACCAAACAAAAGAAACAAATGTTTCTTCTTTACTTGTAGAATAACAAATGTGTTGTAGCTAAAACTTTCTGAAAAACATCAACCTGGAAATCAGAATTCTCTCATATTTTTGGAACTGCCATTGTTACAAGTTGCACCTAAAAATACTGAAACTGAAACAGGGTAGAGGAAAAAAAGATTCTCTCTCTTCCCTCCTCTCTCTCTTTTCAGTTGCTTACTTTGCTTTGGGCATTTGACACTACTTTGGTTTACCTTCATGGTTTTAGTATTTTACCTTGCGTCTCATGCACTAGCTTAACAGAACTAATTTCATGCGTTATTCTTAGAGGAGCTTGGATGCAAACTATTCTCCAGGCCTTTTAAGTGATAGTTTACCATAAAAAGCAGCACTGAAGTTTAAACTGAACAGGTATCAGCCAGTTGTATGTAAGAAAAACAGAAACAGGGAAGAGAGAGGTGAAAGCTTTAACACATTTGCCTTTGCTATCTGGTCCACCAAAAGGGCCTTTCTGTGCATTATAGGGGAAGTAGAAAATAATCAGGTTTTTTTGGTGCTAGGACATTCTCCAAGGACCCTCCCACCCCACCCCACCCCAAACAGGTCATATGATTCCAAAATATCATGTTTTACTTTTTTTCCATTGAAAAATAAAGATAAACGTGCCTTTTAAATACCTGATACCATCAGAGTGGCCTTTTAGTTTGTTGCTTATCACTTCTTTTTGTACTACTATGGTATATTTCTCTTGAAAGAGACCCCCAGTATTTTTGTTAGAAGAAAGTTAAATAGGATACCTAGCCATGCCAAACGGGAATTTAACAGTTCCCCCATCATTTATTTTTCATCTTGAGTCAAAACTAGGTGTTTCTGTTGTTGCAAATTGTAATTCTCCAATCCTGTTGGCCAACAAGGTATGCACTGCTGATCTGACTGATTATTTGTTTAGTAGCACTCGGTACACTGAACAGGGTAAGTTTGTTCTGCTGAAGACTTTATTACCCATCTACCACAAGGCACGGCTGTGGTATAATTCATTCTATTTACCCTAAAATAACACCACTACCACAATCACTTCTCATGGGTATGAAATGCTATGCAGAAAAAAAAATCTGACACTTTATCTTTCAACGTCTTTTGAAATGACACTAGGAAAAATATGTAGATACAGCCCTTTCATCTGTAATAATGCAACAAAACTAATATTTCTTCCCTGAACATACAGTACCAAGGAGACATTCCAGCATTTGGAATGCATTTATTTCTCCACTACAATTAACCAGCTGATTTAACTGCCTTCATCATTTTAAGCTCTTTATTTTACAGACCTGTTTTCACAGTTCTGATTTAAGGGGCTTTTCCCTCCATCAGGCTAAAACTCTAGACTTAGTGTTTATTTATTTTTCGTTATTAATCTCATTTTAACTGATTTGTCATTATGTAAAAAGAAGCCACCTATCAGTAATCTCTACAGTAGAATTTACATTCTGATACACAGTGGAGTACTGAATGTTTAGCAGATGTTATACAGAGATAGACAGATAGATAGACAGACAGATAAACAGACAGATAGACAGAACTGGGAGGTGAGGGAGGGGTTGGCTGGCCTGAATTTCTTTGACTTCAGAAAACACAGGTTAGAATGAAACATGCCTTTTAAAAGTGCATAGTTGCTCCTTCCTTACCATAATTTAGACAAAACCAAACTGCTGGCATGTGGGAAGCTAGGCATGGTATATCAATATTTATGCTGTTTGGAATTTATGAACACAGCAAACCCCTATGCAAATGTTTCAGCTACATAAAGGAAACAGTGTTCTGCACAGATCATCCTTCAAGTCATATGTTCTCAAATAAGGATTTTCAGAATATACTGGCATTCTTTTTGGAATGCTACTGTTTAGAAGCCTGAGTATTCATTTTAAAACACTGTTTTCATGATAATGCAAACTATTTACTGTATGCCCAAACTGTAAATAAATTAAAAAGGACCCACATGCAATTGGTTGGTAAGGCCACAAGCATCCGTTCCATCTTTCTACATGAACAATCCGTTTCTGTTCAACAGCTTCCCCAGATGAGACACAGAAGTAAGTAACACATTTTGACCTAATTATATGCTTTTCTGTGCATTCATAAGCAATAAACTTAAGAATAAGTTTTCCTACCAATCCTGAAGAGTTCTGCATGGCCAATTTTCAGGTCTGTCAAGTGAAGCCAAAAGTAATATTCCAGTGTCATGTTTATAGCCATCTGTGTGGATGCAAAATCAAGTTTGGACAGCTTTGATCTTGATAAGGTGCAGATATTTTGATGTGAAGGATGACTACTTTGGTTTGGAAATATAAATGGATTAAAATTCTTCACAAGCTGCGAAGAAATGGGCAAAAGGTGTAGTTTCCCTTTCAAATTATGTTTCTAAAATACCGTAGGAGATGAATTAAAACAATGCTAGCCATCTTTGGAAAGAAATCATGCCTGCCAGCATTCTTTCTTATGAAATGAAAGGTAAACAACATTTCCCTAATAAATATACTGCAATAAGTTGTATTTTATTAGAAAGCAGCTCTGTTGGAGAAAAAAAATTAAGAGTGCTTATTTCATATAATCAAAGGAAAAACTGAATTCAAATTCAACAGAACTCCATAACGAGGTATTTTCTGCCAACTTTGCAAATCTGAGATAAAGATTTTCTTGCTGCCTTAGACTTCCAGTTTTACAATCTTAATAGCAATCAGGATCGCCTGATGACTCAATGGTCAAGTCATACCCCAAGGCATAAAGCCTCTC
This sequence comes from Crocodylus porosus, assembly GCF_001723895.1. Classification (NCBI taxonomy): domain Eukaryota; kingdom Metazoa; phylum Chordata; order Crocodylia; family Crocodylidae; genus Crocodylus; species Crocodylus porosus. The sequence continues at coordinate 70,128,063 of NW_017728947.1, read as the reverse complement.
AGACTGGTTTACATGGCAAAAAGACTGAGGGAAATCCAGATTTTGCTGAAGTCAATGGCAAAATGTTGATTCCAATGGACCCAGGATTATATCCTGTAAAATCTAGGTGGAGGAATGGCCTTTGTCTCATAAAAGAAGTAAGAATGCAAACTATATCATCAATTCAAAAGGTGCGACACAAACACTAATTCAAAATAGAGAGGTATGTGTTATATCAAGGATGGTGTGCAGGGAGGGAGCCCAGCACTTTTAACTCATTGGAGAAAGAAGCATAACAGCTGATCTTACCACCACTTTTAAGGCAGTCTGATACCTGGTGATAGCTCTGGGGAGTTATGGGTCTCCTGATATTGGTCTTAATTTGAGTTAAAAAGACAACAAGGGTTTGGATCTCTTCATAATGAACTCTGACACTGGCCACTTGCTAATTAGAACCTTTCCTGCTGCCAAATTATTAAAATTTAAACAATTAAAAATACAAAATAAAACTACCATCTCAGAAGAATAACCTAATTTTTTCTCCTCAGGGTCTTCAGTTTCATGACAGATATGGGGAATTCTTATTGTAAAAGTTTGTCACACTGAAGTCTGTGAAAATACTGGTAATTCATAGCTTAACTATTTCTAAATTCGACATGAATCCAATGTGCCTGGAAGGAAAAACGAGCCCTACTCCTGTTATCATGGGATTCCTACAGTTTGGTAGAGGTGTAATTTTAATTGAAAAACATCATTTTCCATAATATCACTTGTGCATACAGGTTAGATTTGAACGTACTGGCCAAAAGTTTCTGTAGCTATTGTAGATTTAATTCAGTCTTTGATGGGTAGGGACTTGAGTCTGTGGCTCTAGCTGTACAAATTGAGAAGTGACCCACTTTGCCATTTCCTTCTAAGAAACATTTCACTGCTACGGACATATTTCACCACTATGTACTGGGTTCCGTGACACTTCTCTACTCTCCCCACTGCAAAGTTGATAACCAGGGAGATCTTTTATCCCTATTTTTTCCATTTCAACACTGAGCTTTTTCTCTATTCTTTATTTGTATAAAAACATTTTGATACAGTACATGACTTCAAACACACAGTATCAGGTGGTGTGAGACTGTCTAGAGACTACAGAATGGCAAGTAATGCAGAGCTTTGGGCTCTGTTTCAAATTTATCATCTAGAGGCACAATCTCAATTGGCTGATTACCATTATCCATTTTTTAATAACTAAATATGTCCATGTGAAAAACAGCATAACATATACACAAAGCTTCTCTTCTTCTCCCTCCCCAATTTTTACTTTGTTTATTGAGATCTCCCCCTTATATTTAATGTACAAAGAAAAGTTATTTTGCACTGCCACCACTGCAGGAGCTTTTTAAATGATTCAAGGAAGTATAGCTTTCATTTAGGTTTGTGCCCTCCAGTCTGTTTATACTGGTCGATACACTTGTCTGAAAAATATAATGGATTAGCACATCATTCAACAAACTAGTCAGAAGGCAAGCTCAAGGCGACAGAGACCAAAAAGTAAATTACAGTCAGTAGTAGGGATAGGCCATGCCTTGAGCTAGGAAACATCATATCAGTACAAAACCTGTATTCTGCGAGACTGTTACTTGAACTGAAAGGGATGAAAAATTTACACTGAAATATAATAAAACAATCAGCTCTATGAATTCATATGGAGCTATAAATTGTACAGTTTATGACAGCTAATGCAAGAAACTGATTTTCACAACAACTATACATTATAACCTTAACTTCCACCGACAACAGACATTAAAGTTGTTTTGTTTCATTTAAAAGGACCATTTTTATAACTGCGCGCAATGTATATCAGCATATTTAGTACACATGGCACTCAAATATGTGCTAAATGCTAATGTGCTAGAAAACTGTACTGTATAAAAGCAGTAAAATAAGCTTTACAGAGGTAAAACAAATATATCAGAGATATACTAGTCTCAAAAGACGGAAGGTCACATCACCTAAATAACACTTGAAGTGAACTTCAGCAGCTGTATTTTTAGCATATGTGTAACTATTAAACTCCTTACGAGTGCTCATTGATTAAAAAAAAAAAATCACCAGGAATTGATCAGAAAACCCAGTATGAATCCTTTCATCTTTACTTTTGTTTAAAAACACTCTTTTCCTCTTTATTTGCTGCAGATGCCTTAGTGCTCTAATATCTGGATCCATTTTCATTTACAAAGAGAAAAGAGCACTAATGGTGTCATAGGAGACCAAGGACCTTGTAAAATTGCTTCAGCCCTTCAGATAATTAACATATTGGGCCAAATTCATCACTGGCTGTGCTTTTTTAGCTTTAATGGAGTTATACATCAAAAATGATTTGGTTTGGCTTATTATAAAATACAGACCATATCATGTCATCATGTAGTAAAACCTTAGGAGCGGGTAAAAGTACTCAGCTAACTTTGCGGGTTTTATCATTTGAGTTTCTCCCAAATACTCCCATGGGGTAGAGTCTGTGAAGATTGTTGCAATGTTGCCTTTGAATTTACTAAATGTGTGGGGGAAAGAAAAGTTCCACTCCTAGCAGAATCTGAACCCAGCTTTCCCCTGGCACCATGCTCCCATCGGTATCACTTGACCACCTCTTCTGACATTTCTATTACAGCTTATGTCTAACACTTGACCGCCGTGATTGGTCAAGACAGCATTAATGCTTGAAGTTGTCTCTTCTCACAAGTCTCTTAGTTTCCTTTGTTAGTGTGGTACTGAAAAGCCATTGGCTTTTGGACCTCTACTTCCTCATATCACCACAGGGAAGTGACTTGAAATACTTACTTAAGGATTTTAGGAAAAGGGATTTCCATGAATCTTTTAATTCATTCTTGTTCCTCATTGTAGAGCAAAGGGAGAAAATGGAAGATCAATGGATATTTTCTGTAATTGATAGCCTAGTTAATCAGGTCACTTCTTCGCAGAATCTGAGTTAAGTCTATAACATAAG
>NW_017728947.1:70031313-70124336 GCF_001723895.1 Crocodylus porosus | reverse complement strand
CTCTTGAAGGTGTTCAAAGTAGGTGCTTGAACCACCTCCGCTGGCAGACTGTTCCAGACCTTGGGGGCTCGGACAGTAAAGAAATTCTTTCTTATGTCCAGCCTGAAAGAGTCTTGCAGGAGTTTGTGACTGTTTGACCTAGTCAGAATTGTTGCTGATGTGCCTGCAAAGCACAACAGGAGTGTGATAGGACTGCTCCTCTGTGGCTCTTTTCCATTTCTGAATGATACAATGTTGTCAGATAATAATTGTGAGCAATATCCTGTCTGAAGGCACACTTGTGATGGGTTCCACATGGCTGCATCTTGTCTTCCTTTCTGTTACCCGAGGTCATTAAAAGGGTTAGTGAGGAAATGCTCAGCTGCAGAGGTGTAATGAAACAGCCAGGCATTTGGGGCAGATGCAACACATGGAGGCAGCAGCGACTTCTAGCTGCCACCATGCCACCAATGCAGTTGTCACAACAGTTGCTTTTTTTTCTGCTGTCTCTCATCCTCAAAGTTGGCACCTGGCGCAACTGCCCCAGTTGCCCCACCCTAGTTATGCTACTGCTCAGCAATTTGTAGATGGTACCTATATGTATGTCTCTTTCTACTGTTTGGTTGGTACAACCAAACATTTGCCTAATGCATGGCTAATTTTGGGACTCCTTGATGCTACTGTAATGCAGGTAGTATGTAAATTAGGGCTGTAAATTAATCACGATTAACGCCCACAATTAATACACTGATTTGATTTTACATTAATTTTTTTAACGTGTGTTAATCGCTGCTGGTGATGGGGGGAAAGCGGCCCCTCTTCCCTTGCTGCTGCATGCTTACCTGTGTGCTGGGGAAAAGTGGCCCCCCCTCACTGCTGCCTGGCCACACACATACACACACACACCAACCAGGCAGAAACAGGCACATACACACGCCAGCCAGGCAGGGTCCTGGGAGCAGACTCAGCAGCTAGATGCAGGTAAGTATATGGGGTGGACAGGGATTGGAGAGCCAGGTCTTGGGGACTGTCTAGGCTTGTGTATGTGTGTGTACATCCGAAAATATTTATAATAAATTGGGATTGTATTATTGTTTAACTGCACAAATTTTGATGAATTGCAACTATTTTTTTTAAATCTTGTGGTTAATTATAATTTTTTTAATTGTTCAACAGCCCTAATGTAAATGTATAATAACAGCAACAACAAAGACAGAAATGATGCTGTAAGGTTTAGCAAAACAAGCAAAGGATGTAGACATATGTGGACACTTGATCAAATTAAAATGAGTTAAGGGGAAGTGGGATACCAGGGAAGCAGACTTATCATGGAGCACCTAACACAAGATAACTGCTCAAGTGCCTGCAATCACCTTACAGTATATGAAAGTTTCAATGGGGGCAATTTAGCCTTCTTTCATTTAGGATCCATTATCCATAACTAATGGATATGGTGAAGATTATATCCATTTCTTTGCTTTTTGTTACTCAAGTTTGTAGTGCACTATGGTGAAATGTTGGCGCCCTTTTCTTTTGGGTGTCAGCCTAGCTACCATTATTCAGGCCTTTCTCATCTAGAGTTGACTTCTGCAATGTGCTCTACATTTTAAACCCATTCACAAACTAACTTTGGTGAAGAATGTTAATTGATTCTTAAGTTGTGAACATGCTGGACTGGGGTGCATTTTCCTCTTCTGGTTGTCAGGGAGTGATTGGGTGAAATTTTAGGGTGAGACAGTTTTGGCTAATAAAACCCTACTTATCATGGATTATGCTTATTATAATTATCCTCTATCTATGCAATACTTTCTCATCTTCCATCTGAAGATATGTTGAAGCTTTGCTACTTTTAGAAAAAGGGGATTGCCAGAAGGACTTCCTGTGAATGAAGGGAGCCCCTTTTTTAAAATGCAGTTCTCTGTTGCACTTAATTTAAAAATGTACCAGTAAATCGACCTGTGAGGCACACAGGAAAATCAACCTATTTTTCCCTAGTAGCTGTAAAGAGGAGTATCACAAGCAGGCTATTGTTTAGTGTCAATTATTATTTTTTATTTTGGTTTGAGTACTCATTTAATTGTTTTCTGTTTGTATTTTAAATATGCGCCAAGGTTCTACACAGTGATGATGACATTTGCCAACCTTGCTATTTTTGAGATACTTAGTTCTCTCTCATGTGCCCAGACACTTCAAATCATAAGTACAAAAGCAATGCTAATCCAAAGTTGTCATCGGCGGCTGCTTTCAGACACAACAGGGTATGGGAGGTAGATAAAACCTTTTAGTTTTGGGATCAGATCCTAATCAATCTCTAATGCGCCAAACAGGATTTAGGTGGAATTTGGAAGCCAAGTCACAAAATAATCCAAATCAACCCCACTCAGTGGCTACAAATCTGCTTAGGCACCTAGATATATTAGTTGCCTCTATTTTGGCCTGGAAAGATCACTTTGTGCTTAGATTTGGGCTGCTGTTCAATCTCGGATGCCATCTAGATCAGTCACCTAAGTGTCTCACCCATCTCCCCCAAGCTCTGTTGTGATCCCCATTGGTTTGAGAAGCAAATAAACTATATTTATTTCCAGAAACAAGGCTATGAAAAAATATGATATTTTGACCACATTAAACATTACTGATGTTATTTTCTTTGAGTAGCTGTAGTTCTCCCACCTTCAGAAGCACAGATTTTGATTTATTGATGGAGTAGCTTTTGCATGAAAGAGATGCTGTTTGCTTTCCTTATAGACATCCAACCAAATTTTGGCCAAGTTATATGCCTCTGAAAAACTGCTTTCTGACATTCTGTAAGGATTTTAATTTTAGCAGCTAAAAATCTGTTCCAACCTCAATAAGCATTCTCTAATCTTTCAGAGCCTTTTATCCTAGCCAGACTCCATATCTATCTTTCCAAAAGGCACCTAAGCATTTCCTAGATTAGGACTGTCCAAATTTTGAGTGGCCAATGGCTACAGGTCCCCCGCCACATGCTGGGTGAGCCACATGTCATATGGGCCCTGCCCCCTGCCAAGCAACATGGACTGTGCCACCCTGCCCCAAGAAGAAGCTGAAGGAGGGAGGAGCAGCCTAGAAACTTTGGCGGCAGCAGGAGAGTGATGGCAGGAGCAGCGCCTGGATCGAGAGTCTGGAGCATCACAGGTTTACTTCTTGGGGGCCACATGTGGCCTGCAGGCAGCTAGTTGGACAGCTCCATTCAAGATGCTGCCCAGGCTGCCCATTTGCTATTCTTATAGAACAACTAAGCATGATACTGTCCCGCACAATTCCTACGTGTGACAGACCACATGTGCCATACTCACAGAACTCAGTTGATCATGCTATAGAGTTGATGCTGGACTTCCCTTGTGATAACTTCCCCCAACTGCTTCAGGACAGAGGGCTAAGAAGCAGGCACAGGACATGAGAATAAAGAACCTTTGTCTTCCATACAAACTCAGTTTGGCCCCTTTCTGTGTATTTGTATTCCACATATCCATAAGCAAAGATATATATGTAGATATCCACACATATACACCATTTTGCAGAAGCATCAGTTTTCTCAATGTAATAATAACCGAATTTATACAGCACTTTGACCTTTATCATAATTCTAGGGTTGTATGACATAATTAACAAACAAGCTTAAAAAGGTTAAAAGCACCCCCTTAGCAATTAGCAATCGAATTATTCTTTGCTTATTTACTTTTAGTATTTTATCAAAGGGCAATATGTTTATTTGGTAAACTTTGAAAGATGAAAAATAGCTATCCATTATAAAGTATGAATCTAGCCTACGGACTCTAATAATCTAGTCTCATTAAAAGTTAAAACCATATCTGCTTAGCATTAGTACTGAATAAAAGGGTAAAAATGAGGTGGCTATAAGAACTATAGCTATTGTCATCACTGACCTATAAATACGTCCTCTTCAAATTGATATACAGCAATTCATTATCCATGTTTTGATATAATTGCTATTACAGAAAGTCCTCTGCTTCCAAGTGTTAATACAACTGCAGTTCATATTTCAGATAATCTGCCAAAAAGGAAAACTAATTTCAAAATATTTGATCATAAAAGTTGTCCTCAGCTTTTACACAGATAATTTAGTCAAATAATATCAGATAATCTTAAAGCAGATTTCGCAGGAAATTGCTAGGGACTCCATCTAAGCAGCATCCATTTGCACTTATATAAATGCACTGAATGTGTAGGAAGACTTTGACAGCTTGCCATATGTGATTTCATTCCGTAGCCTACCTACTTTACCATCAAAAGTTATATCCTTTGAAGCATTGCCAGAATTACTTTAGCCCAGTAGATATGCTAGATGTGCCCTTTAAAAGCCATATCATTTCCTTTCTACTCTGACTGGTTCAATGTAGCATCTGCTCAACTAAATTCCTTTGAAGGTTAAAACCAAAAAAACCCTGTACTACAGCTTACTAAAATGTCCAGTGTTGAATGAAGAACATAAATGTGAGAGACTAAATATGGGTTAAATGAGACCACAAAAGAGGGATTGAAAATTATCAAGCATCATGGAAATATTATAATTATACATGGAGGAAATAGGTATTTGAATTTCAGGATAGGCAGGCATTTTATTTAAAATAATAATAATCCCTAAATTTTATACTTCCATTCCATCATGTTGATTGTTTATATGCAAATTCTTATACGGTTGTGCCTTGTATGCTGATGCCATAATGAGACACATTATACATTAACAACTTGATTCAGAATAGTAAATATATAGAGAGAACTTTAATCTCATGGATAATCTATGCTTTTATAATTATTTTAAAAGCCATTATCTGATGTCCTGAGCACCTCCCCAGGTGTTCTAGGTGATAATGAATGGATATACGTATCATCTAGTGTCATACAGCAGTTGTGACATTTTAGAAATACCTTCAGGTGAATGTCTTTCATTCCTATACATACTACCCAAGGTTTCAGGCCTGTGTGTGTATGTTTTTGAGGGTGGTTTAAAAAACTAAAGAGTTGAATGAATCCCAGTAATTACATGATTTTCCTGTCTACTCAAGTGAAAAGGTTTTGAAACATATTAAAATGGCACTGTCCTTTCCTAGTCTCTTGAAGCCTGGCAATGTCAATTTTAATTAGCAAGCCGTAAAAGTTATGTTTTTATTTCTGGGAATTTGTTCCTGGTTTCACCTATTATTTCAAGTGAGTTTACATCCTCACTATTGGAAAAGTTACATGCTTTTCTAATCTAATTTTAGGATGCATCCCAAGAACATCACAAGCATGCAAACTGAATGGCAGTTTGGAAATGGCAGTGACCAAATAAGGCATAATCTGAAAATATTCATAACAGCTAAATAGCTAGACATTAGAAAACCTATGCAAAGAAACACACGCTGTGGTGAGGCATAGTAATGGGCCCTGCCATCAAACACAATTAGGCTGTGACTACAAATCTCAGTGGCTAATGTGGTAAATCTTACTCCTTCAACTACAGCTGCAACAGAATGAAAAAATAAGCAAGAGGAAGTAGAAGAAAAAAGAGGTGACATAAAAAAAATAAGCAGAAATGGAGGGAGCTATGAGCCTTAGGCAGCCTATGCAAGCACACTTCCCTTCCCATGCTTGTCTGCAAAGCCCAATCTTATCTGAAGCATCTCTGAATTCTTTCTTCAGATCTACTTGTATCATGGGATAGGCAAGGCAGTGCTCACTAAAGCCCAGATCCAGCAACATGCACTGCAGAATGCCCAAGTTCGAGTGGGTATTTGTACTGGTGCAGCTCATTACTCAAGTCATTTACTATTTCACATCCATCTCACCAGAAACCACCCAGCTATAAGGAAGCAGGAGCTTGAATGACAGGATGGTGGAATATGGGAACTGAACTTGGGAGTCTGCATAGGAGCAGATAAAGAGAGTTGAATTGAGTGGGGAGGAATGAAAACTGGTGTGAAACCTGTGCTTTTACATAATGTCCTTTTTTCTTTCTTTTGCCCATAAGCTTTTTGGGATAATGAATGTGTGTTCTCTGTGTTTGGGTACAAGCTCAACCTGAGCAGTAAATAGTGCTAAACTCTCTCTCTCTCTCTGTATGTACTCAAATACATGTATGTACATATGCACATGCACACACAGATGAATGAGACCCGATGAAGACTGTCTTGCATTCAACGGCTTGTCTAACTCTATCCCAACTATAGTGTTAGTTCAATAAAATATATCACCTTAAAGCCCCCTCTACATGTTATATCTACTGCACAATTACCTTGTTAACTGTCCAGTAAAGTTAGACTGGCTACACATGCAAATTAACTTTGCACCTTAAAAAGATCCAACCAGCTATAAAGTTATTGCTCAAATACATGTAATAATTTTATAGCTTTCATTTGCACATGTAGGCAGTCCTGTGGCTGGGAGACTGCAGCCTGTGAGATCTCCCAGACACTGGGGCTGGGAGATCATAGCCAATGTGGTCTCCAAGTCACAAGGGTACCAGGGTACTCCAGTTAGCAGCAGCAATCTCCCAGCCATTGCAATCTCTCAGCCATGGGGCACTTCACACCCCCCCCACAGCTGGTAGATGGCAGCAGCATCCCATTGCTGCTGGGGCTAACAGTCCCACAGATGATGGGGCTCTTGGTCATGGCTGCACATATGGATTCTCAGTCCTGGCTGCACGTGGTCCCCATGACTGGGAGCCCCGTCAGCAAAGCTGGCTCCCGCCATGAGAGCCTGCTTCTTGCTGATTCAAGGGGAACCCAGGATCAGGCTTCCCCCCCAGTCAGGCACAATTGGATTCAATGCACAATCATGCTTCCTGCTATGCACATGTGACATAGCAGGAAGCACAACTGGATCATGCCTGTACTTGCACATATACAGGGGGCCTAAGAATTCCTTGCCCCTCACATAATTTCTGGACCATCACAGCTACAACATCACTTTTACACTATTTGTACTCAAACGCGGAGAAGTCACACTCCCTACACACACACACACAGCATGTATGTGTAAGGAATGTGTCTCTTCTGTGTACACACACACAAAACATATAACAGTACATATGAAACTGGTTAGGAGGGAATATTTTTCATTCCAAATACAAACTGATTTTACAAAATGTTGATTTCTCTACATAGATCTCTGTGGAGGAATGAGACATATAAAACCAAACTACAACACTGAAAACATTTTTGAAAGCATACCATCAAGTTATGATAATCAGGAAACAAAACAGAGAAAACTCCAACTGTCATTCATGGTAATACACTTCGAAGTCCCAATTCTTTACAGGAATGTTGAGATTGTTCAGTAATTATAAAGTTTCATAATATATATTTCGTAAGAATTATAACACTGATACTATATTGATAATGAGGATAATACATAATACATGCAAACCCTGATCCAAAGCCCACTGAAGTCCTTCCATGTATGCTGGCTTTGGATCTGGCTCAGACATAGTGTCATATTATATATGTGCTGCCTGTGCTAGGTGGAACAGCATATTTACCATGAGAATAAATGCAATGTTTTATAGTTCTTAAAATCATTCTACCACAAATATCCCACAAGGCCATAAGCAGAGCCACAGTCGCACTACAATTCTTAATGTGGATCTTAATGGGATAAAGTAGTATACCAGCGGCCTTAAGTGTGCCTGGATACCCAGGTAAATTTTGTTTTAAAACAGACATTTTAGAGTGAACTATCAAATTATTTGGACCATGCCTCACTACTGCCTTTTGCCTAATTCAGAAATTCTCAGCCTTGTGAACAATTCTCAGCCAACAGTTACAGACAAGAGACCCACACTAATCATAGAGGGAAGCAGTGAAACTGTGTGGTGATGGTGTTAGTACCATACAAGTTCTCTTTGTGAATGCAATGTCACTAGTTGTTAATGCAAAGGCCCCACAAATATTTTGGCAAGCAATGTCAAGACATGTTGCAATTATTTTATAGCCCTCTGTGACTCCATTCAAACATGGAAAGAATCAGAATTTCTCCCCCCCCCCCGGTCTCAGTGTTGGCAACTCCCATGATTTTACTGCAAGTCTTGTGACATTTGATGTACTCCTCAAAAATTCAGAGGGAACTAGTATTCATGATGGCAAAAAAGCTCCTGAGGGCTGAAAAAAACAGGGGAAATAAAAACCCTAAAATGTATTATATTTTTAAGCCAGTCCCATGGAAAGCCCTGAGTCATGGTTTATGAGCACTTGATTCTGAATACTACTATATTCCCCTTTTTCTGTGCCTCATCAGAGGGAGGGAGGGAATACTTCACTTTATGTCCTATGCCTCAACTGCTGTGGGGGGGCAGGTATCTTTTCTGTTTTTTCTCTTCCAGTTTTCTGGAAGACAGGTGGTGTTTTTTTGTGCCTTCCACTCCATAACTTCTAGATAAATACATACCCACACATTTGCTGTCTCCTAAGAAGACAATTCTCTGCTTTTAGACATTTCCTTGATGCTGAAAGAAGGTATTTCTCCTCCATGCTCTCTTCCCTCAAGTGTATATCTCACAACTCATCACTGTCCCTCCAAAACTTGCTGGCTGCTGAGAGGAAGCCTATATTTCTTCGCTTTCTCCACTTCACCCTGACTGCTAGCAATGGTATGTCTTCACTGCAGAGTTAGCCTAACACAACAGAAGCATCCATACTGCACAACCCTACTTATGCCAGACCTATGTCCCAAATACTTGTGTGTTAGTTTATATGCTAGAATGGAATTTTTGTGGGCATCCTATAGTTCTTAGTGGTGCATTAAATTGGGTAGCTTTGTGAATTTGTTCGCAGGATGCTCTCTGTCTCTCTCGCCCAGCATGAAACTGCTGTCTGTGGCAGTGACATGAGTACAATGCTTTATGTAAATAACTTCCAAGTGGAGTTACTCATTATTAATGCAGACAGTTCTGAAGGCAAAAGCAAACAGCATTTGGCAGCAAGAACTTTTAATGAGAATGTCATTAAGGAATTCATTCTGCAAACCACGAAGTGATTTGTAGCGCACCTGACTGCCTTCTCTGCCTCTGTTTTTTCCTGTCCACAAGACATAAATATGTCAGTTTTGGTCCATGTCCCCAAATATGGGTCTTACTCATAGTTTTGCCATGGCTTTACCAGGACACTGGTGTCTGCTTCTGGAAAAAGCTGTCTGGATTTATTGGATGTCACCTCTGTTCAGATTCTAGGAAAGTGCAGGAGAAATGAAGCAGGTAAGTAAGTTAAAAGGCCTGAACCAGGTCAGGTCAACTCCAGTGCTGAAGGAGGGAGGAGGCATGCTAGGAAAATATAATCCTGGAGGAATTGTGAAGTAGCACTAGAGGTGTAATTAAACCTGGGTTTCCTTAGCTTGTGCTCTTATTGAAAAGTGGATGGATCACCAGTTGGGGCAGCAGCAAAACATCCTTCCATGTGTCTGAATGGCCACTTATTCTTGAAGCTTAGGCATCTGACTTAAGGTGGCAAAGGAGAAACCTGCATCTTCTTGGGATCCAGACAATTCAGAGGAGAGACATCTATCAGAGCTAGAACGTACTAAACTGATAGCAGCAATGATTTCATAGCAGACCTCACCCTTCTTCCTCCCTCTCCTCCTCCTCTCCCCCCGCCCCCCTTGAACCTCAGAATTGTACATCAGTTGAAACTGGCCAACAGGACCCCCATGAGTACAATATTCACTGGAGCCATAATGGAGACCAAGTGACTCCGTGGAGCAGTGGGAAGGGCCCTCCCCTGTGAGGTGAGTGTCTTGCACTTTGGCTCTACTGCTAGAGTTACTCTGCTTTTAACCAATAACTATATAACTGGAAACAGCAGGGCCAGAACATAGGTTTCTTCCTTTCAGGGCATATAGGCCATAGACTCACAACCCCCCTTGCTAACTGAGTTTTTGGCACCATGAAACTTGCATTCTGGGGTGTCCCACTGCCCAGTTTCAATAGGAGTAAGAGTGAGTAGGGGTGCCGAGCCTAGCCCCTTGCTGGTAGAAGGGCTGTCTCCTGAGAAGAGGGAGATACTTCCAAGTCTTGCAAAGTGAATTGGAGCCCAAATCTCCAACTTTCCAGTCAAAGTGCTTTTGCCACTAAGCTACTGGGCAATCTATAGGTGTTACTTCCTGCCCAACAAGCTTCTCTTTCCATTGAACTGCACATGCACTTCCAGCAACAGTCTTCAGTGTGTACCTCAGCCATTGAAGATCTGGGTGACATGTATGCCCTTAGCATAGATATGGATCATGAAAGAGCCGTGGAGGGTATGAGTTACTTAGGGAACTTGACTGTAGTGCTTCTGAGCACACACAGCAGTCCAAATCAAGGCACGGAGGAACTTTTTCAGTCCAGAATGGAGATGCCTAATGAACCTAGGTGCCCAAGTAGATTTGCAGATGCTTAGCAGGCTCATTTGGATTCCTCTTTGAAACTTAGGCACCTCAGTTCTGTTCAAGTCCTATGTAGGTGCCTAGGAGGTTAATTAGGAACCGGTCCTTGCAGGGTGGATTGAAGAGAGGTTAAAGGGTAGGCCTAACTCTGCAGTGATGACTTAACCTAATGAATTTAGATGCTTTTCCTGTTCTTTCCACTGGAAGCTGATCTTTTTTTCACTCACTACACTCCTTCATGAGTCACTCCCACGGCCTACAAACCTCAACACCAGCCCCAATGGGAGAATCCTAGTCTATAACCTTTTTTTTTGCTGACTCAACTTTGTCTGATAAAGGCACAGCAAGTGGGGCTCTGACCCAGGTTTACCAACTTTTATAAGTTCATCAGAAGTGTCACAATATTGGGCATTTTTCTTAGAGTCCTAGATGCTGAGAATCTGGTGCTTGAAGTTTAAAAGAAAAGTTTAAAAATGTGAAATGCCAAGAACTGCAACAAAAGGAAAATAGAAAGATAAAATGTTGTTTAAAAAAAAAAGTCATTCTTTTAAGCCAGTGATTTGGAGAGCCTGCTCCAAATTACCCAGAATGGGTAATATTACTGACCAAATCTGTGCCTCTTCCATCTGAACCATAAGCACCTCTAAAGCCACATACTGATTTGACATGCCCTGACTGAACATGTTAGAATACAAAAGAATCAATCAGTCGAATCGTTACCATGACAAACATCTTGCCAGCATGCCTTCTTATGTAACAGCTAGAACCAGATCATACATTTTTCCCCTAAAGAAACAAAACTTTTGATTACCCATCCTTTATGACCTCGTTCATATAATGTCAAACAATTACTTGTTCCTATTTGTGCATTTTGTATTTCATTTCCCTTTCCATAGTAATGCAGAGCAAAGGAAGGATATGTATACCAAACATATAATTTGCTATATATAATATTTACTCAAATAAATATGAGACACCCAGCAATACTTAGTTTACATATATGGGAAATGTAGACGTTTGTTATTATTTTCTAGATACCAAATTTAAGTATTAGAGGGTTGTCTTGAACTCCCAACCCTGCACTGCTACAACAGTGGCTGGGGAGGAATCAAGTGGCCCTCTTGCTCTCTGCCTTGCTCACTTCTTCCCCCTGAAGTCTTCCTGCCCTGCCTGCCACCTGTGCTCCTCAACCCCAGCTCCCCCAGTGTCTGCCTCTTTCCCTGCTGCTCCCCCTAGTCCTTGCCTCTTCCCCCCCAACACTGTTCTGGCCGCTCCATGCTAGAGCACAGCATGTGAAAGCTCCAGTCCTGGCACTGCTGACTGGCTGGGCAATGCACTAATGCAGCAGTGTTGGAGCTGCTCATGGTCACGGCAGGTGAAGGAGTTTCCACGTACCCTTGTCAAGGAGAGACCCCAGCCCATGGGGGAGCTGAGCCATGCCCGAGCTGCTGTGGATCTGATTCTGGCCCTGACCCAGGCCCAGGGCCAGAGTCAAACCCACAGCAGCCACCTCCTCCCTGCTCTAAGAGGAGGAGCTTTTTCCCCCCATGCTATTGGGGGGGGGCAGTCTTATATTTTTTGTTTCCTACAAAATATGTTTTTTTCCCCAGTAATATAAACCACCATGTTAATACGTACAAAACTGTCATTGCCAATTGTACAAATATATGTTACTAGTCATTGAAAAAAGATACCAAAGCACTCTACAGGAAACTTGTAATTTTGCACTGCACAAGCACACACAAATAATATGAATGGTGATTTAGAAAAGTATTCCTCAGTTTTAAAATGAATGACAATCTAATTTTTCTTAATATCATTTTGCTATACTCCACTTTCAAAATGAACTGAAAACTACAGCGCCGTCTATACCATAGAGCAAACAGCCAAATTACTAATGCTTTCAGACTTTTGCATACCTAGTCTTGGAAGGAGTTAACAACTGCGCTGAAAATAACTTATCAAAATCTTATTTTTAACATCAATTGCCAGAAATTATTAAGCAACATGAAAAGTCTCCAGCCTTCAAATGTTAAACCAATGAGGCTATATTTTATTGCGCTGGCTCTGTGCGATTCATTCCAACTAGTGAATCCCTTCTGCATAAAGGCTTTCAATGTTTCAGCCTCAATGGCTGGTAAAATATGTTCAAAAGAATAAATAAGGGGAACATGATTCTCATATAAAATCACATTCCGGATTCCTTTGGTTGTCTCAGTCTCATAGTGTGGTCTATTCAACAGCACCTTTAAGACAATGTGGTTGTCAGTATTTAAACAAACTGGGGAAAAATAAGCTAAAGCAATGAGATCAACAACAATAAGTTAATTTCCAGTTAAAAAATAAGTAAAACATCACCAAGTAGTGTATTTGGACTGACTACAAAGTGACAGTCAGAGGATTATTCCACAGATTTCTAATGCGGGAAATTCTGATGGCATTTACTAGCATAACCTTTCAACTCTGAGCACATCAATAGAAGCAGACAGTGGTTTGAAATATGATTCCTTGCAGATAGCATATCCTCATTCATCTGACTGTGGTGCTCTGTGCTCCATTGCACAAACAGCGGCTCACCCACTTCTGAGAGGACACTAATAAAAAAGGCATCAATTTTCAGCTCTAGTACTACTGTGATCTCTTTATATGTTCGACATCCAACATTAAATTAAAATGCTGTTATAAATCCTACTTTCTGAATCTGGAATGAGTGTTGGGTTTTTGTCGCATGAGACTGCAGCAAATCTTGTCAAAAGCAAGGAAGCACATCTTGTTCACTCAGAATTAATGTTGTGGATGAAAGGAGGAGGTAAAAGAGGTTGAATATGGTGAACTGTGGGTGTCAAAGGCAGTGGGTAATGCAGCTTCGGGGTACCAAACAGAGCAAAACAGTTGCTGCTTTCAAAATGTTGTTAATAAAGTCTTACAATTAACAATTACAAATTGTGTATTAGACACAATTTTTTGATAATTTAAAGTGCATTTAGAAAAATACAAATTTTAAAATGTGATTACAGCTGACTGCATCTGTAGTAAGTACAGTCATCTGTACTAAACCCAACAATTTTATAACAACCAAGTAACACAGGGAAAATATTTTGGATCATATCAAGCCCCAGAGTGAAGGTTATTACAGGGTGTCTATGCAAAATTATGCATATTGATGTTGATGTTCATGGCTTGTGTCAGTTTGTCATTTGCACTTGAGTTGTCTTAAAAGTTCTTGGGTTAGCGTGGGAGTGGGGGTTGAAATCATTATAAGGCAAAAATTATTAAACACCAGTATGTACTAATTCAATAATCTCAAAATCTTTTCATATGAGAAAATTACAATATACATTATACAATATACTGGCTGTAGGAAGCAAAAAAGCTAAGGAAAACATTTCTTTTAAGCACAAGACTATAATATGTTTTGGAGCCTTTCGACTGTGTCTGGTAACCTCAAATGGCAGGTATCTTTTTCTCCTTTAAGAGCTATACTAAACTACAATGAAAAGGCAGTAATGGTTTCAGCAAAGATACTGTGTCTGTAGATATTCTCTCTTGTTTAGTTCATTCATAATTACGAAGAAAAGAAACAAGCTTGCTTTTTTTAAGGGTGGGGGAGTGCCTCAAAGAGTGGTTCAATATCTGGATCGAACAGAGGAACTTTTCCCCCCTAAGGATCCTGCCTGAAGAAACCTTGACATGCACAAAGTCAGAACCTAGACAAAGTTGCCCTGGTGAGAACGATAAGGTCACCCGTGGGATTGCTGAGATTATCTCTGTCAAGCACTTGGACAGCATGCAGTCAAATGATGCATCATGCAGTCATTTTCGGGGGGGAAAAATCAATTTCTTCACCAGGTCGCTATTTGCTTTTCAAAGTGCCCTTGTAGGCCTTCACCACCAAGCATTTATCAATTTAAATGTTGTAAATTGATAATGTGCCACTGTGCCTTGTACTGTTTCTGAATTATTTTGATACTTATATTTTCTCACTGGT
Organism: Crocodylus porosus; assembly: GCF_001723895.1. Taxonomy (NCBI): domain Eukaryota; kingdom Metazoa; phylum Chordata; order Crocodylia; family Crocodylidae; genus Crocodylus; species Crocodylus porosus. The sequence continues at coordinate 70,109,989 of NW_017728947.1, read as the reverse complement.
TTCAAAACCCTCAGAGCCTCTCTGTATTTGAAAAGGATCCCCCCCTCCCCCCACATCTTTTTAACATAAAAGTAATGAAGTTTCTTATGCTGAGCACTGAAAAATATGTCTTGGAAATCTACATGATGGTGATATAGAATTTCACATGCTTTTATTTAAGAATTGTTTTTAAAAGGGGTCAAAACACCACACAAATTATTAATATTAGTGCATGGATTTATTAACTAAGAGGCTGATCAGTCTTGCCACTATCATTCAAATTTGGAATACTAAAGACAAAACAAAATCCTGTGGGCTCTTATTTTTTTTAAGGCTTTGTTACATAACATATTGTGAGGCGTTGTTTTTATAATGTTGCAATAAGAAAATGAGCTAAAACTTACAGAATGAATATAAGTGTCACATTTTCCTGACACTTTTTAAAATAAACATAGCATAAAGTATTGCATTAACCATATACTATCTTCAGCTTCATTTGCATTGAAAAACAGGTAGAGCACAGTAGTTGAAGCTTGTGCTTCGTAAAAGCAAAAGAAATACATAGCAGTTGCAAAGCATCCTTAACCTCCAGTGATTTATTGGCCCTCAGCCAAGTTATCAGGGGAATCTAATTCTTCTTTATTATTCAAATAAACCACATTTGGCACCATGGTTCCCTTTCAGAATAGCTTCACAAATAGACTGAGTACTGTCATTTATTTGACCTTGTACTTGTGTGCTGTAGCTATAATTTTATTTGCCATTCCATAGAACAAATGCACAGAAATCCAAAATACAATGATCCATTCTAGTATTAGTAAGGCAGTTGACATCTAATATACCTGTTGTCTTCACCTGTTTTGTTTTAAAAAGGACCAAATGTAAACAACAGTTTATCCCTTTTTTTCTCCTTCACCTCTATTAGCTCTTATTATGTCTGCAGCTGCACTACTCCCTTTTAGTGAGCTTTCTTTAAACAGGCCAATTTGCAACCCTGTTTGTGTCCTGGAAAGCTTGAAGGAAAGGTAGGAAATATTTTAAGGCATGGACTTTACAAAACAAAAGAGAAGGGAGATAGATAGTATCTGCATGGTATATATGTAGAGTACTTTCATCAGTGGGAGATGATGAAATAACTTGTTCCAGGATAAGGGGAATAAGCAACTAGCTTGTTGGCCTATAATGTTTTCCAATTAAACTGAAATCTTAAAAACTTGTTCATTTTCTCCTTTTGTTGTATATGCATATATTTCTTTTAAGGAGGACCGTTACTGTCAATGTTTCAATATTCTGTTTGGGCCAAATTCTTAATTTTGGCCACACATGTTGGGAACCAAAATTCCAAATGTAGGCAATCATTTGGATTTTTAGATCCACGGAAGAGTTATTTGAGCGTCTAGTTGAATGTTCACATCCGAGATCTGGCAATTAATGTAGTCATCTACATTTGCAAACTGACTCCCCCTCTCCATTTATAACTAAAGGAACTCAAGGATTGGTAATTTTCAAAAGATGACAGTTTCTTGGTTTTTAAAACTACTCAATGTGTGGTGTGGTTAAACAGACAGACACACAGGATTAATCTACACTGTGTATTTTTACATCATAATACTGCAACAGCATGGAAAGTCGCCTGTAACGCTGCAACCCACACAAAAGTAAATTCCATTGATACAAGCTGCTTTTAACATCAGTGCACCATGTTCACCCTGGCTCCAATAAAGTCAACGAGAGGTTCTGCTACTGAATTCAATTGCCTGGGATTTTGAAGATATTTTACTGCTGGGGTAAATGCTGCACAACAGTCACAAGTGCAGAAAACCTTACGCTTATATCTAAGTTAATAAATAAGCATGAACCTACAAACAAATACTACAGTTTCTTGTCCCACTGTATATTGAGAAGGATATTGGAAAATATGAACATGTGGCCGATTAATACAATTCATAGATTTCAGACCATTTTTTTCTGCCTTTTTAAGCTTTTATTGTACTCTCTTCTTTCTCACTGTCTTCACTGTCTACTACCACTGTGTCTTTTTGTCTGACATAAACATATATCTAGTGTTCTCTGAAACTGTCCTGAAAGCAATTCCATGGTGGACTGCTCTGGGAGGACCACTCTAAAAAATGAATTCTAAAATTCAACTAACTTAAAATTCTTGGCTAGCAGTAGTCAGAAGATTAAACATTGAAACCCACATATGTTTAGGCGTTTGTCTGCCCATAATATCAGAAAAGTATATTTACTATAGCTTTTACTGAGTGTGTCTACACATGCCTATTAATGTGCAGCAATAAACTCCGGAGCTTAGAATTTATTGCTACCAGGCACAACATGTTCAGCTGGGTTGGAGCATCCCTGGCTGGCAGGGGGCTCGGCTCAGGCTGTGGAGGGGCTGGCTGGAGCACAAGGGTACTCCACTGTGGAGCTAGCCAGCAGGCAGCTTCCACACTGAAATACCCTGGTGCCTCAGCCAGCCACCACAGTGTCTACACATGTAATGCTGTGGAGATTTTTTGTGCCACAGCAAGATACTACTTATATTTAAAAGTACTATCCTGCTGCAGAGTAAATTAATCTACTCTAACCTAACAGAGGTGCATGTGTAGATGCTGACATGTTTACTGCACAGTTTACTAAGTCAACTGAGCAGTAAATGTATCCTGTAGACAGACATGCCTATTGTTAAGTTGGTCCAGACTGTGTCATATGGAACCTTATTGTCATCACGTCAGTCAGCCTCTAGAGCAGTGATTCCCAACCAGGATGCCTCAGCACCCTGGGGCGTCTTGACACCCCATGCAACGTGACCTCTGCCAGGTGCGTAAACATGATTCACAAGATAGATCCAGAGATTTCAAATAGGAATCCACAGTGTTAAAAACACCCTGCCCTGTTATGGTACTTCTGTGTTCTTTGCAACAGAGGGATTGCTCTTTTATTTTTGTGTAGGCAAAAATGAGTCAAAGTTAAGAACTAATATTTTCCAAGGGGTATCCAGAGTCTAAGGAGGGGTGCCTTGAGTCTAAAAAAGTTGGGAACCACGATCCAGAGATGTTGGGTGGCTATACAGATACTTCAGGGTGGGGGGAGAGGGGGTGCTTTAATTAGAGCAGTTCCAAGAGCCACTCTAATTAAAGCACCCACAGCGTCATGCCTATTAAGAATCCCCATGATTCAAAATAGCAGCAGGCGCACTTGAACTAAAGCTCATTCGACAATCTTTAGTTCAACTGCCCCTGCTACCATTTTGAAGTGTGGGGATGCTGAACAGACATGACATGGGGGCTGCTGGAGCACGTTAATTAACATGCTCCGGCAGACTCGGTGAATCAAGTCTGCTCCGACGTGTGCTAATTAGCACACGTCGCAGCAGACATCTGGTACGTATATAAGTGCCTTTTAGTTTTATCAGATTTCTTTCTTACTAGTCTGGAAGCTCTGTTAGAACATCAGACTGTTTTTTTGAACCACTATCCCTCAAAGTACACGCAAGAAAAAAACAGGTTTGCCAAAAAATACTCTATGTTCATGCTCAGAACTCAGCCAAAGTCACCTATTTTCCCTTAGATGGACTTGACTTTTTTCTTGATTCTAAACACATAAAACCTTATTTTCATTGCTAGTAATTAAAAAGGGATAACAAGGACAATGTTGTCTATGCAGAGAAACACATATGCCAGACACAAAGATGAGCAATCAATACAAGAAACCTGGAATTTACATTATGGAATGTTTTAGACTTCTCAGAAAGTGTCTATAGGTTATAGTCCATACAGATTTGACCTCAGCAAACCTCATGCTAGGAAGTCAGCTTTGTTTACCTAAAAGCTATGTATACAACGAAAAGAAATGGAGGCAACATATTTTACATGTTCATATCCCATTAATGCTGGTTCTTGCCAACTTTATCATATACCAGATTTCAATAAAATAGCAACCTACCAATAATGACTGCCTCACTTTGGACTATTTTGAAATCACTGTTGTGAAATATTAGCATTTTCTTTGTACTTTGAGAATTGTTTATATGGATGTTTTTGCCAGTTCTTTTTGTAACAAATAAAGCTTTTGAATGCTTAATTTAGTGTGCATGATTGCAGTTTCTTTTTTTTTTTTGCAGTGTTAGTGATGCATCTATAAGCTATTACAGCAAGTATTACAGCACTTACAGGGAGACTACTGAAAAAACTGGAAGGGTTGTCTACTGTATACACCATCTCTACTTATTCAGTATTTAATACATTACTACTGTCTCAAACAAAGATTAGGTTGGGACATCAACTGGAACCGGACATATTTAATGGCTATATCAGTTCCTCAGCATTTTCCTTATTATGGTGTTAAAGATCTCAATCTTGGCTTTAAGTTTTCAATGACCTTTTTTTCACAAATACCTTGATTAATAAGTGCAAAGACAGGTTTGCACTGATACACATCAAATGCTGTAACATGCCTATAAAATTGCCTCATTCATCTGGACACTTGTTTGAAAAGTATATATAGATAAAGATGAAGTATAAAGTCTCAGTAATTTGAAACAAGTTTAGAGGAAGAATTGACTTCTAAAGTATTACAGTTAAAAAGCTGTAGAAGAAAATGCTTTTAACAAGAGACTAGCATAGGGTTAAAGCCAAATTTTTCTTGAACAGATGATATTTCAGATGGCCACACTATTCCAGATGCATCAATTTCCTTGAAAATCCAATCCATATATGTGCATATGCTGTGCTGGCAGGAGGACTGACTGAAATGGCCAAAACCCAAGAGCTAATATTCTTTTGGCCAGAATAATGCAATTATTATTTTCCTAGCTATCAGTCTAAGCATACAGAGCCATCTGTTATGCAAAGCAAACATACACATCTCAATTACAGAAAATGCAGTTGCCTTGACAGAATTTGGATTACACCACTAACCAGGGCTGTAAAATTTGTTTTAAGCTAGTGTATAATGGATGCCTTTCAGGAGTTCCCTAATTAGCATTTACCTGCTTAAACTAATTATTCATCCTTCTTCTTTACTGGCTTATTAAACTTTGTTGGATACTATGCATAAAACAGATTAATATGAGCATAAGACAATAATAAACATTAAAGTTCTGATCCTTTAGTGTATTAGCAACATGGTGGTGCACCAGTTTCAAAATGTGAGATTCTTGATACTAGCTCCCAAACAGATTAAGGCAGGGATTAAAGCCTATTACAAAACTAGGGATTTTAATGAGAGACAAGAATACTAATATTGAGTTAGCAAGAGCTCTGTTTCTAGGTCTATCACTGGGTTTACTAAAGCCATTAGAAAACACAATTACAGTGTATTTTATCCAAATATTGGTATGTTCTTTTAGGAGTAAATGAACACTTACTCCAATTCTCAACAATAACATTTAAAATATGTTTTTTTCCCCAGCAAAAATGCTAAAATAGACCTATGCATTATTACAGAGTCTCTTTCTTTATTTAGCCAGGGTACAGAAAAATCACTAGGTGCCTGAAAGGTTCCAGTACTAAAAGTTGAGTCCTCAGAGCTGTGTCAGCTTAGTCAAGCAACAAGTTCAGTATGGGTTCCCATTTAAAAGAGCAGAAACAAACATTATCTCAATTTTTATCTCCTCAGGGTGACTGCACGAGAGGTAGATTATCCTACTTGGCAAATCATCATGCAAAAACTCTCTGCTGAATTTCTGAATCTAAATAGAATGGAGCTATTTCAGCTAGAAGCCTCTGAATGCAGCAGGATTAGCAATAAGCAACAACAAGCAACTTTTCCCTTTTCCTATCCTTTTAACCTCTGACAAACAGATGTCAGCAATTAAACTCTAAATAATCAAACTGCTATATTTTATGAATTTGTCTTTTCAGATTAGCGAACATTTGTGAAAGCAGCAAAATATGTCCTTGTTGGAACCCTCCCTGCAAGACATTTTAATGGTTTCTTTCAGCATTTCTTGACTCCAAATGACTCCCTGTCATTGTGTCAGCTCCCAGGATAATGCAGGGTACTCCATAAACATCCAGTAATAGGACACAAGGGAAGTACTATTAGTGTGTCCCTTTCCTATCAGGTACAGAGGTTTAAAGTTCAAAACAACTGAGAAAAGAAACTTCATTTGTTCCCAATAAATTAATAATGATCTTTTGTGGCAAAAAAGTTTTCAGGGCCAAGTTTATTTTACCTGAACATTCAATACTGACACATATACTTCTCAAATACTTTTTGGGATGAACCAGATGCTGCCGTTAAAAAAATGAATTCAGTAATTCACACAAAAGGTGGCAAAAAAGATTATCATGACTTTAAGAATGGAAAGAAGAGGAGTACATTGCACACAATTGCATTCTAGAATCTAAAATTTTTACTTACTTGGGATAGGCCTAGATAGATGGAGACAGTTTCTGAAATGTACAAAAATTTTCCTTCTTGGTTTAGTGCAAATACAAATCCATCCAGGGACTGCAGAGTAAAAACAAAACAAAACCCAAATGAATAGACTGATAGATGTTAAAATGGAAACAGATTAAAACAATGGCACCACACAATAAATTGAGACTGATGTTCTATCTTTTATGCATCTTTTTAAATCGTATCCTCATAGAATTCATATAGCATTCTTTTATATATATATATAGGAAGAGCACACTAGCATATTCTGAAGTATGATAGCTTTTTGTCTTCCTTACATCTGCCATGTATTGTGTGAAATCTATTCTTGTCTGCATGAAACAAGAAATAACAAGCCCCCGCCCTCTGAAAATATACTTCAATCTTTCTGGGTGAAAAAAATTATGTGGGCAAAACAAGCCATCCTACAATGAACACTATGCAGAGCACAAAACTGAAAAGTACAGTAGCAAGAAGGGAATTCCCTCTTCCAAAAACTGAGCAAGAGAAAACAAATTCATAATACCACTTGAACCACTATGGACCTCAATAATTTGTTAATTAATCGAGAATTACACCCACACACACACTGACACCTTTTGTGGGAGAACAAACAAAGCCAATCAACAGATTACTGTCAAAGACATTTACAGCTTGGGTCTATAGAAATCTTATGAATTCCATCCTTTCCAAGTAAACCTGTAGATTCAATTTTATTCTGACGTGCAAGTCTTTAGATCTGGCTTCCAGTGTAACCACAAAAATCAAGGCATGACTATGTGCATTGATGTGTAGCTTCTGGAACAGGTCTGCAGTTAGTAAACAAAGGGCTGTGGCTTAAATTTTATACATGGAGTAAATTACTGAACATCAAGATGAAAATATATCAATAAGAATGGGAATAAATCTTCACTGCGAATATACTGCATTTCAGACACTGTATACTTCTTTAGTTTTACACCTCTAATGAGGCTGACTATTGGCAAGTGTGTGTATTTTTTGTGTATGTAAAGTTACACAATAAAGGAGACTAGTGATACTAACAGACTTTGGGAACTGAGAAACAGCCTGAATTCAAGCTCAGATAAATGTATAGGTAAAGCAAAAATGTAATTACATTACATTTGAGATGAACAAGTTTGTGGAAGAACAATATAATAAAGTTACACACAAATTTAGAGAAAATAATACGATGCCAAAGTCACTGTAATAATTTTGCTCTCTTTCAAATACACAGCAGTGATTTCTGAGGCTTTTAAATGTTTTGATTCCTCTGCTTCTTGATTAATTTCTAACACACTGCTGGTCAGAAGCTGACTTTGGCAAGTGTTCACCCCTCTCTGATGTAGTAGGTGGTGGAATTAGTTCAAAAATCTGTGTTTTCTCAAAAGAATAAGCCACACATTAGAAAACAAACACTTGGTAAGATACTGCATTAAAGAAAGACTGTCTAATTTATATTTATGAATTAATAAAAATGTAAATCTACATAGACTTTGTTCATGTAAAACATTTATATTATGCAAGCCATTTATGGCATCTTATAAATCACCATCATTTTTTTTTTCCAAACGATTAACATGGGTTCTGTGAATTCTAACATCAATAACAGGTAAAAAAATAAGGAATGGTGGAGCTCAAATTTTGACCTATCAAGGACAAAAACAAAATCTCAGACATTTGATTTCCATCATTCTCTAATATTTCTTCTACTATTACCAGTGTCATAACCTTTCAAACTTTCCCTGGTAAAACAAAGATAGAAAAGCAAGTTTGCTTAACCTTAGGCTTTTTTAGAGACTCTGTTTCATGTTCCATTCAAGAAGTGGATCTACTAATGTATAGTGGTGAAAGCATCTATGTGATACTAGAAAAAAAACTCAGTAAGAATTAATAATTTTCTGGCCATAGGATTATTCTTGGTGCATGTCTCTCTACCAAAAATGGTAGCATAGACAGGTGGTGCCATGGAATATACCCCACAAGTCCTTTTTCTCTCTCTTGCCTACCGGTCACCTTAAGTGCCATTAGAATTACTTCATTCTACCTACTAGGGTGGATACATGCTCTCCTCTTCCTATTTTATCTCTTCTGACATTTCCTTACAAGTTATGCTTGTGTATGAAAGCTAATAGAATTAAGCTTTTGAAACAGTGCATAGAGCAAAACCAGTTAAAAGTAAGGTGGAGCTACTCAATTTTTGAAAAAGTAAGCACCTCTTTGTTTACTAAGCTGTTAACTACTTCTATTCCTGAAATGCAAGCCAGTGAGAGCAAACTCCAAAGAAATGGAAGGAAAAGACAAGTACAGTTTTTAAGTGGAAAACTAATCAACCCCAAAGTAAAACAAAACCCAACCCTCCAATACCTGCCAGTTCATCCTAAAAATATAAGAGAGCAGATAAGGACTGAGCACCCGTGTACCAATGTTGTTGTTCCTTATACAGGTCAAACAGTGTTTCTGAAGGGCTGTCTCATTTGCTATTCATAGGTATTATTTATGAATATTTATTATTTAAGTAATGCGTGTTGAAATTTTTCAATTTTTCATAAAGCCTGTGTCCTTTGTGTGCACCAAGACAGAGTCAGCCTTTAAACAATGGGGGAATTGGGTCCTGTAGAAGAGCTTTTGACATCACAGTATGATGCACATATACTGCCGACTGAGGAAATATTTTGGAAGTATCATTTGAGTTATGTGACCAACCACAGAACAACACTTACAAAAAAATACTGGTTTCAATCTCATGTAAATCTCTTTTTCAAAACAAAGACCAGAGCGTAACTTCCAAAGACAGGATTTCTAAAGAGATTCACTGTAGATCAAAGGCAAGTGTGACCTGTGTTGCAGTTGTGATCGACAGAGGTTTACAGTCCAGAGCCACTGTCAATTTTAATACAGAGTCAGGGCTTGCAGAGACTAGAGGGATTTCATAAAATGCTCCATTTTCATCAAAGCAGAGGCCACATGGATCAAAATGGTGGACTTGGCTATGTAGTCTTGAACTATACCCCCTTTTTAACTGACACTAGCTGCCATGCTATGCTTAGTAGTGGGGCTTCACAAAAGCTGCTGCTGTAGCCCTGAGGTGGGCAAATTTCGGGGACCCTGGATTAAAGAAAAAGCTGCAAGCAATGCAGTTTTAAGACACCACATATGTATTGGTAGTGCGCAAAATGTGATTAAATCTGAAGTTTCACAGGACTTTTGATTTGAGAAAACCATTATGTATTATGCTGTTTCAATCACCACAGGCTACTTTTTAATTTTTTTTAAACTGCCCCACTGTTTTCAACAGGCGCCAATTAAGATTCTGGGGTCAAAGTGTTAATTACATCTTCTTACCCACTATGTAGAATTTTGTGATTATTAACGAAGGTTGGATTAAGATGAAAAAGAACCGACACAAATGTTAATGCTTGCCCCTCCTCGAGAAGATTTATCATAATACCATGCTGAAATCTATATGCTTTCTTCAAAGCAGTTAGGAAACAAAATTGTGAAGGAAACACTAAAATAAATGTTTTAAAGACATGCAAGGATCTATCGAGACAGTATTCTTATTACTAAGAAAAGTTCTAAGCTCGCCAGGCAGGATTGATATGAGATTTCCTTTGTCAGAGCTCTGTAAGTCTATGTAGTAAATATGAAAGAAGTGAGACTTAGATGTAAAAGTCAATAGCTACAGCACCTCTAAATAATGCAAATAATTATAATGTATTGTCCACAGATATTAGTAGAATGTGGCAAATTTAGGACATGGGTTTTTAACCCCAAACACTGAGTTCCTTATATTGTATTTGTCAAATTGTGGTTATTTCCTTGCAGTATATGAAATTAACTCTACTACTCTGACTGAATATGCTACTATGTAATGAATGGTGCTAAAAGGATTTATATTTGTCAGAGGAATTGTGTCCCTTCTATTTATGCATATTCTCACTACCATCAAATTTCATACATTGAAATCTTACTACACAGTGTCCTTCTGGAAAATATCCTCATATATCATATTTCCCATGGAGTCCCTAGCTCCTTCTAGTGTATTCCAACACTGCAAAAAACCCTGTTACCCTGACCTAAACTCCAGTTAGAGTGAAGAATTACCAGTAGGCTAGGTTATTTTAATGACAGATTATTTTAAACTCAGCCTTCACCATCTGTTCCACCCCCTAATTATGAATGCAAAAAGAACATATTTCACAATTACATCAGTAAAAAAGTAAGATATACATGATTTAAATGCACGCATGTGTTCCTTGTCCAATGCAGCATGCATCTGTGATGTTTTGCTCATAATTCAGGCTCTGATCGGGGGGGAAAACTGCTCACCCCTGATAAAATAGATTAATTGATATACTAAACTTTTTCCTGGCAAACAGATCATCTTAATTAGAATTTTTCACTGTTATGACATAATGATATTATAACTGGAGCTAAGCATTAATTTGAACACAATGCTTGTCACCAATTAGACATATAGCATTCAATAACAGCTCAAATATTTTACTGTTATAAAGAGAGATAGTATTGGATTCAACCAATATGCAGCTATGCAAACAGTTCCCCATCTTGTAATAAACACATAATTGTGAAAAAACCATCCTGCAAAAGATCTTTACAAAATAGCACAAATTTACAGTGGATAAGGGTAAGTTTTATTTAAAAATGGCATTCTCCTTGTAGGTGAAAAGTGGACAGAGACCTTAAAACGCAGTAGATATACAACAACAGCACAGCGAAGCACGCTAAGAGGAATCAGTTTTAAGGCTGTAATGCCCACCTACCACGCTATCATTATTAAGGTAACATTCTGCAGTAACACCAACAAACTTACCAAAGCATGACTGCTTATGCAGGGGAAAAAAATGGTAACAAACTTGTGCCTTGGGCTTTTATAATTAAATCATGTGAAAAGAGAAGTGTTATCCTTGGAAATTTGACTTTATGTCCACAGTATCTGATGCACACAGGCAGTTTTGAATATTTATTAACTTAAAGAAATCTCTAACAGTTTTCTTAATGAACTTCTGTTTTCTTTCCCTGAGAAGAAACAAATCCCAAATAAAAGAAAGAAAGGTATGGGTACTAGAAGATGCTGTAGTGCTCCTTGTTCTCTGAGTCCTTTTTGTGCACAATGTAAATCCTTTCCAGTTGCAAAATCAAACTGCCATAGAACTCATTTTCAACTCTTGTATTAATACCATTTTCCCACTTGTCTAGTGTAATGAACTATATTAAGCATGAGCTCTGAGATAGTGACACACACCTGGCAACAAAAATGGTGAGGTAAGAGGACAAACTCAAAAATCATGGTCAGAGTAAGCTCTGGTGCCATTTTACTAATTTGGCTCCCTCTTGCTTTTTTGCTGTTGTGGACAAGAAGACTGCATGAAATTTATTATGACAGGGAAATGTCCTAAAATAAACCAATCTATCTTCAGGAAACTTCTTCATGACTATGAAAAAAGTGGCAAAAGGTTGCATGACAGATCTTGTCAATTCCCTCCAAATTTCTGGGCCATGAGAATTGGTGCAACCAAAATACTAAGTGATGGTATGAGGAGGCATTACCAGAAAAAAAAAATATTGTTCAAGGGTCTCTTACCAGGATCAGTTATAAAGCACAGGGTATAAAGAGAAAACCAGAAATTTACATGCAAGGATAACAGCTAAAAACTGACTGCAAGGTTATGATGCTGTATTCACAGACATATTTACTGATAATAAACTGAGCCAGATAATCATGTAAGGACTAAAAATCTCAGAGTTCTAAGAGTTCAAGAAAAATCAAAGATTAAGAATGTGGCCCTTTTTGTATATGTGAAAATGCTGAAAGGTCTTTGGGGCCTTCAAGCCTGTGGATTGTAATTCAACTTTAATTTCTACTAGAACACTGCTGTAAATTGCTGCACAACCCATCCCATCCCAACTGCATGAAAGAAAAATAGCATTCTAAAATCTATGAGACTCATTGAAAATTTGGTATACTAATTTAAAAAGGGAGTAAAATAGAGTCTTCAAAAATACCTGAATGGAAGACTTGCACCCATTATGTATCGTCCCTACAGAGGATAAATGATACTGGTTAAATGCACACAGATACCTTTATCAAGGTCAAATCATAGGAAACAACTGATGAACTTCAGTTGAGTGACAGACATCTAATGATTTTAAGTACTTTTGTGAACTTTCCTTAGTGAAATATTGGAATTGTTGTTCAATATACCACATATCTCTGCTAAGTTATATGCTTATTGTTCATTAGGGCTAGGGACAGACATTACACATAAACCAGTTCAAGCAATCATAAACTGGTTTAAACCTGTAACAGAACAGGTGCACATAAACCAGTTTCAAAATGGCCAAACCAGTTTGAGATAAATTTGATTGAATGTACTATCAGGCTTAACTGATTGAGCTCAAACTGGTTTGTGCAATGTCTGTCCCAGAACCCCCTGCTGGGTTTAACTTAAACCAGAGCCCCCCAGCATCCCAGCACCCTCTCTGGGATGGGCTCTCTGATCCAGCAGAGCAGGGCTGGCCCCACCCCTCTGCTTCCCAGCCAAGCAGGGACAAGCAGGAGCAGGCAGGGATGGGGCTCTTGCCAGAGGGGGATTTAATTCCCTGCTCCCTGTCCCACCAGCAAGGACCCAAGCTGTGTCTGCTGGACACTTCACCCTTGCTGCTGCAGCACAGAGCTGGTGTGGACCCTAGGTCAGAGGGGGCAGGGAGTGGGGGTTATTCCCCCAACTACCCCAACTGCCCCTGGAGAACTGCAGCCAGGTCTGCTCACCCCAACCACCACTTGCTCGCTGTTTGTGTCAAGCAGCAGAAGAAGCCCCCTCTACCAAATGCCGGAGGGAGAGGAAATAACTCCCGTCCTTGTCCCCTGCCTAAGGGGTCCTGCCTCTACCCAGCCACTGCAGCAGCAAGGAGGCAGGGCCCTTGATGGGGGCAGCAGCTGCTGTCATAGTGTTGGGGAGCATGACTGACACCTCCTGGTGGGGGGGGCCCACTGCGGGGTGGGCAGAGCTGCAGCAGATTGTGTGCGGCAGCACTGGGGCTAGGAGGGGGCCAGAGCCCTCCAAGCCGCTGCTGCTGCCATGGTCCGCAGCAGCTTTTCTCACCCCGCAGCAGGGCCCCACACCAAGAAGAGGCTTGCATTTGGGGAAACCATGACAGGGGCTGGCCCCATCAAGGTCACTCTCCCCTCACTGCTCCAGCAGCTGGGCAGAGGTGGGGCCAGAGGCTGGCTGTCAGGGCCCCTTAGACAGGTGGCAGGGAGTGGGGTTATTTCCCGCCATTCACCCTGGGGCACTGCAGTGGGGTCTGCCTGCTGTGGCTGCTGCTGCCACACACTCCATGCCTGGGGCAAGCAATGTAATAAGCCCTCTCTGCTGAATGCTGGAGGGAGAGGGGCAGGAGGGGGCTTATTCCACTGCTTGCCTCAGGCAGAGAGTAAGTGGCAGTGGTGGCCAGGGCAGGCAGACCCCGCTGAGGTTCCCTGGGGGCAAAGGGAGGAATAACCCCGCTCCCTGCCTAAGGGGCCCTGCTGGCCAGCATCTGGCCCTGCCCCTAACCAGCCGCTGTGGTGGCGAGGGGGGAGCAACAGTGATGAAGGTCAGAGCACCTGGCATGGTCTCCCAGATCGTGAGCCTCTTCCCGTCGTAGGGCTCCACTAAAGGGCAAGGAAAGCTGCTGCGGACCGTGGTGGTGGCTTGGAGGGCTCTGGCCCCCTCTGAGCCCCGGTGCTCCGCCTGCCCTACAGCAGGGCCCCCCCTCTGGGAAGGGGCTTACACTCCCTGACACTATGACAGGGGCTGCTGCCCCCATCAAAGGCCCTGTCCCCTTGCCACTGCAGCAGATGAGCAGAAGTGCAGCCAGATGCCCACCAGCAGCACCCCTTAGGTAGAGAGTAATTCCCTCTTCCTCTGGCATTCAGTGGAGGGGGCAGCAAGGGGCTTATTCTGCTGCTTGCCCCAAACAAGGGGTGGTGGCAATGCCAGTTGGGGCAGGCAGACCTGGCTGTGGTTCCCCAGGGGTGGTGGGGGTAGATGGGGTAATAACCCCCCTCCCTGCCCCTTCTGCCTCAGGGGACATGCCGGCCTGCCACTGCAGTAGTGATGGGCGGGCACCCAGCAGACCTGGCTTGGGTCCTTGCCAGTGGGACAAGGAGGAATTAAACTGCTCTTTGACCAATTCAGGCTCTGGCTTTGTGAATGTCTGTCCCTAGTCCAACTGATCTAAATTGGTTGCCTTTTAATAATGGTCTTTAAATAGAAGACAGCTGGCTAGGAGATACTGATATGGGTGTTTGGGGCTAAAATTATTTGTTAGGAACAGTTTGATGTCTAATGCAGTACATGCTAACACAGTGGAAGTCAAATGGCTGGATACGTTATCTTAATTTATATGTTAGGCTTCCATGGGATTAAGGTTTTAATAGTCTGGTGACCTTCTATGGCTTGAAGCTCTTGGATGGTTTTACATCTTGGAGAGGATAGGAAGGGTATACAAGCAGACAACCTTCACTGAGTAAAACATTTTAGAAGATGAGCAGATATACAGTAGCAGGAGACACTCAAATATTGGATTATATAATTTGTCACTCCTACATTCTCCATGAGATAGGGAAAATGCATTTACATGTTTTGGTTCCTGTGGAACATATTGAAAATACTAATTGATTTTTTTTTATATAGAATGTCCTGTGAGAGAGGATGATGTAATTATTTGCATATTTCCTATATCTAGCTGACCAGCATAATTACTGTGCATTCTTCCATTAAAGGCATTTTTATACTATGAAACCACATTGATCCCTTAATCCTTGCTACTTGTTGGAAAATTCTAGACAGTGTAAAATAAACACATAAATATATATATACTTAAAAAGGTATGAGATAGAAGAAAACATATTTAAATGGAAAAGGGGGGGTGGGGACTGCTGAGAAAGGGATTCATGGCTGCCTCAATTATAATTTCATTTTGTGGGAGTTGTGTATTAAAACGCTGACCTTTCATCTCTAGATTGCCAGTTCATGCTAAACATACAGTCCTAAATCAGATGGGCTTTCTACCCAAAGCACCATGCTGTTTGGACTGCAGACTGCTGCAAAGCAATTGTATGCTGTCTAGTACAAGGGCCAGCAACCCTTTTCAACTTGCAGAAGGGAATAACCTGATTCCAGTCCAATGTGGGCCGAGTGGCTTCCATGACACATCAGTAGTGATGGGGGGGTCTTTCTGTGTGCCCCTGCCAGAGCCACACAACTGGAAGATGCACTCAAGGAATGGGAGGAGCCTAGAAGCAGCTTCCAGCTCCCCGGCCCTGACGCAGCAATCCTCCAGCACATCTTCCAGCCAGAGGAGAGCCACACCAGGGTTGGGCAGCTAGAAGCTGCTTCCACAGTGCTCTTGCTTCTGCCCACCCTCACCCCCCCAACCCAACCCAGATGCAACAGAGCTCTCCTCCGGCTGGAAGTTGTGTTCACGCCACTGCCTCAGGGGAAGGGGTGAGGGGGCAGAGAGAAGTGGCAGTGGCATGGACACAGCTTTCAGCTATTCAGTCTCAGCACTGCTACTCTCTGCTCATTCCCAGTGCAAATGTGCACGGGTACATGCAAGTCCCTGCTGCATCTGGCCCGCAGTCCATATGTTGCTGACTCCTTATCTCGTACAATCAAAAGTACCTATTCAGGATAAAATCTATCATAAAGAGAGTGCTTTACTTTGCCCTTGCCCTCAGAATGTGGTCCCTTCAAGTCAAGGCTGAGTGATTACCTGCCTGCAGACTGGCTTTGCTTTACATCAAGAGGATTCAAGTTTCCAGTGGCTTTTGCATTTAAAAAGGTACAAACATTCGTCTGATACAAAACCTTTTAGCGACCATGATACAGGATGATGCTATAAAATCCAAACCTTGCACCCAGAACCAAGTGGGCAGAGACTTTCCCTTTAATAGACTGCTTTGCAGCTACAGATATGATTCAGAGGTCATTGCTTATTTGTGTAATTTTAAATAATTCTGAGTTTGAAACAAAGTAACCCATTTAGGACAGAGAAGCATTTCAGGTTCAACCAGAACTACCTCATCCATGTACGAACTGTGTGCTTGTAGGCTGCTGCATGTTACTGTGTTCTGAGTGGATGAATCTTTTAAAGGTGCTAAAAGCAAGTACAGAGTAAGGTAAATGTCTGCCATCAATAAAGAATCAAAAGAATATTTGGTATACAGGTAGTTATACTGCTAACATAGCATCCCTACTGACAAGACAATGGGGTCTTTAAATGGAGCTAGCTCAAATTAGGTTCCTACCCCATCGTTTACTGCATGTGGTGCCAGTGACCCAGTGCACATGCAGTAGCGAGCTTATGCTCAGTGAATAGCAGGATTAGGTTATTGTATAACGTATTTCATTTATTTAAGATCAATGTTGATATCTAGAGTGGGGCGGGCTTACAGAAGAACTGAAATGAATTTTTTGTCTGTGATTGTCTGATACAGGTTGATGTTTGTTGGAAGGCATGTTAACACAGAGCATGTAAAAAAAATCTCTAAAAATATGAAATATAAAAATAGTGGGCCAGTTTCTTACCTCCAATCTCAGCGAGAGGTGCAAAGAACTCACAATCTGGCAGTAATTGGACAACTGAGAATTCCATCAGCTCTCAGCTGGCATTAAGTTAGCAGGGCCAGCTCCTGCACCAGCTCTCTCCTCTACTCCACTGGTGCTGGATGCGAGGGGGAAGACCGTGCCCTAGAGATCAACTCTAACAATTCCTTAGGGACCATGCACATCTAGCATAAATTAAGCATCTCTTTTGCTGCTCTGAGTCACTCAGGAGGTGTTGCATATTAAGTTACAGAAACAAGGAATCATAACTGCCACCTGACAATTTATCCTTACCTATCTCTGTGACTCCATGGGCCAGGCCCATGCAGAGAGGATCTGGCCCATCATGATCCAGAGTCTGACAGTTTTTAAAGTTTCATTTTGATCATCTGGTTTGGACAAACTGAAATCCACACTTCCACTGAGGGAAAGGATTGTTAAACTGTTTTGTTTGTTTTTGGCTCTCCTGTTTTTGGATTTACCTTTCTCTTACGAGTTTAGTTAATAGTACAGGACATAGGGATACTAGGAATACAATGATACTAGCAGGAAAAGAAAACAGTTTATTTCCTGGAATCAGCTGGTACCTACATGAATAGGTATACCACCTCTAAGTAATTACCAAATGTTTCAGTGTTCTACATGTTTTTAAAACTGGTATCTCTATATTGGTTTTCAGTGCCTTGAAGGATTTTGAAGTTGTATATTCCACACAAAGGAGGCATGCACCTTTACAAGAAGATCAGTTATTCTGATGGAATTGGGAACCTAGTCCTGAATGATTTCAAGATAAGTCAGTTTACCACTACAACACTCTCCTGCTGTACTGACCTCCCACTTCTGCTTCACCAGGTGAGGAGAGAGTATGCTGCTTTGCTGTCAACAGGACTCCTATGCCACTCTACTGTGAGAAATGCTGCTATTTTTTTTCTGAACTCACCGACTATTTAATGCCTGCATAGGTAAAGATAAGTATGGATTTTGCTGTTTACCAGTACACTTGCATAAATTCAAGCATATCAACTAACAGCACAGAACAGCTTTTTTCAGTGAAGAAGGTTTATACTCTTTTTACACAAATTACTATATTATAGTGGCACCCACAAGTGCTTCTATAATTAAGAGTCTGTCTGTTTTTCTCCTGTAAAATCTTATCTTTGGGGGGACAGGAGAGGGGAGAGAGGTAAGAAAATGGTTTACAATTTTTCCATTAAATATACACAATACAGGCAAAAGATTGGAATATAAGGTCTCAACCCAGGAGTACAATATTATATATAGCATTACCATTCTATATATGCACACACATACTATTACATATATATATATCCATTTAGAAAAGTAGTTTATGTACATGCACAGTAACCATGTGAAAATGTTCCTATAGATTTTTATTACAGGGTGCTGGTGCGCACGCATAGCAACTACACAGTTATGATATCCCCTTAAGGGGTTCCCTGGAGCAATTGCAGTGTAATGTACCATAACCTGGGAATCAAAAGGTTCTTGAGACTTCCTTGACACAGTGGACTGCAGTAGCTGACTGGCATGCCAATAATCCACACACAGAATTACCTAAAGATCACCAAATAAATCTTGACACAACAAACCCTAATGCTATTGTACATGTCAACAATCTGTGCACCGTGTTCTTTGTCCCGAGTAGGAAGTGACACGACTGCTCGAAAGTGTTACTGTCTGTTTCAGTCCAATTTGTAACAATTGCGCAAGTTCAAGTCTGTCCCCAAGGAATATGTGATGCAACTGCTTTAAAGTATGGTGCCAAGGATCCAAGTATGCTAACTTCTTTCCTTCCATCCAAATTTGATCCTCCTTTCCTTAGAGAACTAAGGACAGTTCTGAACTTCAGTTTCATTAACTACAACGCCTTAAACATTGTTACCATCTTCCCTTTTCCCTTCCCCACACCTCTACTTTATATGATGGAGACCCACTTTCAGTTATTCAGAGTTCTCGCTTGCCTTACTCTCGGTTTTTCATCCATGCCCTCAGCAGAGGAACATATAAGCTTAATTGTGGGCCTGGAAGTAGTGTCATCAGCTTCATCGGGGTGTAAGTGGGGCCATAATTTCTAAATTTCAGGTAGTTGTTGTCAGCTGCCTTGACTCCTTTCTTGTGGAGGTTGTTGTGATTTTCTGCTTTTTTTTTTTTTCCTGTCCTGGCTACTTGAATAACTGACATTACTGCTCCTCTGCTGCTGAATTTTAGCAGTTCCTCCAGTGGTGCTGCCTGTGTTGTTCATGGTGGCTCAGCCTCAGTTAAGTGAAAGGTTAACTTTTACCTTTTAGTACAAATTCCCCAAAAAACAAAGCATCAATTTTCCTTAGTAGCTTCTTCTTCACTTTGTTCCCCTCCTTCTTGTTCAGTTGCATGAAACCTGTTCTGAGTCAGAGGTGAACAGGTATTCTCCCTGATTTCACACTGCTGTCTGAAACTCCAGGTCAGAATTTGCATCACTGCCCTTTCCAAGGGGGAATCAGCATGACACCCAACTTACTGAAACTGCAGTAAAGCTACAGTTTTAATTGGCAACAGCTCTCTCCATTTAACAGAAAAAGAAATGAAAAAATAGAAATATATTTTTTGTAACCAGCCAACTTTTATAGAGCTTCTAAGCCTATCTGAATTCATTTGGTCTGTTTTTAGTCATATTGTAGTGAAAAAGAAACACAGTTTTCTCAATGTTTCCACACTTCTGGTTCCAAAGCAGATGGGAAAGTGCAGAAGCACAAAAAATAACTGCCACAGAAATATAACCAAATGTTTTGCACATCTAAAGAAATTCAGTTTGACTTCTGAATCAGGTTTTGAGTTGGAACCATGTCTTAAGCATTTTCTTATACCTCACACTAGCCTTATGGAACAAACAGGATTTATGAAAACAACTTGCTTGAGATGACTTTCTTTGTTATATGTGACTAACTACTGTTATTTTAAAATAATCTACTGAATGGAAAAGAAAATAAGGTATCTGAGGTACTCAGAAACTCAAAATGTGTTTGGCCATGAAAGAATGATTTTTGTATTGCTAGAAACTTTGAGAGAGCAGATTTTTACCATGCATCTCATTAGATCTTTTCTGTCCATCTTTGATATTCAGATCATTCCGTTGGAATAAGACTCTTTTCAAGCCACGTCTGATCCTGCACTCAGATCACAACCTTACCTATGATGTCACAGTCTGTTGCAAAAACTGTGGGACCTAATAAATATTGCAAATACTGCAAACTGAGAATCAATAAGAAGAGAAAATTGTCTGGGAAATATTTTCAAAAACCAAATATAGTTAAAAAAACAAGCTGAAGTATACATATTTGTATACTACTGAAACTTAAAAAATAAGGAACTCTAGGCTGTAAGACCAATTTCTGTTCGGTGATATACTTGTGTAGTTCTTACTAAAGTCATCAAAATCTGCGTTTGCAGAATATGACACTCGAAAGCAAAAATAATTCAGAATTTGATTTCCCCTCTAATCTATTCAAAATCCAAAACCAAAAGGAACCAGGGTAAGCCACAAAACAAATACCAAAAAACTCCTCCCAAAACAAAGCAGCAAAATCAACACCCCACAGGAAAAGTACCATGCTGATTGGCTTTTTAAAATAGATAGAAACAGACATCAAAGGTAAAATAGATTAACCAAAAACAGGCTTTTTGGTTAAAAACCCTGGGTGGCAGACAGATTGGGAAGCACCCTGGGGAAAACTGGGATGAAGCCTTGCAATTCATGTAGTTCCACCAAGAGATTTTGGTTCTAGATATTATTTAAAAAAAGAAAAAAGAAATTAAACTACATACATACTGTGAATAGACATTTGGAAACTGAAGCCATGACTACACATCTTGATAAAATGCCCTGATATCTACTGATGATGCTTGTTTAGTGTTAAGTACCAACATTTGACTAGATAATAATAATTTGGCCAGTACATGGGAAAATATAGCTCTGATTTTTAAGAACTTCAAAACAGCCTGGAAGAAAACGTTAAATGCACAGAAGCAGGGCATTCCGGACTTAAGGCTGAAACTCTTTCACGGACTACAGATTTCAGTGATTGGCTTTTGTTATATATGATACCTCATGGATTTGTATTAGACTCTTAAGAAAAGTTTTTATATTTTGTGGTTCACTTATGTACACACGATATCGTCAATGAACTACTCTAATTACAGTCTACCTTTAGCAAGTGGTAATATTAAAAAATCTTAATTATCCAACTATTTAAAATCTATTTTCTATTACAAAGTTGAATGCAATGCTTTTCATACAAATAATACCATGATAAAAACTGCTCTTGCAAATATTACAGCTTTAAGTAGCATTTGCTATGTTGTTGAACACAGCAGGTGGCAAAATGATTTAGCATCATGAACAAATACGTATGCTTGCTTGAGCCCAAATTTTAGAATAGATAAACCTATTTTCTGGCCCTTCGTTTAATGGACTAGAAATGAGCTAAAAGGCAGCTAAATCACCATACATATACTGGCAACTCGCTGCTTCAAGTGAACTTCCTAATATCAAGTGCTATGCTTAAAACAACATAAAAGCAGATCACTGATCTAACGCATTCGATGAATGGCTCATCTGCAATATTTCCTCTTATAATTTTCAAGTATGTGGCAGCCCAGAATTGCACACTAAGAAAAACACAAAGGTAAAAAACGAGATCTCAGTTGTGCACAGTTTAAAATCGATGGACAGAGAGAGGACATTAACCGAGAGGCTAATAAAAAGATGCTGCCCTAGACAGTAACATAAAGAGCTCTGATATATCTTCCTCTTCAAAAGGGCTATTCTTTATGCCAATTTTCCCTTAGCACTGCAATAGTTTTCCCTGCGTATACACACGTCATCCTACTTTTTTGTCTTGTTCCAATTTTATGTTTGCATTTTATTTTCTCATTTCCTTTCCGTTACTCCCATGTTTCTCTTTACTAGCTCGATGTTTACACAGACCTTTACTAGAATCACAGGATTTGGAGAGATCCCATTGTTTTTTCTTTGTTGTAATGCCCACACTTTCGTCCCAGAGAATAGATAAGTTTACCCAGAAAATAAAAAAGCTAATACAACCTTTTGCTCATCAACAAAGTATGTCTTGTTGTAGCCAGGAATAAGTTAATAAAACAGGAAAAAAGCTTAGTGGCTTTAAAAAAAAAAAAAAACCTCCTTGGGGTTATGAACGAACAATGTTGTTTTTTCTTCCCAGCGTGCAAGGATTTAATTAAGTGATAACAGTCACCTTGGGGTGGCTGCACAAGGCAATAATATCTAGGTGAAGAAAAATGCTGAAGAGAGTTGAGTACAGTCAATTTATCTTCAGAGAAGGCAATAAACGAACAAAGCATAGGTATTTGGCTGATTGTTTTGGAATGTTTCCATTACTGATAAACATCAAAATAAAAAAGGACAAAGATTTGGTATTTTCAGTATCTGAAATGTATTAAATACAGAAACGGTGGAAAGGAATAAATTGGTGTGAGGTCACATCCCAGACTTCTAATTGCAAATGGTTTGGTAATTATTCAAGCTAAACATAGAACAAGGGAATTTTATGTTGATACAAAGGATAGAAATACAGCTGAGTTGTGTATATATAGCAAACACACAACATAGGATGAATTTCATTCTGGGCAAAAAACAGAAAATGTAAAAGGAAATAAAAGTGCTGTATTCTGCATAAATACATAGAGCTTTGTGGTCAGTGGTCATGACTCAGGGATTTGGAAAGATGTTTAGAAGAGCTTCAATGAA
This sequence comes from Crocodylus porosus, assembly GCF_001723895.1. Lineage (NCBI taxonomy): Eukaryota > Metazoa > Chordata > Crocodylia > Crocodylidae > Crocodylus > Crocodylus porosus. The sequence continues at coordinate 70,087,222 of NW_017728947.1, read as the reverse complement.
ACAAGGAACATACTAACATGATCACATCTGCTGTCAGGTGTGTGGCAGAAAGAACATCACCTGAGGTCAGTGGGTGAAGCAAAGGGTCGGGGAGGAATGGCCATGGAGTAGCATCCTTTCCTTCCACAGAGCCAGTATAGGGCACTTTACACTACTAAGAGTAAATGGCTCAAAGGGACTAACTATGTGGTCTGGCAGGTGAGGATAGGGATGTTCCATACAGAAGTTGTGAACAGTGAATGGCCTTTTCTAATACTTGTACTTTTTGCTGCAGGAAAAAACCACAGAAGCCAAAGGTCCTCTGAGAAACAGCAACTCCTGCTCCTTATCGTCTAAAATACTGTTGGAAGAAGTAGTTGGAAGAAGCTTTGTAAGTGAAGTGCCCAGAAACAGGACTGACAGACCAAGGCAGGGACAAAAGTGGGGGGTGCAAGTTGCACCCCCACTTTTATTTCTGGTCCACTCAAAGTTAAAATCAACTGCCTGGCACTGGCAGGGCAGCAGCAGCAGTTCTTCTATTTAGCCAGCAACAAGGGAGTCATGGCTCATTATAATCTGTGTGATTCCTTCTAAACTCTTCATTCCACAAGTATTAACAGCCCTCTCTTTTTAATGGTCTTAATGTTCAATTGATTATGCTATTCTTTCTTTTGCAATTCTGCTGTGTGTTAGCTGGTCCTGGTAATGGAGCAGGTCCTATTTCAGAGCCCTACACACTGTCCTTAACTCCAGCTATAAACATTAACTCAGGTGTGGAAACATTCACTCAGGTGTGGAAATAACTTTCAGTGAAGCATTAGATGCACTGTCAAGATGCTTAGGAAGGCTTGATTTTGTTTTATGAATCTGAAATTACATCTAATATATTTAAATTTAAACACTTTTAACTCTAATGACTACAGGCCTAAAGAAACAACATCTTTTGAGTTTTTTGGCGTAGTTCGTTGTGTTTTTTAATATGTAATATAGCAATTAATGCACATTCCAATAAAGGTATATATATTCTTGCTTCAGTCTTAAAAAGAATAATATAGCCCTAGGCCCTAGCATATTAATAAAGTTTCTAATTTCTTTTTTAGATGGAGAAAAAAATATGTTATATTATGTGATGATGTACCACACCATCTGCATCCTCTTTCCAAAAATCCTAGATCCATCCATGGACCAAGAACTATAGCAATTAGCTGTGTTCTGCTTATTTCTAACTCCTAGAATTTGAAATCCCCATACTCCATCTCAATCCATTCTCCAAATGAGGAATTGCCAGATATTTCTACATAGTAGGACTGTGGTTGTTTCCATATAAGTACTTGTCATCCACATATTTTGTGTGGGAAGGGGAAGATACAGTCCAAAGAGATTTTTTTCTTTAACGCTGGTGTGAATTTAAGAAAAGTCAACGTAACAGAACAGAACCCCAACAAACAAAATGAGAGGTGGTGGGGGAGAGAAAGACAGACAGATGGGTCTGAAGAGAAATAGTAGTGGCTACAAATCACCCAATTTTTTGGAAGCAAACTATGAAAGAATAGAAAGAACCAAGTTTTCCAAGTGGTTCCATGTAACTTAAAAGGCTGAGGTTGAAATCAGAAAACTAGGTACGTTGGTCAAATCTGGGCCTAAATCACAAATCAAAACTGCTATAGCAACTACAAGAGTGCTTAGCATCCATACAGGTGTTTAGATCGTCTGAACCATGGTTAGGTCGATCTAAATGCCCAATCATGTATGTATGGGCTTAAATTGCTCAAAAAATAGTGCACTGTTTTTAGCCCCCTGAAGGGATACCACTGTCATTCCAAAGAAAAAAGGCGGATTGCGGTGGTGTTGCTACCATCCATCTTTTGCTTAGAGCACTCTCCTAGGAAGTGGGAGACCTGAATTCTAAGCCTTCCTCAGCTTTCAAGTCTTCAAAACCCACTTTCTCAAGACATGCTCTGTTCGCTACGCTATAAACTATGTTTGCCTGATGGTATCTTCCACCATTCCTGCTGACGTAGGGCCTGCTGTAAAGTCAAGAATGCACGTGATGTAAACACAAGCAATAGCAGGCCTGATATGGTAGCCCATTTCCTGACCCCACAGTTAAATATGCTATTATGTAAAATAAAGGCAGAGTTACCACTGCCAGTCATTCAGTGCCCAGTATGCAGCTGTAAGTCAGATGCCTGAGCTCTGAGAATAAGGCAGGACTTCTGATAGCCCTGTGTGCTTCATGTTTCCTGCTGTTTATCTCTAGGTGTTCTTGACTGCCTTTTGGAAGTACCTATTTACCTCACTGACTAAATAAGTATCTTTAGGTTCCTAACTTAACCCTGTGTGTTTGGATCACTTGCCCAAATCAAGGCATCTACAGCGTAGGAGTGGTGAAGCCTCAAATGGTTGTGGCTACAATTTGGTTCTGAATGAGCTAAAATAGGGGTTTTCAACCTTTTTTAAAGAGTGTACCCCTTCTGGGTATACACTTCTGGCAGGGTGGGGGGAGAGGGAGTGGCAGCTGGACACAGAGCAGGAGGGGCTTGCACATGGTGGTGGCACCTCCTGAGAGGTGACAGCATGGGGTGGTGGTGCTCCGTACCACCCCCCCCACCTGCACATACCTCCTAGCCCCTTTCCAAGTACCCCTGGGGGTATGCATACCTCTGGTTGACAACCCCTGATCTCAAATGCCATTTTTCAAGGCACAAAACTTGAAAGTATTGGGACTACTTTAGATCATGTAGCCCACTATAGCTGTTCTTTTGCTGAAGCCCATATGCTTCTTTAACATCTTCAGAAATTACTTAGCTTTTCATCCCTTCATCACTGAAGTTGTTAGGTGATCTTAGCTATTGTTTCACTTTTATAGAAATGCTCTGTAACTGGCTTCCAGTTTTAGGATACAGATGTTCCAAATTACAATTGGCAACCTTGTTGATGGTCTCAACAGAAAAATCAAGGAACACAAAATGGGCAGATTGAACTTCTCTCTCATTTGCAGAAATTGCCTCCTCAGGTCAATATTGACCAAAACCAACAGCTATCTCCCCTTTTCATTCAAGAACTGTAACCTGGCTACATATTCATATCCCTTGACTTCTCTGGGATTTAGATACACTATTCCCTAGGCTGCTTTGAGACAATTCACAGTTTGAACTTTGACTCCTAACAAGATTTGATTTTGCATATGAGATTTCTATCATTTTGTTCTATGCAAATAACCTTTTAAAAGCACCAATAATCACAACCATAAATCAGTGCCCAGGTAAAATGCATCAGATGACATGGGCCATTGCAGTGTACTGGAAGGCAACATGATCCAGGGCTAGGGGAATAAAAACAGAAGTCAAGAGACAAGGTTTCCACTCCTCCCTCAATCATTTGCTCATTCAGTTGCTCTCTTAGTTACTTGGAGCCTTAGTTTCTCTCATATGTAAAATGGGAACAAGAAATGATAGACTTTGTAAACCATTTTGAGATTATGGGATCACAGGTAGTCTGTAAGTAGAAAGTATTATTATAACCAAATGCAAGACAAAAATGGTTGTTTATTTTTTATAATATCACAGAAAAAGTAATTCTGCAAAGTACTCTCTCAACCGGAGGCACAAACAATTCCCAACCATGTTAATGGGACATTCAAGGCTAAAGCCATGTGGATCAAATCAGTGAGTATAACCTGAAGATTAGAAAAGCAATAACTGCTCACATCTGTGTGAAACGACTTTGTCTGTTTATCTTAAAAAGAAAGGAAAAGCCCTACTACTTTTAGATATGCTTTAGCACTCATAACTACCCAACACCTGATTTAAAAAAAAAAAATAGCAACAGCCACCTCCTAGCCAGGGGCAGACTGACAGAAAGTGGGAGTACCATGGAGGCCCAGAAATACTCTGGCAAGAATCCTGCCAGGATTCTGGAAAATTTCTAGCCAATACATTTTAAAAAGTGAAAAACAAATCAGCCAACAGGCATCTCATATGCTTCAAAATGGGAAAACAATAACAAACAGCTCCCTACCAACTCCTAGAGATAATGTGATACTGCACTACCCATCCTAGATCCTCTGGATAGCTGGAAAGAAGGTGTCTATCAAGCTTGTCTCTCACTTTTTAGAGGTAAGGAAAAGGCACTAGAGTTTGCCACTCTCCTGCATCATTATTTGAACTGCAGTTCTCTGGTAAATGGCTCTGGTGTCTACCTTTGCTTCAGAGGAGAGTCATAGTGATGTTTCTTTTCAGTTTCAAGGAGACTCATCAGATTATGAGTAGCAGCACATTAAACAGTTTAGTAAATTTCATTATACAGCTGCTAAGAATATCTAAGAGCAATGGGAGAGGAGCTATAACTATCTGTCTACAGATTAAGGGGAAAACCCTGGTTTCAGTTCACATTTAGATTTTATTCACAAGCAGTTAGGAACATATGTACTTAAAGAAAAAGTTATATATGTGAGGGTTTCTGATCAAAGACACCCAGCTGGGCCAAGCACCTGAGCTACCATACCTGCCCCTGATCCCTGTCTAATGCAACTGCCCCCGTTCCATGTAGCTATATTGGTTGCCGAAATTGCCACTTATGCCTTATAATAAGCACACCTACAGCCTCAGGCAGCAGGCATTCCTTGACAGGCTGTTCTGGCAAATCCCATGTTCACAGCTCTACCTGGTTCTCATGACTTCTGACCCAAGCTGTGGCTTTCTTCATCCTGATCTTGGATCTCCCCTGAAACTTGGTGCTGGTTCTGCTCTCTGGTTTCCCTGGCATCCTGACTCAGTGTGGCTTCTTTGACCCTGATCTTGGATTATCCCTGGAACTTGGCACCAGCTCTCTGACCTCTCACTCCTGATCTCAGCTTACATCTCAGACTCTGTCTTTTGCATCTCCCCTCTTGGCTTCTCTGGAACTTGGCCCCATGCTCCCTGCTCCACTGAACCAGACCTCAAACTAATGACCTGGTAACCTGTGCCCCCATCCTTCTAACCTCATTGTTCCTACCTGCAGGCCCAGCTGTCTCTGTCCTGATGAGGGTAACCACCTGTCCCTAACTGGGTGGGACAGTCCCAAAATGGGATCATCCAGTCCCAGTCCTGGGCTGCACAACACTGGGACAGCATTTGTCCAGGATTCACAGCAGCATGCAGGGATCCAGGTTTCCCCTTGCAGGTAAGCAATGGTCCAGCCTGCAAGGGGCTGCCCAGAACAGGATGCAGGGGGTGCCATGTCTATGTGCACACCTACATACCTGCACTTGGCCAGGAAAGAGCTGGGCAGACTGCAGAGCAGTTCCCTGCAATTAAATTTATGGGGGGGTAGAGGGGGCAGAGTGGAGGCAGATCGAGGCCCCCATGGTGAGGGAGGGAGTGGGGAAGGGGCTGTGGTACTGCCCAGCAAAGGCAGTGCATGGGGCCCTGGGGATAGGGTGAGCAGTGGGACAGCCATGGGCAGCTCATCCAGGGGGCACAGGGCATGTGGGGGGCCGCTCCCTGCTACTGCATGCACCCCACCCCCCAAGGGAGGCATGTGGGGCATGTGCCCTTCCAGAATTGTGTGTGGGGTGGAGGGATGGATGCAGATGTCCTGCTATGGGCTCAGGGCTCCCCACCCTGCTGCCCTTCCACTAGGAGCCCCATGCTACCATAATGATGTGCCCCCTGCCTGCCCAGCAGCAGCTGGGGTAGCGGTGGCATGGAGTTGTGCCACCCGCTGCTGCTCAGTGGGCAGGGATTGCACGGCTGATGCAGGGTTCCTAGAGAAAGGGAAGCAGGGTGGGGAGCACTAAGACCACAGTGGGCAGCTCGCATCTGCCCCCACCCTGCTCAGCTTTGGTCTGGCCATGCCACAAGCTGGGGTGAGGGAGTGGGTGAGAGACAGGCATGCATCCCAGCTTTCCATTTGGAAAAGGTGGTTGCCCTAGTCCTGACCAAACCCTCTCAATGTATTGCACGATATGATGGCCCTTCCCACTTTAAATAGCCATACCAACTGGGCAAATACATTTTTCAAACTCCAACACAGTGAAATGAATTCAAAATACTATTTTGTTAAGTGTGATCTACAGCCATTTGTTAATTTGTGTCCTAAAACCTCTGAATTTAACATATGACTAGCGTTGTTTTGTGCCACTGGGGATTGTGGGGAAATCTGATTTGTTTACATTTTTCAATAAGAAGTTATTTATGAGTCTTTTGTAGGTAGCATCTCTTTCATAAAAAGGAAAAATGAAAATGCATGATAAAACGAGGCTGAATGGGAAAGGCTTCATCTCTGGCTTAGGTCTACCATTGGGAATACATTTGAGGGTATAAGCTGAGTGCATTAAGAGAGCAGATGCACAGACCACAAAACTGATGTCCATTCCAAACTGAAGCTATTTTAGATGTCCTATTTTTATATTCTAACATTCACATAACAGGCATTTTATCCTACCAAGCAAACTACTGTTAAACTCATAAAACTCTACTCAAAAAGCAAATGATGTACAATTAAAAATTATTAAATGGATCATTTTTTTTACAAGCAATGCATCAGTGCTGGGTCATTTTCTCCCTTCTGTTACTATACCCTAAGTTCCTGAACAGAAATGTTCAGAAATATAAAATGTGATGGCTAATGTTGGTCTGATCTGATAAAGCTGCTCCCTTACACTGACTTGCAAGGTCAATCTCCTCCCTTCCTCCTACCCTGTCACTGCCTGTGAAGTAACTTCACCTGCTTTGGGGTGCTGCAGTACTGAACAAGCCTGAACAGCAATGTTGCATTTGAATACTTGTCAGAATTCTTCTCTAACTGGTATAGGAAGTCTATAAATGGGCAGTAGCTCCCTTCTTGTTTCTGGATCCTACATTTTTCTATCTAACTTCATTTATGGGAAAGCAGATCAGTTCCTCAGGCTTCTGAGAGCTCCAATACTCAGCTTCAACACAGTAGAGCAGCTCCTTGGGCCTCCATTCTCCAGCCAATGCAATTAAATGGCTTCTTATGCTCCTGGGCCGCTCCTAGCATCCTTCCAATGTTAGCATTACTGCTGATGAGTCTAAGTGCGCAGACACCCCAGGTGGATGAGCATGGCTAAACAACAGGGAATTTCTGGCTGTGATTGAAGGGTCGTATATGTCTGGGTTGATAAGAAGGGGTGAATAGCCTTGTGGGATAAGGTAAGGCACCAAGCTGGGACAAATGGCAATGTATCAATATCTGAATTGACACAAGAACAGGGAAGGAGGACCCTCTTCCCCTCTGATGGATTTTCCACCCATCTTTGTATATTAAGCTACTCCATTTGTGGGTAACTTTTACTCATAAGCAATATTTTTCCCAAAAGAGAATACTTCTGGATACACTTACAGAATATTTAATTCTATCTCCTGAAAATTATTTAATATTTAGTGGGAACATTGCCTAGATTTCTTAACTGTGCAAGTCCAGCTTGGCTTATCTTTCCAAAATCAGGTTGAAAAAAATTGGTATGCAAGGCATAGGTAAATATGTTCTTGAAATATTCTGCTCTTACAGTGGTCAACACTGGACAGCTGTCAGCAGCAAACACTTAAGTCATCCAATATGAAAATTTACTGTCAGAGAATGAATCTTCCACTTCTAAAAGGATCTCAAAGAATGTTTTTATTAAAAAGCACTTGACAGTATTCAAAGAGATAGGGAAATCCTGATGTCTTAGGGGAATTTCCTATTTGCCTTTCCTATTTACAGTAGTATCATTTGACAATGTTTGGCACCAAAATTCATACATATGGTCCATGTGAAATGTTGCTGATGAAGTGTCTATTTTAACTGAAAATATTACCTATTGTAGTAGCTTTGTAGCAGGGTTCTAACTCATTCTTCTGTAGGGCAGTTTGGGATGTGATAATTGAAAAGCCCCATGGGAGAAAAATACCAATGTATGCTGAGTTTACATTGTTATTTAATCTTTTAGTTGAACATTTAAGTCTCTCAGATCTATGTTCCCAAGTCTTATTTTTTTCTAAAAACCTCTGCAGTAAGATGTGCCCAGTATGTATGTGAGTGTGCATGCATGCATGCATTTATGCCAACCATTGTTTAACTGTGACTGAGGTCTAGATCTCTGTAGATCCATATATGTACCGGGTAAAAGAACTATGCAGAAGTAGGGCCCAATTCAGTGCCAAATCTCCAAATCCAAATCAAATCAGGAGACCCTTTAATCTCTCTGAATCAAATCAGAATTGATTTGGAGAGATTAGGAAAGATTTGCTGATTTGGACATAGACACAGCTTTAAATGTTTTTTTCTACATACCTCAAGGTACCAGGGGCAGCTTGTGAATGCTGAGATGCTGGGGTGGATGTAGCATCTCACGGGAGCACAGCGGGGTCCCCAGCATGCTTGGCAGCAGACACGAAAGTGGACCAGAACCACTTCCAGTCCACTTCTGGGTCTGCCAGGCAGTGTGCTGGAGGGTCCCCCCATGCTTCCCTGGCTTGGCAACTGGTGCCTCCTCAGTCTGGGGGGGCACTTGGGATCCCTTCACAGCCAATCGTTGAGCCGGAGGGGTACGGGGAGGAGGGGGTCGGTACCCCACGCTCTTAGTAGTGGACCACTTCTGGGTTTGCCACTGAGCACAGAGGCCCTCCCTCCCACCCCCCATGCTCCTGTGGGACACTCCATCTGCCCCACCATTGCAGCATTCACGAGCTGCACCTTGTACCTTGAAGTACGTAGAGAAAACATTTAAAGTTGTGTTTATGGCCGAATCAGCATAGAAGCTTCAGATTTGGCTGAACTGAATTGGGACAGTGATCTGAATCAACAAGTTGAATCACTGTCCCTGACTTGGGCCGAATCCAAATAGAATATGTCCCATTTCACACACCCCTATGAGGAAACATGGCAATACATTTCTAAATTATTTCATCTGTATATTCTATAACCTCCCTCTTCCTTCCACAAATCCAATATTTGTTAATATTCATTACACTATTTATATATAATTTATTACTGAGCTACTCTATCTTGATAACAAACTTGTTAGTCCACTCTAAAGAAATCTACCATCATCAAAATTTGCTTGCGTACATTGTTTCAGTCTGTAACATGCAAACTATGTTCAGTATGAATTAATTCACGGGAATAAACTGCTGCAGAGGGCCTGATTCTGCTCTGCTGTGCCTGTATAAATCTGGAGTAATTCCCCTGTAATCAACTGAGTTACATCAGAATAGAACAAGAACATGAAAGAATCGGGAGCTCTATATCTTTCTGATGCTGGTATATACCTTCATAGCTAAATTTCATGGACAATAGATGGGACTAAAGTTACTTGTCTCCCCAAAATGAATTCTAATTGCTCACATCTACTATTCAGCTCCTAAAGATACTGAAATGGGCAGGGTATACATTGATCTGTAAACATACTAAAATATATTTAATGTATTTTAAGCCCTTATAGCCTTATAGAGGTGCTTACAGTCACTCTCAGTAGAAGTATACACTACACAGCTTGTGAAAATACTGCTATGGATACTTATGGGGCTGTTGTTCCAACTATCAGGATAGATCTATTGCCAAGAAATCGCCTCACCCAATTTGTTCATAATATGAGCTGCAGAGAATATGTTCTGTTTCCTTATTTTGCTCTGCTGGTGTAATTAATTGACATGGCAGCATATTTGCAAGTATAACAATTCATTAGCAAAATATTGACCAGCACAGGAACAGACTATGTTGTATGAAATCCATTTGGGAACAGATTACGGTAAAGAACAATGAGACAACATTATAACATTCTCACTAAATTATCTCTTTTTGGAGATGAAAGAAACAGAAAATTTAGTGTCCTTATAAGCAGCATTAATTATAAATTTTAAACCGAGTCATATAATAATGTACATTCTAATCTGCAAAACTGGATTTAGACATCTCATTTGCAGGGTGTCTGCCTTAGGTTGATATTTTTTTTTTTGTCAAATGTCAATCAAAATGGTTTAGCTGTTTCCTAGAATGAGATCTAGCAATACTACATTGATTTGCCCATATTAAAAAATTCTGATCTTTTTAACAGCTGTAGCACCCACATTCTTTGGAACATGGACTTGACATTTGACAAGGGACTATCTCTGGTATCTACTCAAATTTGCCCAAGTTACAAGCTTTTGAAAAACCTGTCTTTTGTACATGCCCAGTAAAGACTTACTAGACCTTCACTGAGAGAAATTCTGAAGACTCCATTCTCATTTTATGTGATCCAGCTGGGCAGTGTCAGTGGCTATGTACAACTTTCCATGCAGTTGCATCTGGGGTCCATGACCAGAGGAGGCATCAGAACTAGGACAGCGTCTTCTGTGGTCTCACTCACCCCTACTGAGGTTCACATAGCATGAAGGAGGAAGCTGCCTAATCTGAATGCAAAGGATATCAAGGCTGAATTTCAGAGTCAAAAGAGTAGACCCAGACAAGCCTGGAAGTTACACATTACCAAGACTGAAGGCTAGCAAAAGAGGAGGAAATTTGTGATTAGGAACCTGCATTCTGACTGAGATGAGGACCTAGTGAGTGAAATTACAACCAAGGAAGAAGAAATTAAAAGATCTGCAGATATTATACACAAAAGGATCATTTGCCTTAAGCACAGAGGAAACTGCAAGTGGTGAAGAGAGGTTGGAGGGAACAGGGGATGAGCTTGGAAGAAACAGGCAGATGAATCTGTGCCCACTAGGGCACACTTATAATCCAAAACCTGGATGGCAAGCCTTGATTTATGATTTTATTCATTCCTTGCTGTCAGCAAATATCTGTGAAACACTGTGGCAAAATACCTCATCCATCCAGCATGACAGGCCACACAGAGGATGACAAGCCACTACTGCCAGTTTACCTAGTAGAGGTCTGTGCATGAGATCCACCAGTTCCACCCTGCTGATGAAGTGTATTGGCATCAGTATGATGCTGCTACAATAGGGTTTCTGTTTATTCAGTCTCCCCTTCCCCCCCCACAAATAAACCTAGGAAATCACATACAAAACTACACAAAAAAGAAAATGATTAAGAGTGCCAAGTCAAGCACACAAAAGTGAAGCAATGCCACAGGACCCCTGCCTCATTCATCACATAGGACGGATAGTGCTCCCTTAATGAGCAGCTACTCGATATTTTGTTTTCTCTTCACTGTTCAATGTGTGGCCCCAGGCCCTATTTATAGCACACTATGCAAACCCTGCTCTGAAGACAGAATTATTAATTTCTTCTTGGGCTTTTCATGTTGCTCATCACTGCAGCCTATGAGTGCCTCATAAACATTCATTTATTTTCACAATGGCCCTGTGAGGTTTCAGACAGCTTGTAGAAACAGAAAGGAGATGGGGTACTAACAGTGTCTGCTTCATTATTTCCACTGAGAGATGCTAACTGCAACAATTAACCTCACTAAATAAGGATATGGTTTTCATTGCCACTCCCTGTTTTGAAGTTATATTTTAACATCCAAACATATAAGCAAGTACAAAATAGTACATGTAAGATCAGAGACCTGATCAAGCCCTATAAAAATATATTACTGAGACAAAAAAGTTCAGGCCAAAAACCTTTAATGTGACTGCCTAATATTAGGCACGGAGAGCCAGTTTCAAGCGGCCATTGATCAATGGGAGTTTAGGCACCAAGTGCCTTTCTGAATGCAGCTCATTGTTCCTGATTCTGATCTCTTTTCCTCCTGTGTAAAATAGGAGCTTCAACACAACCAATGGAATTAAACCAATTTAAAATGGCTGCTAATAGGATCCAAATCAAAACAGTAGCACGTTTGCACAGGGATACTGAGCACCTTCAGCTCCCACTGACTTCTGAATAATAAAGGGACTTCCATTTGGGTTACAAGAACTCACATCATTATTTAGAAGTGCTGTGTGCTTGGTGTTGCTGCTTCTGGCCATGCAGTAGCATGTTCACAGTTACTGCAAAATTCTCCAAGCATATTGAGCTTCCTGGCGTCACCCGCCAAATCATCCCCACTACATCTTGTGTTCTCATCTGGAGGCACCTGAAGGCTGTTACAGCTTCAATGGAAATCACAGGTGCTCAGTATCTCTTACACTATTTAGGGGTTAAGTGACAGTATGGATGTCTAACTCAATAAGTTACTTAAATAAAAGGTGCAGCCATGGCCTCAATGGCACTGCGTCCTTCCAATTCACTTCTGTAGGAATTCCACCACACATTGACCACAATGTATTGCTGTGAGTCCTTGCCATGGGATTCTAATTGAAGCTATAATTTTGCTTTCTTTACGTCCCTTTATGAAAGGCCTGATGACATCCCAAATAAATCTGTTTCGGAGAATAAAAGTCTCCGGGTGCCTTATGCTGAAAGACAAAAGGAACTGAAAGTCAAGAGGGAGAGAGTTCCTCACCTACAGGGATATGAGACTGAAAGTACATTTCACCTGCCAAAGTAATGTGTGATGATGGATTCCCTATGAGGCAAATGGTGTCACAGCCCAAATCCCAAAAAGGATGAGGGTCGAGCAGGAGGTCTCAGACACAGCCAGAGCCTACACTATTAAGGGATTTGAAAGTAGCAGGGCCAACTTAAAATCAATCTTCCACTATATAGGCATCCAATGTAGATAACGGAGGGTGGCCGTAATATGATCATGGTAGCTTAACCCCAGGAGAAAACGTGCTGCTAAATAACTATACAAGCTTTAAACACAGAAAAGCAATGATAAAAGCCATACAAAAAGGGATTTACAAGTCATGAGTGTTTGTATTATTACTAAAAGTCACTGCACCATATGTAAAAATACTGCTTACATTGATTATGCAGTGAAATTTCCCACCTTTCCTTGCAACACAGAGTACATGGAGTCTCCGTATGGTACAGTGCGATTAAAAGTAATTTTTTTGTCTGTCTAAAATTTGTAAAGAGACACCATTTTTTTGGGATATCTTTTATTGGATCAACTGTATAGTTGGGATAGATATATGACAACCTTTCATGCAAAAAGCACTCTCTTCAGGTCTTTTGTGCTCAAAGGTTTGTCCAGTATCTCTCCCAGCTATACAACTCGTCCAACGAAAGATATCACAAAAAACCCTTGGTTCTCATACAATTCCTAGACCAACATACAACATTTCAACCCTACTAAAATTCATAGAACAATCTGTACCTGCCTGGAATCTGCCAATATAGAACTAGGTCTCAAATAGGGCTATCCAACTGGTGACCCATGGGAGGCATCCAGCTCATAACGGGTTAACTTGCATCCCCCCTGGCTCCAAGTCCAGGCAGAACTCTCCCCATTGCTCCTGCTGCAGCTGCCAGTGTCTCTGGACTCCCCCTCCCTCATCCCAGTTTGGCTCCCATTAGGCCAGAGCATCCTCCTGCTGTGCCTCTTCGACACATGCACGGGTAAGACCATTGGGGGAATATTAGAAAGCATTTCTTACAACTGACTTGTCACATTCAGACTAAAAGTTCATGCAGGAGTCTAGATGACTCAGTTTGTACACTGGCATCCTCACGAGAGTCAGAGGAATTCACAGAAGATACAGACAGCAAAAAAGTCTCCTTTATCTCCAAGGCAAGTACAGACATTTGGGGGCATTAGGGGAAGATTAAATTGCTTGAAAATGGGTGCCTGATATCAGGTGTCAGGACTGGGGGGGCAGCAAGGAGGTTGGGGGTCCAGCAGGCTGGAGGAGATTGGGGTTCGCTGGGGGATGGGAGAGATGCGGCCCATGAGGGGTGGGGGGCAGGTGCAACCTGTGGGTAGAAAGGGAACAGGTACAACCTATAGGGTTATGCTGGGATTCAGGAGTGTCTGGTGGGATCAGAGGGACTCACAGAATCCATGGGAGGACTTGGGGAGATCAGGGGCTAATTTTAGTCCCCAACAACCCCCTGCCCCAATGAATCTACACCTCTATCCCTCCTGCCCCTTGCCTAGTTGGGGGGGGAGTTGAAAAGAGCAGCCCTGGGACCAAGGCCAGTGGCTGGGCTTCCCAGCCCTGTGGTTACACAGGGAAAATGTACAAAAGTTCCATGCACTGGTTTGACCTAAATTGAATAAGTTTGTTACTGCATAGATCCAGGTTGATCTTACACTGGATTCTGCAATTTTTAGACTGGCTTGTATGTGTGGTGGGCTTGCCTATTTTTGCCTGGTTCCTTGGGCTTAAAGAATTGCTGAAGCCAGTGGTGGGGCAAACCCACCAATCAGAGACCAGCAGAGAGGAGCCGCAGGAGGAGTGTGCCCCACCCCTACATCAGGGTGAGGCAAGAGTGGACCTAATTGAAGACTGTGCTCCACTCCCCCTGGTTGGCCAGTCTTCATTCTTGGGGCGGAGCCCCAAAAGTGTATATAAGGAGCTGTGTGCATAGCATATGGAAAAGACGATGAGGGCCGGAGAAGAAAGAAGAAGCCGGGGCTGAGGAAGAGCTGGGGAAGAGCTACCCAGGGGGCGCTTCCAGTTGCCCTGAAGAGCCCAAAGACTCTGCCACTGGATGGGAGTGGCAGGTGACTGTGTCTGCAAACCCTCGCTGTGAGAAAGCACGGCAAGCCAGTGCAGGCGTTGCTGCATGGAGGGTCTGCGTGTGACTGGGACTTTGGGAGCCACTCGAGGCAGCTTGGGTCGGTAACCCCCAGTACAAGGCCAGCGCTGGTATAGACACCACTGCACAGTGAATCACTGTCAGGCCAAGGGCCCTTAGAGGGGACAGAGGGGGGTTCAGGTCTGATTCCCCGCTGCTGGGCACAAGGGCCCATGGACAATGCAGCCTCTGCAGCACAGTGGGCCTGTACTGGAGCACCAGCCCTGGGCATGCGTGAGGCAGCCCAGGCCCGCAACCTGCTGAGAAGGCCAAGCCATCTAGGCATGTGAACGAGCCATGCACCCAATGCGGAGACTGAGACAGAGTACCTGCTGTAGGAGTTGCTTGCTTAGCTGGGGACAAAATACTGGGAATCCTTGTTGGACCCTACTCACTGGGAAGCATGAGCTCTTGGGCTAGAGGTTTATGTAAGAGCGAGAGAGAGACTCCTGTAGAGAAGCGGGGTATTTGAAATTACCATACATTTTGGAGTGTTTATTAATTGCTTGCTGTGTCTTATATTTTGGAGTATCTATTAACTGTTTATTGTGCTTTATATTTTGGGGTGCTTACCCCTCGATTGTTGGGACATACCCTCTGGGGATCCATGGGCAAGGTTTCTCTCGTGAGGGACTGCTATACTTACCTGTGCTGTTATTTGCTGACTTGAATATATTATATATAAATAGTTATCTTTATCACTTATCCAGTTTATTTTATTCCCTCCCCTTTTATTCTGCACCTCAATAAACCACGTATATAGTTAAGATATTGTGTCCTGATCTTCCTCTATAGACACACTGGAGAAGGGGAAGCTGCAAGCAAGCTGCAGTTTCTGTCTCCAGCACATACACCCTGCTGACCCTTCCCTTCTATTGGAGAAAGGAGTATGCCCTCTGGTACACCTGGGTTACATATGCATGGAACATCTGTTCAGTTACAGGTTTAGACTGATTGCTGGTCAATGAGACTGGATCTGTAAGTGTAAGGTCAGCACTGGGACAAGTTAAATTTAAACTGGGCAGCCATTTTGAACCCAATTTAATCTCCTCATATGTCTTTACTTAGCAAGAATTACCAGAAATTTACTTTCCCTCTGGAGTGCCATTTTAACAAAGGGTTTTCAAATGTCTCACCCACCCAAATCTTCCATTCCACAACTTTGGTATGTGGCACCATCTTCCACCTATACATCTATCAATGATACATGATACAGATGAGGTACTATAACACTGAGAAACTATCAGTATATTATCACTATCAGAAAAGAGATGGTGGAATAAACTGAAAATTTAAAAAGTATAAGTCACCAAGTTCAGAGAGGACACACTCAAGAGTTCTGGAGGAATTTAAGCTACAGAAATACTAACAAAAGTATGCAATCTCTTATTAAAAACAGTCTCCGTTTCAAAGGACAGAACATAGCACACGTTGTAGTAATATAAAAAAAAAATATAGGGGTGATTCAAGGAATTGTAAGTCTTAAATGTGTACCTGATAAATTACATAATAAAAAAACCAAAATAATTTACCACTTACAGGACCATAGTAGCACAATTTGTCCACAGGAAAATCATGTTTCACTAATTTATCAGGCATCTTTGAACTTGTCAATAAAGTATTGGATAAAAGAGAACTGGCTGCTGTAATTTAGATTTTCAAAAAATCTTGGATGAAATTCTGAAGAAACAAGATAGTTATGAAGTGAGAAACATGGATGAAAAATTTGCTAGACAGAAGCACAGCCTCATATGGAGTCCTGTGCATAGTACTGGTTTGCCTATTTGCAAAAGGAAATTGCAATATTTAAGAGGCTTCAGAGAAGAAAAGTGAACATGATTATGCACAATGAAAAACTCACCTGAGGGGTTATCTTTTTTAAGATGGTGTAACAGGGGGCCTTCCCGGGGCCAGTTTGATATTGGCCTGCCTACCTGTCTCTGGTCTAACCACACGTCTCTCTCGTCTGCCATGCCTTGATATTAAATGATTATGATGTTACCCAGGTGGGAGTCTGTCCATTTTGAACTCCGATGTTAAGGGGAATATCCAGAGCTCCACTCCAGCCCTACACTGTGGCCCAAGCCTCACAGATGGCATCCCAGGCAACTAAATTCAGCCGTACCCTTCACCCCATTAGCTGTGGTCTCCTCTCTGGGACCTTCAGCTCCCCCTTAGGCCCTGGCCCCATCTCAGGCCAGTCGGACTCCTGAGTCTCTTGCTCTCTGAGCATCCCTCGTGGTGGGTCCCTGGCCCTTCAACCCCCACTTTGGGTCCTGGCCCCAGCATGGGCTAGTTGAGGTACCTTGGGTCAGGCCTAAGCTGCATGCCTGTCTTCACCTTCATAACTCCACTGGAACAAATGAGCCTCAGGCCTTTCCAGCATCTCACTGGCCTGGGTTTTCCCCAGGCAGGATTGTGCGGGGGCTGGAGGTTATCAGGTGCCCCCAACCTGCCTTTCACCAGGGAGGTTTTCATTCCTGGTATTTATGGGACTGCTGCACCACCATCAGTCCCACCAGGCTTCTCAACCCTGGCAGGGTGCAGTTTTAGGTCATGCCCAGGACCTGGAGCCTCCTCCATCCCCATAGCCCCAGCCCATATATCTCCAAGATGTTGTGAGCCTCAACTCAGCCAGCTGATATCTCTTTCATGGCGGGGCCAGCAGCAAACTGCTGCTTCACCTTCTATATCCTGGTCTCAAAATGGCCTCCGTCTGCTGCCTGCTCCAGCCCGTAAAGTGGCAGGCACCACCAGTGCCCTGCCACAGATGGGTACTGTTTTTGAGGAAATAATAAGGGAAATGCTAACACATATATAAAATAATGACTGGTATAAAGGAAGGCATTCACAAGCTTCTGTTCTCTCCATCCCACAGCATAAGAACAAGGAGATATTAAATTAAATTAAAAGGTAAAAAATGGACAAAAAATAAATTCAAAACCCTTGTTATACAATGTGCAAATAGTCCATGCAACTCATTGCCATAAGAGATTACTGGTGCCAGGAACTTAGTAAGAATCAAATAAGATTAGACATTTATATGGATACTGAGACTACTACATAAAAAGTGCAGGATGCTTTCAGAGTTTAGCATTCTAGGGCCCGCAGGCCAAATCCGGCCTTGTATGTGACCGGATCTGGTTCACAGCATGGGGCATCAGCAGCAAGCAGCTCAGCCTGGTGCATCTCTTTCTCCATTCTGCACCATGCTGCTGATTCCTCTCCTCCTCCTACTTCCTCTAAGACAGGCAGTGTTTATCAGAGGTCCCCTTCTCCCTTAGCCATCTCCTCTGATGTTTACCAGAGGTAAGATCTCTTTTTCTCCACCCACCCTCCCCTAAACCATGAACTGCTTACTCTACCCCTCTGTGTCTCCTTCAGCAGATTAAGCTCTTATCCTGTCTCTCTCCTTCCTCCCCCACCAAAGAAGAGGGTGGCCCACAGCGACAGATGGGTTTTAAGGACCCAGTCTGCTGCTCTCAAAGGTTGCTGACCCCTGCACTATTTATAATGATCAGTGCTAACAAATTTTGGAAGATACCTTCAATTTCAAGTATTCAGGAGTCTCTCTAAATATATGGGATTAGGAAGAAATCTTGTTGGAAGGTGGGGACAAATGAATGTTCTTGTATTACCTCTGTAACATTTCATGCCAGCCATTTTATGGACAGGATACTGGACAAGATAGACATCGGGTTTGATCCAGTCGTTTGACAATGATTCCTATCTTCCCTTCTTGTACAAAAACAATGTAGAAAGGGAAATGCATAAAGACATTTAGGCTGAAATTTACCCATATTCCTCAAAACATGGTCACAAAGTAGGATTTTACTTGCACTTAAAGCGAGTGTAGACCTTGTGCTGGTTTTCAACACAAGAGAGGATTTTATGCCTGGAGTAGGGCGTATGTGATGGAGAGTTGGCCTCTTTGCTACAATAGACTCCAATAAAAAAGACAGATGTTAAAGAGAACTCTCTCATTATTCACTACCCACTAACCATGCAACTAGTCACTCACTCACATATATAAAAAAGCATAAAAAGAGACGATCCAAAAAACCTCCCACGTGTTTGTGCAGCATCTAATACATTGTGGAAGTCATTGGAAAGAAAAAACAAAAACCAGATGACCTGAAAACCCAGTTCTCCTTTAATGATGGTATGCTGTTTTGCCCCTTGAATTCTGTTGTTTTTAAACAATTTATTCTTTAGCTTTTTACAATATTCTTATATCCTTTAACAACTCCTTTAACTCCTAGAGACTCTTATTCCCATTCCTCCCCTTTTGGAGACTTACTGCTATGGAGACTTTAGTGCTACACTGTGTATTTAGAGTGGCTTTGCAATATTCTAAATAGGGAAACAAACTGACATTAAGGGTTTTTCATTATTGATAGTGAGCATAGTAAAGGCAATCAGACTTTGCTGGTAGATTTGTAAATTTGTAAAGCTAATACAAGTATGTTTTATTTTTTTAAAGTGTCTGAGTACTTGATCTACAAATTCCCTCTCAGAAGCATTAAATTGGTATTATTTTGCTGGGATTTCCATTGTTTGAAGGGCATCCTTTTACCCTAAATAAACTCTGCTGGTCCATCCTTTGCCTAGTGCATTTGTGATAAGAAACTTAAGTGGCAAAATGTTAAACAAACTTGAGTGATTTTTCAAGTATGTAAGGGTTTGACTAAACAAACAATTTACTGCAAGGTTAACCAAAAGTTTGAACTAATAATATATCAACTACTCAATGGTCACTGCTAATAAGCATGCTGTTACCCTATAGTAGGTATAAGTAGTCTGTGCGGCAAAGAAAACGGGGCAAGCTTCCTCACATTTCTAGTCCCGGGCAGTAAGGTTAGAACTGAGCTTGTGATGTGATAACTTGTTCACGTAGTCAGAACTTAGGAGATATTTGAATTAACTGAGAGATGACAAAATGAAAGGGTTCTGGGGAACACTATATTCTCCCAGAAATGTCAACTACACAAAAATTAAATCACTTTCCATGCTTCTAGGAAAGCTTGCTTCTTGTTGGAATGGTCAGACTGGTTTCCTATACATGTCCTTGGGCATTAATTAGACCAGTTCCTGAAGAGCTGCTCTACTTAAAACGCCTCACCATCACATGTATAAGCCCCTGTGGGGTTAAAAATGGCCAGTGGGGTGCTTTATTTAAACTTCATTGAATGATGCTTAGATAAAGTGTCTCAGTGGCCATTTTTAAATCTGCAGGGGGTTATACATGTGATGACAAGGCCACGCTGAAGCGTTCCATCTATAACATGGAGCAGACTTATAATCGCATTCCAATCAGAATGTGAACCAGCAAGTGTATAGGTGCATACTGTTTCTAATTTGCTGGGTTTTTTTCTTATTCAACATAATTCTTTTAAAATCCTTAACATACTTCACATGAAGCACTTTAAAAGAAATAGCTCCACACTCTAATCTATAGTCATTCTCCAATTCCTTTTTACAAGCTCCCACTTTGTTATCTGTAATATCAAGTGTTACAATGGAGAGGACTGATAAATGAGGTCACAAATTCCCCCTCATGAGAAGCAGAGATTTCAAAGCTCTGACAAAGATCACTTATAAATTATAGGACACCTAATTCAATAATCAAAATCTCTTCAAGAGCTAACAAAATTAATTCTACAGTATACATGAAGCCTGTAGCCAAACCACACTCTTGAGTCCATTACGCCATAGCCTGGCTCCAAAATCTACCATGTCCTACTGGAAGCAGTGAGTGCCCTTTTAATTTATGAAGATGAAAAGAAACTACTGTCACTTTTATACTTTATATATTATCCTGAATTTAAATGTTCACTAATGAAGAAAAAAGTAAAGGCAAGACATGCCCCCCCCACTTGGTACCCATGCTCGCTGCTGGCAAAATGGCTGCAAATGGCAAGCAATTTGCTTCATGACAGACTCTTCCCACATCTACCCAAGAAAACTGGTAGAGAATTATCACCCTTGCACTATACTACTACGAGAAATGGGCCTAAAATTCCCCTTCTCCCCACCTTGCCTGTCCTATGAATTCCCAGCAATGTTCCCACTATTGCTGAACACAAGTGCACTAGTGACAAAGATGCCTGTTCCTGATCTATGCTCCTCTCTAGCATAAGCGAACCAGTTCAAGATAAGCAGGGGGTGCGAGGGGACAGCTGACAATTCATACTGTGAGTGTAACCCCTGCAGTGACATGAACTTCGCACCATATTTTTGAAACAGGTTATTTTTAACCCTTAGATCTGTTCAATGGCGACTGAAATAATTAAGCCTGACATTTCTAGGGTTAAACGTCAAGTAGGAGAAAGAGCTGAAAAAGGAAATTCCCCAGCTTCTTAGTAATGAAAAGCTGAGGGTATACCTTCTGTGGTTGTCTGTGAGATGCTTTCACATCTGTGTGTCAAGGGTTTTTCAAACTGACAACTTGCAAATTTGAAATACAAAAATGCCCAAAGCGATATTTTAGTGGCTCAGGGAAACTCTTGTATGGGAAAAAGAATTCTAAAGTGAAACGTCTCTAGAAATCACACAGGGCCTGACCACGATACTCTAATTATGCTAATTGCTTCAATGCCCTTGCTTTATTTATGCTGAGCAGCTAAGATAAATAAAGGAAAATTGCTTTGGATCTAACTGTATTCATATCAGAATGCAAACTAGCCTGTGTTTGTTATGTGATTGCTGATCTGTTTACACTAAATTCTGCAGGTAATTGCAGTTTTGATTGCACATTTATTTCTAGCTGCACAGGTCCCAGGACTAGGTCTGTCTGTTTTTATAATTAAACCGTTTTGTAATATCTAAACTCACTAAAGAGCAAAATGATGCTTTAAGAATTTACATATTTTATGCATTAAAGATAATACTTTGGTGCTCAGTGACAAAGAGGAAAAATTTTGTTTATTGCTGAAAAATGGACAGCATGCTCTGGATTTGAAGAAATTTGAGACATCTGTTCCAAGGCCTGTTCACTGAGTGGGACAGATGTCCTCTGCATCCCTGTAATCTGTTCTACAACACATACTTTTTGAACTTTCAGTTGTAACTTTCATATGAGTAAAATATGTTACCAGAATGAGCTGTGGCTTTGGTGATTAACCACAAAATCTAAATGAAAGGCTGCACCTGAGTACAATTCCAAAATTGCAGGCCTTTCCCTATAAAGACATGGACTTTAAATGTAGCACTTTGCACCTACTTAAGAGCCTCCGAGTTATGGATTTCAGCAAAAGTTGAAAATAATAACGTAATCCCCTGATACCAATAAGAGATAAACAGGGTTATTTCCATTTTGTAAATAAGGAAACTGAGGCACACAGGTACTTAAATGACTTGCCAAAGCTTGTATAGGAAATCTGTGGCAAAACCAGAAATAGAACAAAGTTCTTCTAAATTCAAATCTTTTCCCTCCAGCACAGAATTACAACTATTATTTATACATCACCATAAATGGGTATGGCATCTTGCAGACAGATAAAGTGACAGGTGCTGAGGAGTTGACAATCTAGATTATAAAACCACCCTTCTGCCCTTCATGATGAATTTGAGGTGAAAAAGTTTTCTATTTTTGTTTCAATGTATTTAGCACAGCCTGAAACATTAATTTGAAGTTCAACATTGGTTTTTGCTTTTTTCCCACCTCCCTGACCACACAGCCACCAAATTTAATCTTTTCTCGATGTCTCTGGGATGGGAAATGCCCATTACTTTAACATTATGGGGTGGGAAAGAAAGGTCCTCTAATCTCAGTACAACACATTTACAGCTGTGTCATCTCTTCGTTGCTTCTTCATCTGTCATCAAATTCCAAAAACAGTAATTCAGTCTGTCCCCCTTAATGGGGGACTTAATATCAATCTATGCAGATTATTCTGGGAAGCTTCTTAGCTAGTGTGTACAACAGCAGTATGCCATGATGGGGTGTATATATATTAACAGGCTACTGGTACTCTGGGGTGCACCAAAGGGTATGATACTGAAGGCCAATAGCTTTTTACCTCCAAGATGTGTACGATATCACATAAAAACAAAAGCATTGCATCATATTGCTATTAGAGCAGGGCTCATCAATTATACATTTTTAAAAACCTTTTAAAAAAGTAATTTTATTTGTGGAAAATAAATATAATAGTGCCTTTCTGTTATGAAAAGTTAGTCCTTAGCAAAAAAAATTTGAAAACAATAGGGAAAATATTTAGTATTTGTTATTTACTGATTTCTTCCTAACCTTTATTTTTAAAGGGCCCATGGGCTATTTGACCTCTTACCCTGCCCCCGCTTATTCCTGTTCATTATTCCCAGAAGCCAAGCTGCCCTTTCCACAGCAGCTTCTCACACAGCAGCCAATTTTAACTATCTTTTATAAAAAATCAATTTTCAATATTGAACGGTTTTTCTATTTTACCTTTTGCACAAGAGAATGAGTCCAAAGTGCCTGTGAAGGCCACACACAATACCCAAGCACTTTAAACTGTGGCAGTTCAAAATTGTGGTGGTATTTGGGTTCTCAGCATGATAGTAAGTGTCACAAAATGGGGACAATCCTTGCTGTAATGTCTGCTGTGGCAGAAATAGTGCTTTTATGTATATGTGTACTGTTTGAGTTTGGTAGGGGTCTGGGTTGTTAAAGGTGGCTATCCCCAGAAACTACTTATGTTCAAAGGGGACAACTAAAATATGCCTAAACTGGTACATAGACATACAAAAGGAGAGGACAAGGAAATAAAGCATTATAAAATGCAGCAGTTTTCCATAGTTAGCTATTTTGCTTTCAATCAGGATATAATGCAATTTTTCTTATACTGCCGTACCTCAACCCCAAGAATTCCTACTGCCCTCTTGTGGAGTATAAGGATATATTTTAGCTCTCTGCTCATTTAGTCATACAACGGCTCCTAACCAAGACTGACTATAATTGTACCTGTCACAATTATCCTATTTATAGTCACATAAACCTGTCTTCTCCCATATTAAATGATGATGTTTCACTTTGTCACATTTTGACTTACACTTTCTTTAGTTAAAAGATAACTAATGCAGAATGTATACTTATTTAAATATTCTGAAAAAGCAAGCATCTCTTAGTTCTGCTCCATTTTCCCTATGCATTTAGACTGTTTCATAATTTTTCCTTCTTTTAACTATAGACAAAATAACTAATTTTGCAATGTATTTTGGGAGACAGATATACCCTTAAATAAGAAAAGCAAACTCTATTTAGCAAATCTATACGAGTAATATACTGAAAATTCTGACTAGTACACAAGATTTATTTTTATACAAATGCATTAATATACAATACCCTTAAACTGTATACTAATAAAATATCACGAAAATAGTTAATCAGAATAAACTAAAGTGAAATGAAAGGCTATATACTCAGAAGTTTAGAGAGGTGAAGTTGGTAAGTTGGAAAGGAGTCTTGGTGATGGGAAGAGTTCAGATGAAAGACTGAACTCTTACTCTGGGGTGTCATATAAGGAAGTGGAGAGAATCCTAACTGAAGGAGTTGAATCAACAGACGGGCACCAGATAGGCAAATAGGATGGAGGAGCAAAAACACGGTGTTCTGAGAATGGGAAAAGTCATTCCAAAGATAGGGAATGTTATGCTATCCAGCTTCTTGGAGCAAAAGACTAGTTTGTATGTTGCATCCTTGACTTTCTTAAAAACTTAATTATACAGAACCTAAATTATAAAGCTCATTATGTTAACTAGGTTCCATAGCTTGGAGGTTACTGTGTAAGGAACAGTTAACAAGAAACTGAATTGAACAGCACAGGGGTGTCTTAGTGCCTCATTTGCTCATACTGAGATATTATATCACCCATTATAACTGTCTATTCAGAACAATTTACTTGTTGTCAAGGCAAAATTTCTGACCAGGTTCCCTGACGTGAAAGTTACTAAATTATTGAGCCACAAAAAAGAAGCTATTTCCTATATTACATTTGCAGAATGCTTTAATATATATTCAGTAACCAGTAGTTTGATTTTTCCTGATCTCATTGCCACTACCCTGTACACTGAACCTCAGGAGAATTCAATCCACTGATCCTCCATGACTAACAAGCTGTTTAATTCACCAATGGTTTCCTTCATTATTTTACAGTTTCAGCTTGGGAAAGCTGAGTGTATGTACTGAAAAGACTTTTACAAGGACTAGTATAATAATACTACAGTAATAGCAGTTCCTTACTTATATAGAATGCAAAAATCCTTCTAAGAAATGTATTTTTATTTGAAAAATGCAGCAAAGACTGAGCAAAGTAAAGGTTGTTAAGAAAGAATAAAAGGCTTTCACATAAAAAGATTTCACAGCTTTTTTTGTATATAAATGACTTAGAGATAGTGCAGGTTTATCTACTGATAATTCTTGCCTGAGACCTATGGTACCTTCAAATGTAGCCTGGATATAAGTGAAAGAAAAACATTTATACCTGATAGATATGAAAGGTCACGAGTAAGGAAATAAATTCTAGATATCCTAGGTCCAGGTTTGGGGAATGGGGACAGTCACTGTGATTATTCTGTGTCTCCTTACATTAATGTGTGTACACAAATACACACAAACTTACTAACTAATGATCAGGATCATTTTAAACCTCTTCACACCTATATCCTTTTCTAGTTTTTTATTCTCTTCTTCTTTTCTCTCATCTCATCCCCTCATGGTCCATATGATATTTTCTCCTCTCTTGTTGGGTTCCTCATTTTCTCAGTTTCCTTGCTTGACTTTCTGTCAAACAGCATAACTCTCTCTGTATGTCCTAAACACATACAATTCTTAACAATGTAGGTATAGTAGTGTACTACAGATACGTATCAGTCTCTCATCTCAAGGGAAATACTACTTGCAAATACTCATTTACTACAGTCATATATGAAATGAGTTTGGTGGTCCCTTCCCAGTCTCATTTGTGCTCCTCAACATGATTGAGCATCATTAGCAGTTATGACATTATATGTGAAGCTGTGGGGACAATTTTGGACAATTCAAATGAGTTGTTATTCCATATCAGCAAACTCTTTTCATCTCATAATATTTTTGGGGAAAAAATGTGAAGATTCATTATTGAAGAAGTGACCATTCCAGCACCCTCCATTACAGCTCTCTAAAGAGCAAATATCCATGCATGCAATGTACTTGCCAACTGTTTTTAAAAGACAAAATTTGGTTTAAACAAATTCCAAATAATAATCCTGGGATGGGACTGCAGTCATTTAGAGAGCAAAATTTCTCACCAACAGAGATGCTCCCATTTGACTACAGTAAATTGAAGGTGAGCTATGGATTGTAGCTGCACTATTTCAAATAAAAGATACTACAAGGAAAACAAACCAAAGGGACCAGAAACTGATTCCAGGGCCACAGAGCTAATAATTTGATTTTTTTGTCACCTAAACTCTGAAAATATCTGAACAAAAACTAATAGCATGTCACACCAATTTTGGTTGAAGCTCTCTTTTAAACAATTGTACATTATAGGTTTACAGTTTTTTACCACCAGAATGTATCACAGCAATTGCTTGATTTTGAAACAAGCTTTATGTGTACACACAGGGGTTTACTGTTTGTACTGCTTTAACTCTAAATTATTTTTTGGTTATTTATGTGAAATTAAGCCTTATGTCACAAACTCAAAAATGCATGAGAAGGTTTTGTAAAAGGATATGTTTATTATAAATTAAGCAAATGAGGAAATAGGTTGGTCAGGCTATCCTAGCAAATATAAACTTAGAAAAAATAATATCAGCAGCAAGTCAGCAAGTCAAGAGCCAACTGTTTCTATTTTGATTTATTCAGTATTTCAGAGATGTTTCTTCTATGGGGAACAATATGCAAGGCATTGGAAATTCAGAAGGCACATCTTTTGTGTACCATAAAAATGTGCTGCTAACCTACAATACCCTCATAGAAATACAATTCAATAAGGAACTCAGTTGGGAAGATGCCTCAATAGAACAACTTGAAAAAAAATGGTCAATACAAGAATGATTTGTTTTACTTTTACAAGGGATTTTGATGCTAGAAATAAACAGAGCTTTGAAACTTATAAAATCAAGATAAACACAGATCCACATTTTTTTAATTCTCACACATATTTAATGTGACTTTTTAGCAGATCATTGCCTCTGAATCATTTCTTCTATCAAGCCTATCACTTGAGAAGTGTTACAGCACTTAGCCCTCAGGGCAAAGATAAGTCTTCACCATTGTCACATATAGTACACATATTCAGCCATATTATGCTGAATGGGAATACAGTACCTTGTAGAAACAGTACTGATTCCTGCAGAATATTCTGAGATACTTATCAAGCTGTTAAAGGAGACATCAGTCTTTTGTCTGTATTGCCCTTGACACATCCTCAAGGAAAGTATCTTGAAATTCTTTGTCTTCTGAAGAACCCTCAGACCTCTTAGGTCTAATGTGTAGGTTAAGTGCCCCACAGATCTCTCAAGTAAAAGCACCTTGAAAACCACAGTCTGACTTACCAGAAACAAAATAAAGTGATAGCAATAAATGAATGAGATCTTGTGCCTGCTAATGACTCAATAAGGATCTTAAAATGTACACACTGTCCTGAATAGGAATGACCCAAAAAGGACACAAAGTTCCAAATGCAAAAATCATATAAAAAAAAAAGAACAAAGGATGAAATTACTGTGTTATCCAATTATCATTGCTTATGTTTTCAAGGGTAAGTTTTTTCCTATCTGCATTCTGCATTTGCTTATTGATCAACACACAGAATACACAGCAAACATCCCGCTTGGCAACACTCCTCTTTTTTTCTCTCACTCAGTGTTTGTATTAATATCAGGTATTTAGTTACTCCGCAATTCCTATACACTTATACTTGCATTATAGGGGAGAGAGGGGAAAGTAGTCATGATATACAAATAACTATTTATAGTTGTAAAAAGGAATCATTTGTGTGAAACAAAGGCACACGCTTAGATTTTTATTTTAAATAAGTAGAATTATTATATTTTAACTATTTTCATGAGCTATGTTTGATTCTCAAATCTCAATGTGCCCCCATTTTACCTTTTCTTGTTTTCTACTTCACATATTCTATGGTATTCAGAACTTTACATGATAAAAATAAATATTTCTCTTTTCATATTTTTCCACAGGAAAATCAGTGAGATACTTGGCTTTCCTCTCTCAGAAACTTAAAAACAATCTCAGATTATACATAATAAAAAACCCAAAGAAACACTGACCATGAAATTGGGTTTTGTTCTCTGAAACAAAAATTTTTTAGCTTTTGTTAAAATCTGCTTTACATTTTGTTAGCTGCTTCCAAATAAACTCTTACTTGTTACTTATATGAAGATCGCACTAGCATGAATAACAAGTGAGATGCCAACTCACAAGCACAGGTGGCCTGCAAATTATATTCCCTATACTTGTTGGGCAGCTGGGTCAGAAAGAGAAATTCACGTCAGCAGAAGTCTAGAAGTGGCATTGAGATTGATACATCAAAAATATAACATGGAATCCAGGGGTGATATGTAGGGAGTACACATGCACCCCGAGAGCACTGCTGCACCCCCTGACAGGCTGCACTCTCTGTTTAGGTGATGGGCAGGAGGGCAGGCAGGAGCGCCAGGGCCCACCCAGTGCTGGCCGGGGAGCGCCAGTGCTGGCTGGGGAGCAGGGCTGCCAGCAAAAGCAGCCGTGCCACTTCTGGAACTGCCCACGGGACTTCTAGAAGTGGCGTGGCTGCTTTTTGGTGAGTGAGGTCGACCGTGGGAGGTATTCTCACCTGTCCCCAGTCAGCACGATCAGCCATGGGGGACCGCCCCTTCTGGCTGCTGACTGCTGTCGGGGGGGGTACATGCCCCACCCCCCCGACTCAAGAGGCACCAGTTGTCCATGATGGAATCTGTGCATTTCCAGGTCCAGCTAATCATGTTTCTTCCCTTCGATGTTCTGAGCTGCATTAGTTCAACCAGGGGCTCCTGGCGGAACCTGGGGCTTGCAAGTGTTGCATGGCAGTGGACATTCAACTGGTGTTTGCAGCTTGATTTACACCAGTAGAAACCATAAATAATCAATGACAGAATTACCGTCTATGTAAGCACTCAAAATTTCAAATTGCTTTCCAAATATACCTATAACATATCCTCATAGAAAATACGAAAAATTTGCATTTCTTCATTCAGTATCTCAGCTCTTAGTCTTCCTTGAGGAAAGTGATTGGTGTATCATTGTGAAGCATGCAGACATAGTGAATGAGAGACTTGGGTGGAACACACGGAATAAAGCTTGTACAAATGGCCAATAAAAGAGGATTCGTATTTAAGGTTTTTAAATAAAGAAATATAGAGCGATTAGTAAACAAATCAGACTAGTTTCTGAGCAGGTTTCACTTTCATAACAGGGAGTTATGAGCCTGATAATCTGAGCTGACCCGTACTTAGAAACATTATAGGGTACACTTATTTATTTTGATAAGGAGAATTCATTTAGTATGTATGAAAGCAAAAGTTTTAGAGCACTGTTTAGCTCCAGTCATAGCAAAGCAAAGAAGGAACTCTGAAAACTTTCTCACAGAGGTCTGTCCATCTATCTCAGTTCTGAGAGTCTACCAACTAGAGACAAATAATTATGGGTTGCTTCATATTATGTTTGGAGTTCATGATGTTGATAAATTCCAAAGGGACTAGCTAACACTACCAAATTTATTTCATGTGCAACTTAACTGCAGATTTGAAGTCATCCCACTATTGTTATAATTTTATAAGAATAAACCATTCGTAAACAATTTTTGCAGTGTTCCCTGAGACGCATCCCTTCAAATCCAGGCAGGCATGCAATAGCATTACTGGGCTCATAGGATCATAAGAAAGTAGGGCTGGAAGAGATCTCATGAGGTCATCTAGTCCAGATCCCTGCTCAAGGCAGGAGCATCCCTGACAAAAACATCTTAACCAAGTGCCTGTCTAACCTGCTCTTGAAAATTTCCAAGGATGGAGATTCCACAATTTTTGCAGGCAGCTTGTCCCAATGCTTGATCACCCTCACAGTCAGAAAGATGTTTCTAATCTCCACCCTAAATTTCCTCTGCTGAAGCTTGAGGCCATTGCTCCTAATCCTGGGTGCATACAGAAGTGCAGCTGGAAATACGGTAACCCTAACTCACGGCAGTTCATAGAAACACCATGAGTTAGACCAGTCCTCCAGATCCAACAGGCATTAGCTGTCAGATCAGGAGGGTGGAGGATCAGAGCTAATCCAGGGAGAGAAGCTGCATTTTCCCCTGTGTCTCTTCCCCTGGCTCTGCCCGCACTCTCAGAGCTCTGCTGCTGTCTCTGGATGGGAGGGGGAGAAGGCAGGGGAGGAAGGTCTTCTAGGGGTGTCTCAGCCCTGCTGGTATGGTGGGCAAGTAAACTGGAGCCTCCCTGAGGTGAGGGGCCTCAATACACCTGCACCTTCACTCCCGCAGGGCTGAGAAAACTACAGAAAGGACCTCCCTCCCTTGCCTTCTCCTCCTCCCATCCACTCTAAGAGGAATTTGCATGTGGGGGCAAGTAGGAGCCCTCCTGGCCTCAAGGCATACAACTCCATGACTCCATGTGCAGCTTCTTGCCTGTCCCGATGGTGCACAGCTCCCGGTCCACATGTCATCAGGCTGGGTGGATTCCATGCCTCCATGTGGGGCTTCCAGCACTCCAGTGGGAAGCCACACATGGAGGCACAGAGCTGTGTGACATCAAGCCGGGTGGGCTCCGTCTTGTTTCCACGCGTGGCTTCTTGCTGGAGTGCTAGAAGCTCTATGTGGAGGCATGGAGCCCGCCCAGCTCAATGGCGCGCAGCCCATACCCACTCGCAAACCCCACACCTACCCATACACCATGCCCACCCACAAACCCCACGCCCACTCCCTATCCTGCAGGCAGGAGCTCTCCTCCACACTTATCCAGCTGCCCAGTTGCACAGTTCTGTGCCACCACATCATGGGGTTCCCAGTTAGAGTGCCAGGATACCCGTGGAGGTGGAGGCACAGAGTCCACCGTGGTTAAATTATGCAAAATTAAGCAATTATGTGCAGGCATCCTTTTTATGTGCAAAACTGCATGGGAACTGCATAATACCCCAGGGTGTAGCTAATCTCGGTGCTGATGTAGTAGGTCATGAGACTGCTGGTGGTGGCCATTGCCACTGTCCAGAGTGCAAAAACTGCTTGTTATGCCTTTGCAAGTGTGTATTCTTTCCTTACTTGTATGCAGTTGGTTTTTGGTTATTTTGGGTTTTCTCCCCTTATGCAAATCCATTTTATTCAGAAAAAAAAAAAGGTTTTCCTATCAGGGCATGTAATGATCTAGTGCATGCCTTACATACCTTGCCACCAACAGCAAAGGACGTCATGGTAAAAGTGACTGGGGATTTGAGTAAACATCTTAAGGAGAATTAGTATAAAATTGGCTTTATTCCAGTCTAAACAGTTCCTCAACTTCACAGCCTACAATATTCCATCACTGTCCCCACCTCACCAGTGGTAGCAAATGGGGGAGGCAACAGCAGCTACTGGCAATTTTTCCAATGTGTAGTTTAGACTTTGTCTGAACAGGGAGCAGGCAATATCTTGCTACACTGTACAAGATCCATTTGGATCCAGACAAATATACTCTTTCTGAAATACAGAAATTTCTGAAGAAGAGAGAGTCAGAAAATCAGTGGTCATACCATACTATGAAACCACTCTGGAAAAGAAGTCACTAGGTATCAACGCATGATACTGCCAAGGTCCATATACAGTTTATAGTATGGTGGTATAAGTTTTCATCAAATGGCCTCAAAGTAAAGTACAAGACAATCAGACTGAAGAGCTGACTTGACTTCAAGAGGATATTACTTTTTCATGGAAGATCAAAGGTAGTTTAAACCTGAACCTTAACATCGGCAAACCTCTCCAAATTACTCATAACAAAAACCTAAATTATCTTGTATAAATAAATGCAAATCTTCTGAAGGTTATTTATAATATAAACTTTGGATATGTATATGAAAATCATATGCTGGTGGCATTGGGGATAGCATGGCATTTTGTATGCAACAATTATATCGTAGCAAGAAAAGTATTCAGTGTGACAATATAAATTGCCTACATTATCTGTTCTCAGTATATGTAAATGTAAATACTGTATTTTGACAGATTTGTGCAGCCTCCACACAATAATTTGAGAGGAAGTGATTGGCAAATAAAAAGTTTAGATACAATGTTCAATTATCATTCAGTTTGGAAGGTGAATTCCAAGAGGTTGCCACAATAGAGCACCGTTTTTTGTACTTATTAGCAGCTTATCTATATGACCAGGAGAAGGTACAACTCAGTTTGGACATTACACAGTTGCACCCTGTAGCATCTAAAGGGACTAAATGAAAAATGTAGCAATATGTTATTACCAAAAACCTAACAACTCTCTCCTCATCAGTTTTGCTCAGTATTTCAGATTCACTCTTGATTAAATGGCATTTTTTAAATGTAAGAGTAAATGGTCAGTCAAAGAATTAATCAAACCTGTTAAAGTCATGCCAAAGTGATCAAACTAATGAGTGCATGTTATGCTATTTATAACACAAGTGAGTCAGGTCCTGAGATTTTCCTCAAATATAGTAAAGGATCAAAATAATTTAATTAAATGGAAGGCACTGAATTGGACCTGAAAACTCTGATATTCATTTCTAACGTATTCTGAAGTCAAACAGAAACATTTTTATCTATACACCATATTCTCTCTATATAGAATATGCATATCTATTGAGCAAGAAATAGATTTATGTCTGGAAAGAACTATACTAGAATAGGAATTGTTTTGTTCAGAAGAACTGTTTTATTCTAAACTTTTTTGTGACTTGTGTACAAAGAAAGCCAAACTTCACAAGTTAGCTGCAGAGCATCTCTGTTTCAGCTAAAAATATTTTTGATGATCTTGGGTGGGTCACCAATTAAACCATTAACTGATATAGATGGTCTTAGCTCTTTAACTCCACATCTGACACACTTAAGACCTTGTTAGACTTTATAGTATAAGCTGAACAGAAGTTAATCGGCTTGGTGTTGTTTGGCTTAAGTGGAGTAGTCAAAAGACACAGTGAAAAACCTGCTCTGACTGTCTTTTGTCTGCACAGTGGGACTTGCCACTACAGGCTTGGTAAGCAAAGGCAGGACTAGAAGGATGACCAGCTCCCACCAGGCAGACAGTGGGCCCACTGCTGTGTCAGTTTCAGCGAGTTTTGAGTGACCAAGGGAAGCAACTTCTCTGGGGCTGTCTGGTCTTGGTGAAACTGACACGGCAGCTTTGCCCTGAGAGTCGGGTAGTTGGGCTTAAGCCCTGGCAGCCCTGCTCTCAGTGCAGAGCTGCAGCAGCTCTGTGATACGAAGCTGCTTCCTCAGGGCTCTCTGGTCTGGTCAAGCTGCAACAGTCCTGCGTTGAGAGCAAGGCTGTCAGGGCTTAACCCTGGCAGCCCTGCTGTCAGTGTGGAGCCACTGTGTCAGTTTTAGCGAGACCAAAGAGATCCAGGGCACTCACTCTGAGCTCTGAGGGGCACTGAATTCTAGGATACTGGAGAGCTTCAACTTGGGTGGAATAGCTGTGGGAAGTGGTCACATGGTAATGGAAGAGGAACAAAAATAAACAGATTGCAGATAATCCTGCCCTGCAGTGTCATAACTTTAAGCCAAATAATATTTGCTTTAAGCCACTTTAAAGGTGTTAATGTACAGACAGTCCAAGAGTTAAGAGCTACAGAAACTGTGGGTAGCAAGGCCCTAGGTGGCTTTTTGCACATCAAAGGCTGACCAAGGCTGAAAAAGGCAAGAGAATGTGTCACACTTCCCCATGTCTTTAAATAGTTCTATTCTAAATGATGCAATACCACATCAAGGTGGGAAAGGTATAGACTGTTTACATTAGAAAGCGAAGAACAATAGAAACTCCAGAAGGTTATAGGGTCATAGTCATATAGAAGTAAGGCTGGACCTCCAGAGGTCATCTAGTTTTAACACCCTGCCTGAGGGAGGAACATCCCTATTCAAACCATCCCCTACAAACCATAATCGAAACTCTATGTAAGCTTGCCATCAACCCTGACACAATACAGACCTAACACACTACCCTGCCACAGGTAAAGCAGGGGAACCATGACAGCCAGTGATGATACACATCAGCTGAAAGAAGTATCTTCAAAAGGTTCAGGTAAACACTTAGATTGAAATCCTGGCTCCACTGAAGTTAACTGGAATTTTGCACTGACCTCATCCGGGCAGGATTTCACTCTTAAAATTTGTTAGGTTTATTTAAGTTGAATCTTTGATCTCAATGGTAAGTAAACAAGTTAACGTTCAGTTTTCCAGTTCCCTTTTTTTAATTTTGTCTACTCTGCATAGGAAAGCCACAGCTCTCTGCTACTTGTATAGTAATATCATAGTTTATCATAAAGTCATATGAGTTCTGTGGAAGTTATAACACAAGTAGCTTAATATCATCAACTTTCCTCCTAAAGTATTGATATGCTTGAATACTCCCTTGCAGTCCACTGAATTCCACTGAGAGTTATGGAATTAGATCACCAACAAAGTTCTCATTCAATAGCCTTGATCTTTTCTTGACCTCTTTGAAACAGTAAGCCTACCCTAGAATTATTTACACTGTTCACTGCAGCAAAGGAGCCTGTATATAAATTCTTGGATTTACATGAAGCAATTCTACAGATTCATTGTACTTTGACATTTACGCTGGCTCAGCTCATCAGGCCATCCATAGGTTCATCCCATCTCTCCCAAATGTTATCTTGTGAACAGTTAATGGCATAGCTGGACACTACTTTATCTTTTTGATACCCAAGAAGTTCAGCCCCTAGGTACTCAGTGTGTACATCAGTAATCAACTAGTTTTCCATAATGCTAAGAATGGGTGTTATTTTATTTGGCATTACATAGCAAATAAGTTCAACAATGTAATTTATGAATGTAGAATTTCTTCTACACTTTATGCTACTAACAAGAGTTTGGCAAAAATTGCACTCTCTGGCTACATCCAGATAAGCGTGGCTGCTGTGGCGACATGTAGGGGGCGCATGGGGGAGCATGTGCACCCACAGTGCACCCCTTGACCACCAGCGTTCCCTGCTTAGATGACGGACAGGGGGGGCAGATAGGACAACTGATGCCCCCCTGACTTAGGAGGCACCACTCACCCATACATGGCCATACAGTATGTGGTGTCACAAACACATCTGTTGTGCCACATAAGGCACATTCAGATGTTCTCCGTGCTGCAGAGCAGCACACGCCCATGCACGCGCTGCTCAAAAGTGGAGCTGGGATGTCTGGAGCCAGGCTGTGCCTGCCAGCCATGCTCTATTGGAGCAGAATTGCCACTGCTGCAACCCTGGGAGGCCCCAAGGATCCCAGGGAAGGCTGCTGGGGCCAGCCCAGACTCCCCTACTCCACCTGGGGTAGCTTTCCACGGGCATGGGCATGGGCATTCCCTGGGGAACCAAATGTCACACCACATGTGGATGCACCCTTTGTGTTTTCTACAGGAGAAAGTAGATGATTAAGGTGAGTGTAGAAGTCCCCTCCCTGGAGAAACAATGACAATATTATTTGCCAGAAGACTTAATGCAAGTTTGGTAAACGTTTTCTCTTCAATTTATCTTCCCTCAGCTTAATTGCAGGGGAGAGTACCACAGCTCTTTCTCAGACGATCTACAGAAGGAAGAGCGTTTGAGAATGGAAACATTTGAGAACTTGATAAAGATTGGGTGGAAGGGATGGCTCATCCACCCCAAAAAATCCCCTATTGGCAAGCTGTATGAAAGACTTATATCCCCTATTGGCAAACTTGATGAGAGACTTATTTCCCGACCTCTTGATGGCTTCACTTTTGGCAAGGATACCTACAGGCTTAAACGAATGTTCTTTGGCTGGCGTGAATTGTCCCCTGTTGCCATGCTGGCTTCCTTCCATTGGTCTTCCACGCTTCATTGAAAACATCCAATGTGACAAAGAACATATTTAATTTACAAAATTGTCCAGTTCTGCGCAACTCTGAGACATTTTATGCAAATCACTCCATTAAGAAATTTGCATATTTGCAAGTAATGTGTATAGGATCATAAAGTTTAGCGAATCAAAACACACTGTACCAGTATGTATGTGTGTGGTGGGGGGTGGGGGGGGTAGGGGAGGATTAGGACATTCTCCTGCAGCTGTAGCTAGTAATTGGATGCTCTCTGAGAAGAAGAAAAGAAGTCGGATTTATGAGAAAGTCTGGATGGAAGGGTGGCTGGCTGAAAGCTGTTCAAAGGACTACATTAACGGAGGTACCTCAGAGAAGTTGGATAGATATTAAGGAAATCTGCACATGAGAGTACAGGGCTAGAACACAAGAAGAGGAAGTGCAACTGACCTGTAACATCTCCGACTGGAAAATGGAGGCAACTAGGACTGGTCAGTGGCAAGACCCAAGGAGCATTGAGTGCTGTTGTGGCTGCTTGCAGGGTGACTGGAACCTGGCAGTGGTTCCCTCCCTTTCAACACTAAGATCACTGGCCACATCTACATGTGTGCTTAACTGTGGAGTAGACTAACTGGCTGCAAAAGTAAATCGTCACTGTCTACACATGCAATGCAATTAGGCTTCAGTAAACTAATTCATGCCATCGTAAGATAGTACTGTTGGAAATAGTAGAGCTGTTGGACTGTAGTACTGTCAGAGACAGTACTATCTTACGGTGGGCTAATTAACTGTGATTAAATGCATGTGTAGATGTTGACAGTGGGCATAAATTATGTCCGTCCAGCTCAGCCCACAGGGGACCAGGCTCCTGTCTGCTGCCTAGTCACACAGCTCTGCACTTTCATTACCCTCGTTCCCCAACCAGCCCTGATGTTGCCTGATGCTGTCACCCAGAGACTGGGGCTGACCATCCATGCCCTTGGCCCTGGCATAAACTGGTTTTCCTCCAGTTCAAACTTCTGCTATCCCAGGCGCACGTGTAGATGCTGAGCCCAGGAGTAGTTTACTCCAGCTCAAACTGCTCTAGAGTTTATTGAATTGAATTCACTGCATGTGTGGATCCACCCATTGCCTCTGTTTGCTGATACTTCTTCTTCCTGATTCCTCTTTTCCTACTTAGACTCAACAGAAGTAGTAAAGAGACAGAAATTCATATGGTGGCCTTCTCAGCTGAGAGATGAAATTGCAGATCATTTCTGCAGCCCAGTTAAATGCATGACATTTGGTGTGAGCAGTGTTAACATGGGAGTGTTGGCTCTCCTGTGTGAACACTGTGAAAGATGTATGATATTTTGTTGTATGTCCTGGTATGAAGCAGTGGAATGCATATACATTTGTTTTCTAAATCAACGCACAATGCATGCATTTGTGTGCAGGAAAGAGATTAAAACTGAAAAAGCAGAAAACAAAACTGCAATTAAACTGAAACATATAAGAGGCATTCTTGGTATTCCCTGGACAAAGAAGGTCACTGATAGGGAAGGAGCTTGCAAAACAGAACTGGACAATTGCAGGCTTGTAAAATTGCTAGGAAACATAATTTGATATGGTTGAGCCCCTCACCAGAATGGAAAAAATAGACTGATAAGACATGAACTGAAATGGAATCCCAGATGAAGAAGAAAGCTTAAAAGGCCTATAACCAACTGG
The DNA here is from genome assembly GCF_001723895.1 of Crocodylus porosus. Lineage (NCBI taxonomy): Eukaryota > Metazoa > Chordata > Crocodylia > Crocodylidae > Crocodylus > Crocodylus porosus. The sequence goes on along the minus strand of NW_017728947.1, from coordinate 70,049,959 downwards.
AAGGCAATAAAAGAAAGTGAGAAATGCCTGGTTCCTCTTGTCAAGAAATAGAGCTGCGATAAAGTAATAGGTCAGAATGGGAGGGTCCATGGCCACCTTTCACAGCCAAAGGACCAAAATGTTAAACAAGTTTCTATGCTTCCTCAGCTGCAAATTAATATACACAAAATTCTCAAGCTTTATTTGCTTTCTTCTCAACTCACTGTCATTTTAATCTTCATGAAAGATAATAATCTCAACATCCCTCTGTTTGTTGTTGCATGAGCATTTATCTACTAAGGCCACTGGGGGGGAAAAATTGAGAACTCTCTGATATCCTCTCTCTTCCCAACTGACACAATGTTTAGATAGATCAGCCTATGTTTTGTGGTCCTACAATTTTGGGTTAATTTTTCTAATGATTATAACATTGTAAACTGTCAGGAAAAAGCAGCAACAGCACTTAGACCTAAGGAAATATCCTACTCTTAAAAACCCCAGAGTGATTTGAAAGATGTATTGTGGCGAGAACTTAAAAAAACCCGAAAGAAAACAGATAGAACATTTTCCTTTGTCAGAGAGCTGATTGTCATTCTTGCATTTAGGAAAATTAACTAAATCCAGAACAAGAAAGGAAATGAAATATTAGGGCTGTGCAAAGCTTCGGTCCCCGATTTGATCTGGCGGAGATTCGGCCTGATTCAGTGGCCAAATCTCCAAATCCGAGTTGAATCACAGGACCCTTTAATTTCTTCGAATAAAATCGGAAACCTCCAAATCAAGTCAGAGAGATTTGATGATCCAGACATAGACACAGCTTTAAATGTTTTTTCTACATACCCCTAGGTAGCAGGCGGCTCATGAGGGCTGCGATGCTGGGGCAGATGGAGTGTCCCACAGAAGCATGGGGGGCTCCTCAGCATGCTCAGCTGCAGACCTGGAAGTGGATCAGAAGCACTTCAGATCCACTTCCGGGTCTGCCAGGGAGCACCCTGGGGGTCCCCCTGTGTCTCCCCAGCTCGGCAACTGGTGCCTCCTGGGTCGGGGGGGCACCTGGGGTCCCCCCATGACCAATCGCTGAACCGGGGGAGTGCAGGGGGCCCCCTGTATGCTCCCCAGTGGACCAGAAGTACTTCTGGTTCGCTTCTGGGTTCACCCCCGAGCACATGTCGGGCCCCCCCGACACTCCTGTGGGACGCTCCATTTGCCTCAGCATTGCAGCGTTCAGTAGCTGTGCTGGTACCTCAAGGTGTATAGAAAAAACATTTAAAGCTGTGTCTATGTCTGAATCAGCAACAAATCTTCAGATTCAGATTTGGCTGAATCGAATCAGGGACAGTGATGTGAATCAATGAATCAAATCACTGTCCCTGATTTGGGCTGAATCCAAATCTGAATCTAATAGGGCCCTCTTTGCACACCCCTATTCAATATTCCTTATTTTTATTTGCACAGCATATTGCATGTACTAGGGAGTGTGTATATGTGGTTAATAATAAACTGTGCCAACTTACATAAAAGATTTGCATAGAAAAGAGTTAAACAAAGTTGTGAGCTGTTATTTTCAAAGTAAAGTTAGAATTACTGTAGCTTTTCACACCCTAATTCTAAAATTAACAATGAAACAAAACTTCAATAGGTTTAAGAAATTTTATACAGCAGTGCTCGTTCCCAGGCTATTTAAATAGGAACAACTGAGGTGTAGACTTAGTGAAGGTCAAGACTGAATCAGAATTTATTTTGATGCATCTTCAGCTATGTATGCTCAGCGTCCAGAGAGTGACTGAAATGCTTTGGATGGGAGACAGAACATACTTTTTACTAACTTCTTTTGGATTTTATTATTTAAAATGAGTTAGCTGGCACTCTTGACATTTTTAATTACTTTTTTAAACTAAGTTTTAACCCACCCACCAAAACACTATTCGTGTGATAAGAGTGCAGAGGGGCTTCTGGGGGATATGGAAATTAATCGCACAACTGTGGAAAGACCTTTTAATAACTCATATGTTACTTTACTTCCTGAGTTATCAGTGGGCTTTCCTCCAGCATTTTCTGGGGAATATATCCTTGGAGTTTCAAAAAAAAAGAAAAAAGGAACTAGGAATTTATTCCCTCAAGACAATTCTGAGCTTAGCTTTGTTATACACATGCACCTATTTTTTAAAGTAATCTTTAACATATATGTGTAAAAATGCAGGATCAGATTCTCAGCCAATTAAACTGGGTTTTAGTCTTCTGAATTTTGCTTGCTTAACTGAACACAGGGGCTCATCTAAACTGTCCACTAGCTTCCTATCTTCCCACCTACTGTTGTCTAAAATCCTTTCCTTTACTCCTTTACTCTGTTTTTAATACACACACATGCACACAGAATATTGATATTTCTTCTTAGCTTCCTCTTTCTCTGCATCCCTCTTTCCATAGTACACATGTATCGATAAGATGTCATGGCACCATATGAAGACTAAGTCACTTCTGAAACAATGGCTGCATTGGCCACTTCTCAATGGGAACTACAAACCCCGGAAGGAGCTGAAGCTTTTTTGAAGTTCATACCTATGCTGTCACTGCAACAGACAATGAACCACATAACAGGCTCAGGATCTTGAGGTGCTGCGGAGCCTGAAAGAATTGCTATAGCTGTGACACACATGATGGATCTCAGCCTTGATTACAGGAGTTGATGAAATCCTGTTTCCAAGGAGGAGACAAGGAAGCAAAAAGAGTATGTGTGTATGAAGGGAGCAGGAAGAAGGGACACGACCAAGTGAACAGGGAAATGCTTAGGGGGCTGACCCTGTGGCAGGGAAATAGCAGCAGCATAACCAAGGGGGGATGACTGGGGCATGAGTCTGCAGGGCCAACTTGTGAGGTGGGATGGGAGGGCACAAAATCAGTAGCCACCACATAGCTGCTGGCAGTCTGGCTGCAGCCATTGCCCTGTGTACTATCACAGCCCAGGGCACAAAAGCGATTTGTTATGCCTCTGGTGGATAGGTTCACGTGAGATGAAAAGAAAAAAAAACGCTGAATTTTCTAATATGTATAGAATAAAAATTACATGAATGAAAATTATCAGTTTAGACTCAAATCTATTACTCTTTGGGTTTAAAAAGTGAATGCTAATGTGGATAAAATCTGCAGCCTATGGCTTTGAGCATGAAATTCTATTTTTCAAAGAGCAGGGCAAGTCATTTTCCACTATCACCTTAACTACAGTTTGTGTTCCATATGTGGGGGTATCTCTCTTTGCTCTGATTGTGCCCCCTTTTTTCCTATCCAGTTATATGAACTCTGATCATTTGAAACTTTAAAGATCTCACTATCTGCACTCTCTCTCCCAGACTTGATTTAAAATGATATTTATTAACAGATGTCTTTTTCACAAGCTCAGCTAAGATTAGACAGTGAAGCCAATGAAGCTTGTTTCCATTACTGTAAATCAAAGAGAGAGATAACTGTTTAATCTTTTCAATTTTTTAATACAAATCTTCTTATTACTGGCTCAGTCTTTTTATATTGTTCCTAATTAGTAGGGGCATGTTCTGGTCCAGAGAAAATTATCTGAGATTTAGTTTTAGTTTGATTTCCTGTGAACACAGAGAGCATCTGGGTAGTTAATACATAGCCTTTTACTTTTGGAGGCTTACATTTGAATTCGGCTGAGATTACAAGTGAAATGAGTTTAGTGGTCTTATCCTCACCCTTAATAAAAACTGTTCTCATTACAAACCCACTCTACACTAATTTTTCTTAAACATGAGAGTCTTTTCTTGAAGGAAAGTGCTGGATTAAAAGAGGTCCTAGAGGTCAGAACTGAGTTGCACCTGCTAGTCTACGAAAATAAGCTTGCTTTTCTGAACCATATCTAACAATAACAAGCAATCTCAACCTCTTAACTACATGAACAACAGAACGCGGTAAACGGTAAGGACATGGATGAGAACATTAAGGGAGGTGTGACATGACAGTATGCAACACATTTATCCCTGACTGACTAAAGCAGTAGCTCTCAACCAAGTGAAACTGCTCCACGCGCCTCTGATTCCAGGAGGCACATGCAGGGCTGGACTGGGAAGCAGTTGCAACAGGAGGGGTCACTCCTGTCTGCATTAGGTTTATCTGCCCGTCCTGCTGCACTCGCCTCCTGGTGTGCCTCCCTGGAAACAGAAGTGTGTAGGACAAGTTCCACCTGGTGGCGACATGACAAGCCTGGAGAAAAACAAGCAAATTATGTTAGTGCACAGTGAGCTGGGTATCCAGCAGGCAACTGGAACTCACCACCCTGGGGGGCACTAAATATAGCAAGTACCGCTATGTGGGCTCCAGAGAGAATGGGGATGCAGCATGGGGCAGCAGTGAGGGGAAGCTAAGCAAAAGGAAGGTGCTGCTGAAGGTGCAAGGAGCCTGCATGTCTGATTTGCCCTTCTACTATGAACAGGAAGTGATCTGGAGCTGCAAGGATCCCAGTGACTTCACACACAGTACCAGGTTAGTGCAGGAGAAGGGATCATGTTTCTGCACCCTGAGTGCACCCACCCAGGTGCTCCCTCCTGCCTCCAAGGCTTGGACAATGAAGATGCTTGGTGAAGAACTCCTGGGCTGCCACCAAGTTAGCAGGAGAGGTGAGGCCTTCCACCTGCCAGTAGAATTAGACTGGGAGTCAGGGCATTTAAGTACGACTCCTGGCCACCTTGTCTGTTGCTCTGACTTCTGAGGGCTATATGTGTAAAGGGGGTAGAGCCTCTGTGAGAGGCTAATTCTTGCTGTCTACATCCTAGCAGACTTGTGCCTTTTCCTATTATTTTAAATAGTGACATTTTCTGCTCATTTCCTAAGCATGTGTGCCTGGCTCCCCTTCCTGGCCCCCTCCCCCCAGAGCATCTTGCACTGGCTCAGGACCCAACATGGTCCCCATTTCCACACTTGTCCAGCTCTCTCCACCTCTCAAAAACCCCAGGGTCAATATTATGGCTTAATATTATGGCTTCTCATGCAACTTTTTCCAGTTTGTTTAAAAATGTGGTTTTAGTCATAGTATTTTTTATGCATTGTAATAAATTCATTTTTGAAATAGGGTGCTGCTAAATTTAGCACAGTTATGGAGAGGTGCCTGGACTCTAAAAAAATTGAGAACCACTGGACTAAAGCTATGAAAAGACATTGCTATTGAAACCATCACTCCTTAGATCATCCTGCAGGAATTGCAGGTAGACCAAGCAATGTACAGACACTACAAGGCTAGGTAAAGACATTCAAAATGCCTGAGATGGAACTGATCTAAGTTATGTGGTTTTCTGTAAGCAGCATAATTTAGATTGGTAATGAATAGAACACAAATTTGCCCGCGTTGGGGGGGGAAGATACCTTAGACCAGGTTCTGCCAATTTTAAACCAGTCTATGGGTGCATCTACACGTCACCCTATGGCAAGGTAGCGATGCACTATGTCGCCATATGGCACACTACAGTGATGTAAATTATCACGTTGGTCTATATGTGATCACCAGCTACATTGCCATAACGGTGCACTCCCCTAGTTTAGCATGCCGCTAAAGTGTTATAGCAGCAAAATCTAACCATGCACCACACACACAGTGCAGTAAGTAAAGCACAGTGCTGTGCTTTAGTACTTCCCTTTGGAAGTACTAAAGCATGGCAATGTGTAGACATGCCCTATATGTGCTGAACATCTGTTCTGTTATGGGTAGAGACCGGTTCCCAATCACTTATACTGGTAAAAATGTAATGTCTGTACCTGGCCCTAGAGAATATAAAACTGGAGCAATCCTGTTTGAATTTCTTCTCTCATAATGCCAGTAATGTTACTTTTGTTGCATTTTAAAAATGTGAAACTAATACTTCATATGTGACTCCTGTTAATAAGTTCTATTTCAGTTTTTGTGTAGCATGACTACTATTAGCCTTTGCTCACTGGCACAAAAGAATGTATTGCAGGTAGGACCCTACTCTGGGATAATGAAAGGCCAGGAATGTGCACAGTACAAAACACTTCTAGAACATTTCTATTCGCTATCTGAATCAACAATATTATGTCACAATTATTGATCACATATTGCTTTTTTTTCCTCAAAATCATTTCAAATATATCACAAGGCAGCAAGCTCTGTTAAAACTTTATGCTTGGATAATTTCCACTTTTAAAAAGAAGACTTCTTTCCTTAGACAGCAAAACTACCCTCATGAAAGGTTTATGACTTTCCCATTCAAATCTGCTGCAGGCTAAAATCTGGTGTGACAGCTCTCATACTAGAAGCACATTATTTATTTTTTTTAAAATTAATTGAAATTGTATAGTTAAGGATATTTCTTTTAAAAAAACAGTTGCAGACAGATAAGAAACTACTTCTCTTTACATCACTATGATAAACCCAGAAAAAAATGATCCTCTCTGGCTCCCATATAATGAACAGTATAATAAAGAAACATACATACACACACATACACACAAAATATTGGAGGAACAAAAAAGACTGATTTCTTTTTATTGTCCCTTTCAGTTGAATAGAACAGCAAATTAACACATTCTGAGTCACAAAGTGGTGCCCTTGTATTGTTCCCAAAGGAGCAGATCATGATCAAGACAATTTTTTCCCCTCTGGCAAGAGTATAAATTAAGAAAAGAAAAGAAAAGACGCTAAACGAAAAGAAGTGAAACGAAATGAAACGATAAGATGCAAGAGTAAAAATAGTACTGTGTAATGATGCCTCTCCCTTCTTTATGACCAGCAAGGTGCTGCAAATATTTTAACAATTGGTGCCATGAAAATCTGTCTCTTTTGGCATGTGATAAACTCCATGGACCCAGAGTTTAGTTTTTTGCAGAGTAGAAGAGGTGGATCTACTAGCGGAAATAAAAATTATTTTTTTCTATAGACAACTGTAGTTGAAGGCTATATTTAATTGATAAACATATTTCTTGAAGTCATGCTAAACATGGTTGTATTTCCTTTTTAAAAATACACCAGATATTAACTCAGTGTAAGGTAAAGATGGTTATATGAAGACCTCGTGAGAGAACCACAAGTATTTTCATTTAGGAAAATATTTCCCAAAGGCAGGCAAAAAATGTTACTGCAATTTGGCTGATCTGTAGAAATTCTGAAAATCTGCCTGAACCCCAGGGATGTCTGCTACATCTGGAAATAGACAGAACTTCATCAGGAGACAGGGAAATCATTCAACACTTCCTTCAGTTTGGTAGCAAAATTTTACCCAGGGGCCCTGGGAACTCCCCACAGCATGGCACTGCCTTAATAGGGTATTTAAACAAAGCTTTGTGAAGTTCACTAATCTCCAGGAGATGGAGAAAAAAAATCCCTTCATTTTAATTCATTATTAAAATGGGAGATTTCAGTACAGAATAGTTGGCAGTGCAACAGTTCTTGTCAAATGAAAGCAAAATGGATCTGAAATCTCCTAGAGATGCACACTTTCCTAATAGGAAAGCTAATTTTTAATTATGAAAGTAAGTTTTCTTGATTGACATGCCTGATTTAAAAAAAAATATTTCAACAGAAACCGTGTATCCTGAACACTACAAATACAATAGATCAAGGTTAAGGGACAGTGTAATTCTAACAAATTTAGTGACAGGTTAAGATCAAGGGATGTCTTGACATTCTCCTCAGAAAGGTCAATCTAGCAGGTCTGCAATGTAAAAATGAAGACTCTGCCATCATTGCCATGGCAAAAGGTCAGACACAAGCTGATTGGTGATAGAATTATCAAATTAACCAATCGATGTGTGTGAGTAATAGATGTAAGCAATCCTCGGGGAGAGCCACAGGGCAAATGCCAGCTCATCAATAACACATTGCCTAGGAAAAGAAGATCCTCTCTTCAATCCATGTCCTTTACATTAGCAGTGGTATCAAGGAATTAAAAAAAAATCGAAAGCAACAGCTTTAAATATGCTTCCAGTCTGTATACAGCATTAAAATATCTTTGTACAACAACTTCCCTCACACATAGTGGTAAATAAGAGCATACTAATGATCTGTTAAAATGAACACCAAAAAATCCTGATCAGAACAGGTATATTAAAAGATTTAAGGATTCTTCTAGGTGTCTGACACTAGTAGAGGCTTTATTAGGAATGCTATTTTACCTGTGGCAGCTATAGATATATAAATCTCAGGTTTGATTATTTGCCAATCCCTGCATATTAAAATAAGAAACAGATTAGAGATGCCCCTGCAATGAGGATTTTAAACAGGATGCAGTGAGCCTGTAAAGAAAGTGGAAATTACCAGTAATATTTTATGCATATTTATATGTCCCCTTGTCTATGTCATTATTATTATGCTGGTTACTACACGGTTCAAAGGAATAAGTCCACAGGCTTCTGACAGAGGAAAGACCTTCAGGTGGCAAAACAAACACAACCTCTAAAAACCTAGGGTCCTGAGCATAAAGGAGCAGCATTGACTACAAGAAAAACTGGACCCTAAACTTCAGAAGTGGGGTTACCTGGGATCATCTTGGTCTGTCAAAACTTGGATGAAATGTTAAGCATCAGGTAAGATGATGCACGTGGGCTTCCTTATAGTTTTAACCTCTTCCTCTGATTGTTGTTTTGATAAATAAACAATGCTTAGAAGAAATGTTTAGAAGAAATCGCATTGAGTCACTCCATTCTCAACCACTTGTCACAACCGTAAAATAAGCAGATTTTTGTAGCTGCCTAATTTAGATGGGCCTTTGAAGGGATCTCAGGGGGCAAAAGGGATGTGGGAGCCTGGGGAGATGCGGTAACCAAAAAAAAGGTTGAGAACTGATAACAGAAGACATGAACTCCATGGAGATGCAGTTTGCCTGCAACTTTGACATTTTGGTGTTAAAGCAGAGATGTTTAAGTGACTGATTCCCGTTCCACTTGATAATTGTACGCAAGAGACTACCATAATCAGGAGCAGAACCTGCTCACTGCCCTAGTCTCCAACAGATTTTTCCTCAGGCACCAACTCTGCTTGTTACACCACTGATCCTAAAGCTCCTATCCATGTTTCAGGACTGTAAGCAGTCAGGGTGTTAGCAATTCCAATGTCCCAGGAAATGCAAGAAGCTACCTTGCACAGGGTAGAACCTAGTCACGGCATCTGCATCACATATGACTTTGACACCAACACAAGAGCAATTACATAACAAACAAACAAAAAGATGTTGCAAGTCATACCAGTTAGCAAACCTTATACTCAGGTATCCCAGAGCCATCATCCCTCTTCTTACCTTGTACAGGCACAATGCTATCCATCACTGCCATCTGGGTAATCCCTCTTTACATGATTCTTGGAATCTTAAGTTAGCTCCATAGATGCATCGATTATCAAAACACTATCAAGTTGCTATTATCACACCAGCAATGGTAACACAGTAGCACTCAAAATAAGAACCTGTTTTGCCACTGAGAAGAATGCATAACTCATTGTTAGTGGGAGAGGCACACATGTATCAAGGGTAGATCGAGTTCCTAAGGGAGTACAATTGTAACTCCCATTATGAAATTCTATGAATTCTGTGTTTCTGTTGCTTTTATTATATGTGTATATAATACCACTAACAAATTCTAGCTTACTTGAATAGAAAACTCCATTGAATATCCACATTTTTGGTACAATGTGCATACCATAGCTCTCAAAACCCCAGGTATTTTAAAATGCTTATTTTTTTGTAACCTATCACGTAAAAAGCAGGTGGTAGTGTTAGGGTGATATTATAGCTGTGACGGTTCATGAAAAATGTGAAAAGAATGGATTAAATGTGGGTGATCTTTTATGGGGCCTGCTGCACAGTTGGGAAGGGCCTTTCCTCAGACTTCCTACTCCCCCTCCTCAAAGACCTGATGAAGGCCACTATGCAGCTTGAAAGCTTATCTGTTTCCCTCCTGGATTCAGATAGCCCAATAAAAGATATCACCCTTAAAAACAGGTAATATTCTTTCCTCATAGGTTGTCTAAAGCCTAGAAACCACTCAGGGCATATCGTTATTCATAGGAATTAGGGCTGTGCAAAGCTTCAGGTGCTGATTTGATTTGGAGGAGATTCAGCCTGATTCAGTGGCTGAATCTCCAAATCCATATCAAATCAGGAGACCAATAAAAAGGTCCAAATCAATTCTAAGGCTCCAAATCAATTTCGAAAAGATTCGGAGAAAGATTAGGAAATTCAGCAATTTGGGCAGTCTCCACTCACTGCCGCAGGGAGCTGGACCCAGGTTCTGTGCCAGTAAGTAGGGGGGGCGGGGGAGCTGGAAGAAGGGGGAAGGGACCATGGGGAGACCCCCACCAGGCCCCATCCCTTGCCTGCTCCCCCAGCCCCTCTGAGCATCCCCCACCTGCTCTCCCATCCCCGTCAATGGCTGCCCCATCCTGCCGTGGCCAAATCGCCGAATCAGATTCAGCCGAATCGATTTGCAACAGTGATTCAAATCACCGAACTGAATCACTGTCCCCCGAAACGGCCAAATCCAAATCCGAAGCAAATACTAGCTGCTTCACATAGGCCTAATGGAAATGTACAGTAGTTTTGTCTAGAGACTAAAGGCCTGAACTTCAGCAGGAGTAAATAGGCACAGCTCTATGAAAGGAAACAGAGGTCAGTGATTTACCTCAGGTGAAGATCTGGCGGCGTGTTTTCCTAGATTTTTACAACACCACATAAATTTATATATGCTAATGATGCCTATTTCTTCTATTTTAAATTATTTTTATAATAATTATTAAAAATAATTGGTCTGATCTTTACTGTTAATCAGCAGATGCAGGTCCCATTTGCTGCTTTACTAATTCCAGAGAAAGTGAAGAGACTGAAAGGCATAGTCATTGCTAGGAGCAGCTTTGTGTGCCGGTATGCCCAGCAACAGCATCACTGAGAGAGAATTATGCAAAGTTATGTTCAGGATGATCAGAAATAAAGGAAGACAACTCAGTTTTTACAGTTTAGTTGAGCTGGTAGAAAAGTTAATGAAATCCTTTGTAAAAAAAAATCTTCTACAACATTTTGGAGGAACAGAGACACCTGTATTAGAATTCGTAACAATAAACTCAATACAAAAAGATTTGACTGTTTTATACACTGAAAAGCTCTTGATGAACTCACTGTGGTGAGGCAAGGTTCTTTATAAAGCACTAGTAAACAGAGTGATATTATTAACATTTGTATATAGTCAAAAGGAATGGCAAAATCTGACACAATGTTTAGGAGTGACATGTCTGTGATAACCAGCCCTGACAGTGTGCAAAAGGCTTCAAGCAAATCAAACGTACTTCAAAGCAAACAAGTACTTTAGCATGTACTAGATGGTCAAGTTAAAGATTGGAACAGCGTCTGTGAACTGTCTACCACAAATAATATACAACATCAGTAAAGAAGATATTGAAAAAATAACTGATTTAGCCAAAACAATGATACAGTCTGATCCTGTGTATAAAACACAGGCCAGAGTATTTCTTATCAGGTATTCCAGTATTGATCCCATATAAGACAAACACGAAAAGCCTCCTGGTTTTACCTCCTTCCAGCATACTAGAAGCTGACCGAATGGCTCTATATGCTGAATTGTGTTACTGTGTTACCCCAGCTGCATTCCAAGGCTGTGAGTTCACATGCAAGCTCTGCTATTTTATCAGTATTAAAAATGACATGACAACCAATGAGGTCTGGTTTCAGATGCTGTAAGTAAGCTGTCACCCTTCCCCCAAACTCTATGGAAATATGGAATATCTAACCATCTCTGAACAAGCTCATGGTTCTAGATTAATGAACAGCATTAACAAGGCACTGATGTGAGGAAGTACATCCCACTTACAATGTCAGTGTATACTGCTCAACAGATCTAGGAGAAAAATTAACAGACTGAAAGCTAACACAAGGAAGCAGTCAAACCATTTTGTTTTTCTTAAAAGAAATTCAAACGTATAAGTATACTAAGCAATTTTCTCTACATGTGAAATGTCTGAATGTTATTACTATTGAACACCAGAAAATATAAAAAGGATTGAAAAGTTGATAAAATTCTCTATATTTAATAGAAGACTGTTTACCTATATATGGAACAAATGTATACAGGGGAAGTCATTGTCTTCAGAAAAGCTTGGACACAAAATCTATAATACCTTATTACTCTGTCTTTGCTCTGTAGAAAGAGAGCTTTTATTCTAGATGAAGATGACCCAGCTTTATGAATACCGTCAGACTATACCAATGCTCTCCCACCTGCAAAGCAGCTAACCGTCATCTGATGAACTGAACATATTTCTAATTAAAAGTCCTATTCTGCAACCTTCCACCAGAACATTTCTAAAATATAAGGAGACTGCTGGATTTGAACAGATGAAAAATCAATAAAAAACAGATCAACATTGCCAAGGTATTGAATTGGACCTGCATGTTCTGTTTGAATCTCTGCCTCAAAACAGTATTACAAAACAAGCATGTACCACTCAGCAGGAAACACTAAAATCTAATCATCTACCCCTATTCTGAAGCTAGCCAATTTATAATATGTTGTTGAGGTTACTTTTCTGGGCTTGAAATTGTAACATTTTTTGTGTGCCAGATTTAAGAACAAAATACAGTTTTAACTCAACCACTGCCAAACTAGAGTGAAATGCTTTGGACTAGATCTAAACTGAGAATGCTATTGTTCCTATATGGGAATGAAATGCTGTATGGGTGTTAATACACTATAATATTATATTATGTGATGTCTTCTGGAATCGTTTTTTTTCAAGGTAAGGTTAAATAATTCATGGTAAGTTAAGTGTTTTTTTTCCTATAAAGATCAGACAGACAAACTACCACAAACTTTCAGCTTTGGCTTGCTTAGTTTGTAAGAAAGTACATGTATCATTCTCCAATTCACCCAGCTTGTGTTAAGTCAGTTGGATTTGGGTGTTCAACTCTCTCTGACTCGTTCGAAAGTTACAGTCAACATTTTAAATGAACAGTTATAACATTTTCTGAGCACATGCACAGCCTAGTCCTACTTGAATCCACATCTGCAGAAAAGAACGATAGAAACACTTAGATCCCCATCATTTTGTGTGCTTCCATGAAGCCGGGGGTCAGCTTGAGGAACTAACACCCCAAGGCAGAGACTGAGCCACTACTGGTTTAAATACATGCAAACATTATTTTTGTGTGTTTATACAAGGAATTAACCCGTTGTAAGGCAGAGTGAACAGAGCCATCATTTTATGTTATGTTTGCTTATGAATGGTGCACACTTGGACGGGGGGTTAACTAAGCACTTCTCTCTCACTTCTGAGGTTTTATCCTATTTGCAGGTACCTGAGTTCAGGGACATTTATGCAAGCACAAATCAGCATACACTTTCCAAAGTGCTCATCAAGGGCAATGGATCAAGATTCATTTTATTTCCTTATTGTCAGGGCATGTTTTGTCCTCAAATCATATTAACTCATTGCCAATATAAAAGTGTGGTGCTATTTGTTCCTAAACAGAAGAGGTTTCCTTCCGCTGCCATGTTAGTCTTTGCATTATTTTGAAGTGTTTTTATTGGGTTTTTTTATTTAAGACAATGCAACAGAAACAGACAAATGCATAAATAAAGAATTAAGGTGTATCTGATGATAATATCCTATGCTACTTCCCTTCCTCACAGAACTGTTGTGATAATTAATTAATTAATGCTCATAAAGCACTATGTGCATGTAAAATGTTTTACAAGTGCTAGACAGTATTATATATGATGCATAGAATGATACCACTACTGCATACAGTATAAAATGGAAGTAGTCAATCTTCACATTAACCTGAGTCTTTTAAGCACTAGAAGCTGACAGAATGAAATAACGGTTGACTGCTTCACAAGTATCATTAAACCTTTCAAGATAGTTGTTCTCTTTGTGTGTATACATTCAAGCCTGTGGGTAATGGGCACAAAGTGCCACTAGTGATCTAAGATAATACTGGAAAAATATTTTCCAATTCATCGCAATAACTTGGATAGTTAGGAGAAGAATGTTTATTAGCTTCCCTATACATTTATCTGTTATCTTACCGGGGTACTGAGATTCCAGGATAACCAGGGAAAAGCAGCAAAATTGACCAACTGTGCAATACCATTTAAATCTGGATAAAAGTTGGCTACAGAAGCCAAGAAAGATAAAGCATTACTGAAAAAAAAATCACAAGAGCAACAGAGCTCTGGGAGATGGCCTAAAAGCAACAGGAGTGAGACAGCTACATTCTGTATCACAAGTAGATACAAGAGTATCAATTGTTTCCCTGCTAACTCTAGAACAGCTTGAGAACAGCGTTTCTCAACTTGTTTAGATAGGGCACCCCTCCACAACTTTTTTGAATTTGGCAGTACCCCCAGTTGAGAACCACTGTTTTCTGATAAACCTAAAATAGGCAGGAGCAGAGGATTAAGTAATGAGTTTTTTACTTTGGGCAAAATTCCCCTGTGTCCATGGGATGAGGAGATAGAGTGGGGCAAGAAGGGTGATCTTACTTGCCCTGAGTCTCCCCACACCCAGCACTCCCAGCCAGGCAGTTGAAAGGGCTGCTCCGCAGCTCAGGCTGGCTTCTCTGCCTGGGCAGCGCAAAGGGCTGAGGCCAGAGCATGTGAGCTTGCCACAGCTCTTCCCCATCTGTCCCTGCATTCTTCTCCTAGAAACAGAAGGGTGCCTGGTGTGCTTCTGTCTCCAGGAGGAGCATGTGGGTTTGGATCTGGAAGAGCTGTAGAAATAGAATGGGCTCCGAGTGCTGCGGCCTCCTGATCGGTCTCCACAGGAAGCATGCAGGGTATTTCACTCTGGCTGCAACAGCATCTCTGGAAGGGTCTTGCAGCACCCCAGTTGAGGACCTTCCGCTAAAGCATGAGTGGATCCAGGATTCTCAGTGACAGGAGAGTAGTTACTTTGTGGTGTGCGCGTGCTGCATGTGCAGTACATGCACAGTGAAAAGAGCTGAAAGGGGTGTGGGCACACTCCTCTGCTGTGATCCTGGATGCCAGTGAGCCCTGGGTGCCCCTGAGCTCCAGAGCTCCATGAAAGCAAGGGCTGAGGGTCACTACCCTCTCCTTTCCTCTGCCACTGAATTTGGAGAGTAGGGGCAGGAGGGAGGGGAATAGCAAAAAGCAGCAGTGCTCTGGCGCTGCTTAAAAGCATGGAGTCCAGGCAGACTGAGACAACCAACCGGTAAGCTCATAGAGCAAAGTCAAATCTGAAGTTTGGAGCAGGGTCCCCATGATTTTCAAACATTTTTGTTAATTAGACTATGCCAATTTATGGTTAAAGTAGAAAAATAGTGAAACTCTAGTTTGGGTTATGTTTTACTTTGGCTTTCTTTCTCTTTCTGTCTTTCTGTTGTTCTTTTAAAAAATGTTAAGAAAATAAGAACACACAGGAAGGAAAAACTAGTAAACGGGTTCTCTGAACCTTTTGTGCATGCAAACTATTGAGTAATTTCAGAATGCACTACTTCATATTAGCATGAATTTAAATCACTTCGAATTGGGTAAATGATATTTCAACTATAGCTCAATGAAATACACGAATTTCCCATGTGACACAAATGTCCTTCACAAAGTTTACACCTCAGGAACTCCGGCGAGCCTACTAAAATGTCTTTTTGCTAATTTTGAGTTTGAATTTAATCCACGGAAATGATAAAAATGTGCTCAGATACTGAACATGATTCTATTATAGAGTGATTCACAAACGGAGGCATAGGACTTTAAGTAGTTAAGGACAGGTATGTTAAGAGTTTGGGCCTAATTCACATCTGATGGACAAATCAGGGCAGATTGCCTGGCAAGAGTAGTATCTATGCTCATGTCTACCATGTCTTAATTTGGCTTTTTCTGTTTAATGGTACTGATAGTCATTTTATTGTTATCCAGTTCAGTTGCAGGCTACCAGTGCCCAAAACCACAATCTGCCCTAACACAAAATAAAAGTCACATGATGTCTCTTAACATTGAACATTTTAAGTTTTCCTAAACTTATATTAAGGTTCCTATTAGAGTAGAAAATATGATAGGCTGTTTATGAATTATTTGTGTAGGGGGAAGGTAGGAGGAAGAAGGGAAAAGAGCTCCCTGGCTTCAATTCTAGCTTAACTGAAGTCAGAGGCCAACTCCCTATGTTTTCAATGGGGCTTGAATTTTACTCTGCAAAACGAAGGCTTTTCAGCAGTAAAAAAAATATTTGTTACACACCTGTTAGCACATTTTACATTTTCTTTTATTCACATGCTGGTAACTGAAATGTTTCCAGCGAAACAAAAAATATCACTTTAGAAAGCTACCATCTAAAAAATTCCAAAGTTAATTCATGTATAAAAGCATAGGACCCTTTACTACAACTTTTACTTAAATCAATAAAATCTAGGTACAACATATAACATCCTGTACACTTCTTATGTACCCAGTACCAGCAATGGGCACTTGTACACGTGACAAAAATTTCCCTTTGCGTGGCTTAATAATGGCATCACACTTTACATGCACACAAGTTTTCAGTGATTTAAATCAGTTCGCATTATCACAAACTAAACCACATTCTGATGTAGTTTAGTTTGCAAAGATTAACTTGCAACATTGCAGCCATTAATCTGTCACCCGTACATGGTAATTTACTGAATGAGGTGTAATAAGCCTCTTTGTCCACCAGGTGTCGCTACAATTTTTGTGTAGTGAGTCCCCTTGTCCACCAAGTGCTGCTACAATTTGCCGGTATTTATGCGTAATGAATGTTTTAGGACACCATGTGTAGCTACAGAGCCCAACATGAATCAATCTTCTGCTTACCTCTTTTTATTATTTAAGTAAAAAATTAAAAGAAACCAAACTGTAGTTGTCATCTCCTATTTCACTTGGTATAGCGGGTGTCCAAAAGGCCCTAAGGTGATCTAGGGCTCTTTTGGAGATCAATCAGTGCCTGCTGCATGTGGTCCCTTCTCCATGATTGAGGATAATGTAGTGCGTGATGTACCCTGGCCCCCTCAGTGCTATTCTAGAAACACTAAACAGTGAAGCATGCATTGAATGCTTGTCACCTAACTTGGGGACAATGCTGTGAGTGGTATTGTATCATGCGTGGACAGGGGTTTCTCGGGGTGCAGAGATGGCAGAGCAGGGCTTCTTCCCCCATGGTTGCTGTGTCATGCCTGGCATATAGAAGCCTGACTCTGCCTGCCAAGTTGAGTGGGTTCTGCTCTGAGCCTTTAACACCTTATAGGAGTTTAATGGGCCCCCAAAGTTCCCTTGTTGTCTGGACAGCTGTCAGCAAAAATCCCCAGACTTTTCCCACCAAGAAGTGTGAGGAACCCGTGTGCCTCCCTACCCTGCACCTCTAAAATATCCCTTTTCAGCTGGCTGCTCTGCACTTGTCCCCCTAACACCATTAATTCACTTGCTGGCTTTACATGAACCCTACAAGTGGAGTTCTGTGAAGCCAATCATGAGCCTTAAGTGTATCTACTTTATGGATAGCAGATGAGTATTCATTCCCTTGCTGGCTACTCCTCAAGTCCTCAGACTGCCTGGTGTTGCTGGCTTGTAGTGGCAATTAGCATTTAGTCAAACCTGCCTGACTGGTTTTGAAGTTGTTTTGTTCTTGGCTGCTGCCAAGCACACACTACCAAGCACACCCGCCTCTCCCCCACACCGGCAACACTGTCTGACCTATGAACTGCTCAGCTGTGTTCCTGTGGGTCTATTTGGTCTGGGGTGGGGGGGAATTTGGGGTTCATCCATTCAGTCCTCTGCTCAGTGCATGCTTTTTATCGGCTGAGTGTTTGACGGATTTCGTGGGTAATCCCCAAAAAACCTAAAACCCCAAGCTTTTACAGGAGGGGTGGTTACAGGAATCTGGGGTGTGTAGGAATTGATATGTAAAGAACAGGGCTGTTATAATGCTGATGATCCTATTCAAAGGCCCAACCTAGTCAACCCCCTTAGCCCAAGCAGGTGGTGGGGAGGGTGTGGAAGCTGGAGAGGTCTGAAATCTACAGGTTTTCCTTTGCTTTGTGTGTTTTGGGGGTGAAATACAGCAAGGACATTAAAATGCATTACCTACTACTGGTCACATTAACTTGATGCCCAATATGCGCAAGAAAAAATAAGAAATTCATGGGGTGCTGATTTGTGCGCATAAGTGCTTGGAGAATTTCAGCAACCTGTTTGGATAGGGGGGAGGTGATAATATCTCGGGGGAGGGGGGCAGCATGTCCAATCAGACAGAAGGCCAGGGCCTCTTGTTAGCCTGGGGGTTGGGGGGAGCTTGGATGGCTGGTATGTGGATTTGAAGTTGGCTGGTGGGCAAAGCATAGGAGACAGCTTGAGGAAACCAGGATTTGGGGGCTATGGGAACAGAGACCTGAACAGAGACAACACCCCAATATGCGCACAAACAGAGACCACAACTCTCACTTCAATATGTACATGGAGACGTATATAAGAAATTCACAGGGTCCAGATTTGTGCACATATTATAAGTGATCGGAGAATTTCATTTCCCTGTTCATAGGGGTGATTGTTTGAGTGGAAAAAAAACCCCACAAGTGGATTTACACGCAAAATAAAATTTACTCGATGACATAAAAATAGGAAAATAAAAAATAAGATAAGAATAAAAATTAAGCTAGGAATGAAAAGAGTAAGAATAAAA
>NW_017728947.1:70025748-70031188 GCF_001723895.1 Crocodylus porosus | reverse complement strand
GTAAGAATAAAATAAGAATAAAACATTTAAAAATATTGGTGATTTTAATCAAAGTGTGTAAAAATGTATGTCAAAAATTAATGAAATTAATAAATTAATATAGCTGTGATCTACAGACATGACTGGTCTGTAGCAGGGATTAGCATGGATTAGCCATGTGCAGTGTCCCTGCTGTAATTTAGTACGAAGAGATGAGCAGTGTGGAGTGTTATGTGACGCCCCCTGCAGTAGTTTACTGAGAATTGCACACAGCATTTCATAACAATGATTGACAAAAAAATAAAACCCATCATTTCAATTTAGGGGGCCTAGAATACAACCCTAAGGACTAAACCCCCATCATGTGTATAAGACCCCAATATCATAAAGAAGTCAAACAACTTGGTTTGAGTCAGGCATCCCTCAGACATATCTATGTACACCTCCCTTATCAATCTTTTTTCTTGCAAGCTTTACCTTCCATAATGCTTGCACATTTTTGAAGCGATGCAACCCAACAACTAAAGTTCACTAGTAAAAAACTGATTAGTACCTCTCAACAGGTTTTTAAATCATGTTTATTCAAATCCATCACCAGAAAACTTTGTACCTGGTACCCTGTCCACCTCACAAATATCCACATCTTTACACGGTCACTTCCATTGCTACGGTATCTTCATAGTATATCTAACTCATATCCTATCATCCCATGAAAAAGTATGTAAAGACCAAAGAAAAACAGATCTGCTGTTTCTGTATCACCCTGTCTCCAATTCCCCAATCTCATTTTTGAGAGTTAATTCTCTCTTTTACCTTCTGTCTTCTGCAAATATATTTGAAGAATCCTTTATTGTTTGCTGAAATATTCTGCAATTTGATGTTGAATATTTCTTTTAGCTCCTCTAATTATGCTTTTAACTTGCTCCTGCTTAGGCCCGTAGATCTCCCAATCCTCTCCTAAACAGACTTCTTACATTTTTTAAAGAAGCTTTCAATTTATTGCTTTTACTAATCTATATGTTCCTATTCCCCGCTTAAGTAGATTGGCCTCTGTGGCTTTCTTTAATTTATTTTCCTAAGGTTTCTGTCATTCTATGCACATATTTATTAATAACAATGTACCTTTGCTTTGCAAACATAGCATAGCTCTGTTCTAGCTCATGGTGGGATAGGGCCACATACCATCTCGAAACAAGTGCAGGCGCTCAAAGAAATAGCATTATTAGTTACACACATGCAGGCAGATAAAAGTATCCAAGGTGCCAACATGCATGATGTGAAGGGGGTGAGTCTGGTGGTCCTGCCCCAACCACAAAAAATGCAATGCCTGAATTATCTGTGGAAAACACTGCAGAATGTAATGGAAGTAGAGGAACTGTGATGGTCTTGAAGGCCCAGTGATGTGTACCAGAGTAGGCTAATGACTTACTCAAGGATATTTTTGCGATATGCTGAAGCAGTTACAAATATAACTCCTAGCCTAAAATGAAATAAATTAAGGTGGATCACACCCACGTTGGTTTCTAACCCTATATCACATCTCTGGAGCAACCCTTGTAAATTTTATCCATGTGGCAGGTAGTATTGGAGTGATGTAATTTTCATGGTCTAGGAAATATGTGAGGCAAGTTTTTTGGTGGTGATAGCTTTGATTGGACCAACTGCATGGCTGGGATAGATTTAGACAAGCTTTTGAGTTCATGGCTGCATCTATGTGGCTACAGACCAAGCAAAACTAATGCAGAAAACTTCCCCCACACACAAATTATTTTTCACTTTGCATTGTAAATTATAAGCCATACACATAAATATAAGGTAAATTAAAATCACTAGGTCTTGTATGTCAGTATGATGTACCCAGTGTATTCTGAAACCAGTCTAAAACAAAGAGATTTTTGAGCTCTGTAGTTGCTTATTTCCTTACTGTGATTTTTTTTCAGTAACTCTAATAGTATTTAAAAACCATGTATGAAACTTGAAAATAAAACAATGTCATTTCAATAAACTGCAGAAATCTATGTCAATGCATGAGTTAATTAATTATTCCATGGGGCAGTAGCTTATGTGTTTGTCTTCTTCTTTGAGGGGTGAATAATGTGAATTGAAAGCTCAAGTTTTAATAGGCTAAATTCTGTAAGTGGATACAGGTCAGAAAACCAAAGTCTTATTTGTGCTGCATTTGTTTGTAGGCACTTAATTTATTGTGCTGCTTTAACCCTCTTTGAATAGTCTTTACCCAGCCCCGCTTAGTAGCAAATGAACAAAGTAATCCCCTTCCCTCTTTCAGCTTAAAATCTGTTACATTTGAGACAAGCTAGCAAAAGTTGGGCAATAGGAAAGATAGATGTCACACCTTGTAATTCCACATGTGATGCTATATTTTAACCAGCTCTGCAGGGATTGGATGGAATCCAATTTGTCATCATTTATTCGTAAGCATACTGCTTATACTGTGTACTTTTTCATTCTTATTCACCATTTACCCAATTATATCTATCCTTATTAGACCCCTGCTGAAGGCAGGAAGGCAGTTTTAGCCATAGAAGTCCCAGAGCTTAACTTAATCCTATTATCTCTAGATAAACGGGGATGCATAGGGCTCTGGATGACCAAATTTAGCTTTACCCTCCCTTCCCCATGAGAAAAAATGCTGTTCCTCATCCCTATGCCTGATGTAATTAAGATCTGGAAATATGCCCATTCCAATCCTTATCCACTGTAAGCATCACTGTCAATGTTGAGAAATGAACTGCAGTTATGATGCAAAGGGTTGACACTTCAGTGACATTTACTGATGTGTTAGGCCTTTGCAATTCTTTGGCACTATGTAGCTTATGTCTCCAAGATTTTTAAATGCCTGCTTAAAAATTTAATAAGAGGAAAGGGAACGTGACGGGAAAAAAGTAAACTGATAATATTGACAAGCAAAGACTTTATTGTCTCAACTGTATTTGGGGATAGATTGTCATTAAACTCCTACAGGATACAAGCTTTTCTATAATTATAAAAATGAAATTAATAGTAAAAAAAGAATCAATACTAAAAGTAAAGTAGTGACTGAAAAAATTCTTCTCTTCACTGACTCCATTAATGTAATAAAATCCATGGTGTTTGAAGCTTCAGCAAAACAACCAATACACTGAACAGCAATCTGTCTTACAGTGGGTGTCTGAAGGAAAATTAATAGGACAGCCTGATAGCAGCAGGCTGCTAAATAATATGAGCTAAATATCTATCTAAAATTAACATGTGTGCACAGAAAGTATCTGTGATACATTGCAAAGCCATGGGATTAACTGTACTGTCTTTGGACCCCTCACCTACCCTCTGCCCACTTATCCACCTCCATATGTACTAGACTACCTTTAACATTTTAAGCAAATATAAATAAATAAATAAACCTTATTCTTGGTACAAAAATATATTCCAGTAATTAAAGCAACAGGTTAAGTTTCTTCATACAGCCC
Organism: Crocodylus porosus; assembly: GCF_001723895.1. Classification (NCBI taxonomy): domain Eukaryota; kingdom Metazoa; phylum Chordata; order Crocodylia; family Crocodylidae; genus Crocodylus; species Crocodylus porosus. Next base: position 70,027,742 of record NW_017728947.1, on the reverse strand, counting down.
TGACCACATTTCAAATCATGACCAACAACTCTCCAGATATTCTAGGGCTGGCCTTTGCTAAACACAACTTGCCAAACTTGTGAAGTGCTTTCAAGATTGGGAGAAAATATTATTATATAACGAAGCATCCATGTTGCACTAGTTTGTGACCAATGTACTAATATTTTCTAGTGATCTAAACTAGGGTTTAACCCTGGTCTCCAGAAGTGAAAGCCTAGTGCGGTTCTAATAACACAAATGTTTAAATTTGTAATCAGACTCCTGTGTAGGCCAGACTGTTTTATTTACCATAAGCTTAGCTGAAAGGTTTCTAGGGACTGAAGATAGTTGGGTTGTAATCCTGTCATTCTGGTGACTTAATATTTTTACATTATCATGATATTAGCATAATTTTAACCTCTATTTTGTAGCGTTTTATGTTTTTCAAGTACTACTTTTGATGCTGTACCCGTAGTGTAGAACATCAACAAATATTCACATCACTCCCTATTTTCCTGAACATTTGGTATGAAGTATTAAGTCTGATTTAATGTTATTAGTGCCTCAGAGTGGTGCAAAATACATGAACATAGGCATTCATCTCCCAGTTTACCATAACGCTGCCATAAAATGTTAGTAAATGGGTGATAAACGTTTCTTCTCTTTTTCCCTTTTTAATTTTTCCTGCTGGATGTTCTGCCTTTACCCAGAGGGTTTGCAAACTGATGCCAACTCACCACATAGATCAATCATCAGGGTTTTTCCACTTGCCCAAGCTGCAACAGAGCAACTGAGGTTGGCTCAGTTGCAAACCCTCATTAAAACTATTCTCAAAGTAACATCAGCAGTGAGGTAGCGCAGTATTTGGACCAAATTCTGAATATTATCTGAGATAATGCAAAAGAAAGAATCATTACAAAAAAATAAAAGAAAAAACATCTAAAATAGGGGCTGCTCCCTTTTCTGATAAAAATACACAAGCAACAGATACATCCTCAAACACTATTCAGCTGTATAGCATTCGCTGCCATTTGTTAAGTATTTGATTTTGAACTATTACAAGAGATGCTTATGTTAATGTATGTTTTAAATAAAATGCATTTCTTGTGATAGTGCTTTCACAAGGGATCAAGCCATCAATCTGGAAAGTTAAACATTCTTTTTTTTTACAGAAGTATAATAGCAGCATGCATTCCCCACAATGGCCAAACATCATGCTCCAAATTTTGGAAGCAACACATATAGCAACACAAAAGCTTCATTCTGATTTAGTTCTTAATATTTTTATTTTGATCATCTCAGGATGTTTGTGACTATGTATCCTGGTATGGACACCTGTCAACATATATGCGCATTCTTCTAACAATTTCAGATCTGGGCCGGATCAATAGACAGTCTCTCTACAATATCCAGGCATCTATATCTGATATTGTTTGTTGGCTTGGGAAGCTAGGACAGTAAAGGGATTGAGAGAGGATTCAAGAAGTATATATGCCTACAGAGAAAAATCCCTTGGAAATCTATCAATAAAAGAAATCATGGATAATGTGATGCAAAAAAATTGCTTACAGAGTAACATCTAGCCAAAATACATTTACAATTGGAACTAAGAGCAAGACCACCTAGGAAAATGCAGAAGATGAATTTTGAGGAAAGGTTATATAATGAGAGTTACCAAACTGAAAGTATAACAAAAGGCAGCTTTAATGAGGAGGAGCCTGAAGTCTTATGAAGCCACAGCAAAGGGACCATAAAAAATGGAGCATATAACCCACCTGAATAAAAATCAATGTATAGCTGGTAACAGAATTAAGCTCAACCAAGGAAGTTGAATAAAATTATTCTGCACTGTATATGGAAAGCTGTTAATGGAAAAGAGATGATAGAGGCAAGAAGGCAATGTGTATATGGGATTTTGGATACAGTCCATGTCTGCATGTCTATACCTAACAAGCTTTAATGAAATGATACTGGATGAAGGGGGGGTGTGTGTGTGTGTGTGTGTGTGTGTGTGT
>NW_017728947.1:70022726-70025648 GCF_001723895.1 Crocodylus porosus | reverse complement strand
TGTGTGTGTGTGTGTGTGTGTGTGTGTGTGTGTAACAAAAAAGGAATGGAAATGTTTTAATTTTTGTTACTGAATACTAAACTGATAAAGAAAATTATTGATAAAAGGAATTAAATTGACAAGGAATTTGAGTGTGAAATTCTGAAGCATGCTAGAAGCCATCAAACTGGAATAAAGAAGTTCAAAGTAGTAGATTAATATTTATTTGCTTTCACTTCTTATTCTAATCATAACTCTCTACTTAATTGGCCTAGTTAATTTATGAAATCAAATCTAGATCAGTGAAATTGACAAGCAGTCATTGAGGAAAGGATATTACAGTTTAAAAGCATGAAGGATAGCAGTATAAATGATATATATTCTGCTATTAAGCGAGTCACCATAAAGTGAATTACAATGAGCATAGATTAAATGTATTTTCCTGTGTCAGATATAATTTTATGCAAGGTGCGAACTATGTTTCATGGTCACTTATGGTAGCCTGACTCCTTCCGCATCCCCCATTATTTGGGATAAACCCAGTTCAAGTATTCACCTGGATATTTACATAAATAATTCATATATTACTTTAGATAACAGTCAGGTATAGCATCAATGTTTTTTGGCATATATAAGTAATATGAGAATGGTACAAACAAATACCCCAAGTAACTGTTATATCACTATCATGGAGTCTGTTTGTAACATTTGACTTACCAAGAAAATAATATTCAGAGGTATTAAAACTAAATTAGTAGCATTTGTGGTCTATCCCTTCGCCCAGAAAACTTTGCCATCTTAATCACATCAATCTAGCTGTTTAGTCTTCTGAACGATACATTAAATTATAACTGATACAGAATCTGCAATTTCTAAAAATGACTCAAAATACTACTTCCACAGCTACAGATGTTGCAATTTTAAATTCTGATACCTCATAGTTATAGGACACCAGGCATGTATTGTATGTACCAGTAGAAAGTTATGAATCTGCTCTTCCAGTGATATAATGCTTCTTGAATTGCAAAGAATTGAACTATAAATGTGTCATGGTTATAGGAATTGATATTGTCCATCCCGAAATTCAGACAAGTAAAATTTTGCTGGGAATTTCTATAGTTGAGATTGTGGGAAATGTGTAATTTTTTGAAGCTGCCAAAGGATTTGCAATGTTAATAATAGACCTGGCCAAGAATAAGTAGCAGCTGAAGTGCAGGAGAAATGAGCAAAGGTGTGTGATAAATATCATACAGCTATCTGTATAAGTGTGATGTGTACATGTATGTATATACATAAACAAAAGTGGACTAACTGTAAAGTAACAGATGTACATGAAGAAAATGTTTAAACTTTTCTCATTTAAAACAACATAATTCCTCTTAAATTCTTTTTTTCTTGGTTAGCAGTAATTTTTCCTAGCATATGTAAATGTGTTTCTTTCCCAAAGCCATACTTTGCTGATAAATTAATATATGGGATAGTAGATTTTATTTATGAAGCCCAGGGTCTTTTAGATTATCTGGTGAATGTTGCCTTGTATGGTATCAACTAATTTTCAGGAATCTTGATCCTTAAAGAACACTAATAAATGTATGAATATGAAAAATGTAACATTTTACATTCTATGAAGAAAGTATAAGGTTGCTTATGAATCTAACACAGATTAGCAGTTTTCTTTGAATAATCAAATGGTATTTTGGATTGGCTGGATTTAAAAATGCTATTTATACTATTGAGGAACTCTTTTCTAATGAGGCCTTTAATTCCTGCAGGGAGTTCTATTGCTGTTTTCAACTCAACAAAAATCAATTTGGGGATATCTTCAATTTAACCATGTAAGAAATAAAATAACTGGTTTCCATGGGCCCAATCCTGGAAGTACATGCTTGTGATTTTATTTGTGTAAGTGTGGCAGGATATGACCCTATTGATACATAAAACAAACAGTTTTACTGTTCACATTTTTTCTTCTTAAATTCTGTAAGCATCACATTTTCCAAGTGAGTTAGATGCCTATAGCATTACAGAGCAAAGAGTGAGAAAATGCTAGAACAGCATCTCTAAAAATCCAGGGAGTGATAAGTATGCAATTATGATTCTGAGTTCTATATGCTCATTGATATGCTCCAAATAAGAACATAAGAATTGCCATTTACTGGGTCAGACCATAGGACCAGTATTCTGTGTGTCACAGTGGCGAAGAGGGGATACTGAAAGGGGGAGTGAACTGGGTATAAGTAGGGTTTTTTTCTCTACTGTTCTTCTTTTACTTAGAGCCTCTAGCATTTAGGAAGCCTCTAGGAAGTTCTGATATGGGGCTGTATCCCTAACTCCTGTACTCAATAGCTACTGGTGCACCTTTCCTCCAAGAATTTGTCCAACCCCTTTTTGAATCAAACTAAACTGTCAGCTTCCATGGCATCTGGTGGCAATGAGTTTCACACTTCAATTACATTTACAACCTACTAGTTTCATTTTATGACCTCTAGTTCTTGTTTTGTCTCTCTCAAGCTGGTAAAGACATTTGGAGAGGTTAGGGGGAAGTCAGATCAGGTTAAAATGATGACACTAAGATGTGGGGGGATGTTGGCACATTAGAAGGAAGCATCAGGCTTCAATCAGACCTAGACAGGCTACAAGGGTGGGTGGATGTGAATAGGATGGGATTCAACACAGACAAGTGCAAGGTGATGCACCTCGGGAGGAACAACCGGCACCATACCTACAGGCTGAGGAACTCCCCTCTTGTCAGCACGGAGGCGGAAAATGATCTTGGAGTCATCATTGACTCCAAGATGAACATGGGCTGGCAGTGTGGGGAGGCAGTCAGGAAGGCCAACCGCACCTTGTCACGCATCCACAGATGCATCTCGAGCAGGTCCGAGGAAGTGATCCTCCCCCTCTATGCAGCACTGGTCAGGCCGCAGCTGGAGTACTGCGTCC
>NW_017728947.1:69956082-70022486 GCF_001723895.1 Crocodylus porosus | reverse complement strand
GAAGTGGTGCTGGCTCCTACCCTGGGGGTTTTTAAGAGGAGGTTGGATGAACATCTTGCTGGGGTCGTTTGACCCCAGTATTATTTCCTGCCATGGCGGGGGGTTGGACTAGATGATCTACTCAGGTCCCTTCCGACCCTAGAAACTATGAAAAATACCAGGGGCTACCTGGTTCAGGGAAAGGATTTGTCTGTGCATGGGGCAAGGGGCTGCGGAGCTAAAAATAGCTTGGTTCCAAGGGGTTGGGTAGGAAAAGCACAGCCCTAGCACTGGGGCCACTAGCTTGGCTTTCCCAGCCCTGGGAACTGTACAGAACTTTGAAACAGTTAGATCAATTTAAAAATGGCCAACCCATCTAAGTTAGACTACCTCAGAGGTAGGGTTAACTGAGATTGGGTTGTCTATTTTTAGACTGATCTAACCTTCCTGGAACTTCTGTACAGTTTGCACTTAGATCGACCTAACTAAGGATCTAAGTGTAAGGGCTGCGTCTGGGAAATGGGAATCTAATAAGTTAGCTCAGGTGGCCATTTTTAACATAATTTAACCTACCCGAACATCTGTATGCATCCCCACAGAAAACCCTAAAATGTCACCTACAGAGAGCAAAGATACTGACTCCTAACACACGGACATATGGCTCTAATTAACATATTGGATACCAGTAAAGATTTGGATAATGTGATCAACCTAAATGAACTTAATTAACCATGTTTTGGAAATGACGTTACTCTCTTACTCTACTACATACAGAGAACAAGATTTCCTTCAATGTCCTATTCTGTCCTTAAGCATTCAGACTGGGCTTTGGTGTTTGGTGCATGATCTGAAGTCTAACCCCTTCACTTTTGGAAAAGAAACCAAGACAACACTAGCAAGGCATGGACCAACCTGCTCATAGGTCACCATCAGTTCAGAAGTCAGGGCAATTAGGTGGTATCCTTTAGTATGTGTATATACCTATACATGTACTTGAGTTACCAAAGTAAAAAAATGTGGAAAGAATATTAATGTGTCAAATTTTTCATGAGAGAAGGCAAGAAGTTCATCCAAACATTGCAGGGATTTATTTAAGATAAACATCTTCTGTTCTGTGGCATAAAAGTGTTATTATTGACTCACAAAAGCATATATTACCAGCTTAGTCAAATGGATGTAATTTTTTTGGGTGAATGGCTCTCTTAGTCCAGTTTTTAAGAACTTTGTTCTGGTTTGCCGTTTCAAAGTTTATTCAAATTGGAAAACAACATCTCATTGTCTTTTTCCAAAACCTCAAGCAGTTCATATATGTGAGCTCTGCATTGCTGCCTCTAGAGATTTTAAATGATGTATTGTAGTTTTCACATTTCTTTTCTCTGAGTACAGTAGGTTAGCGAATCCCTGAATTAAGGACATAAGGACTTCAGAGGTCATTTGGGGGTTTTTGGCAAAGTTACAGGCCATGATTTCAAATCTTATCCTCTACATCGCTAGGCATTTGTTTTGTTCACTCTCTAGCGAATCGTCTAAAGGGTTAGACTGAAATCTATTCACATATTCATAAAATACACTGTTTCTAGTTCACTGCAGATCCAGGGGAGTGACCCTTGGTGCTGGTTCATCACCAAGAGTTTCAGTCACATCTGCCAGACACATGTGGAGTGTGCTCTCTACCACCACCACACCCTTGTTTTTATCATCCTGGATCTGCTATAGGTTCACTGGATATTTTTTGTCTTTAGGAGGCTTTTTCACAAAATACGATAATACTGTTTACTCTCAGACTTCCTCAAAAAATCATGGCACAGAACTTTTAGAATATATTAAAAATCCCATGAAGAGCACAAGAGAGGCAATTTCTCTGAGAAAATGGAAACAGTACTCAGTCAATTGGAATGAGTGCCAATATGTAAATAGCCAAACTGTGGTGTATGTACCCTGTAGAATAATATGAACTTCTTGTGACTAATAAACTCCTTTTCCCCATTACAATTGTAATATTACTCAGGGATGTCCACCCTTCTGTTGACATCACTGCCTAAAGAGACAGGGTGAGTGAGACAAGGCAGGATGAAACCTACTGTGGAAAGTGTATAACAAAGCCCTCTGTATTTTATGAGTTCATATCTCATCTCTTATATTTAAAAAATAGTTTCTGTGTATTCATTTTGCACAAATTCAAATTCAAATAAATAGCTTGCCCTTCCCAATAACGTCCTTTAAAATAATGCTTGATTAATTACGCATTCATTAGATTAATACTAGGTTTCTCATACGGATAATCATCTGCTTATTAATTCCATTTTTCTGCCTTTCATACATATAATATACTCTGATCATCTCTATAGCAGTCTGTGTCTGCTTTAGAGACTAAGTCAGATAAGCTGTTGATATTTTATGTAGAAATATTCTATAGCACTTGTAATTAAGTGCTATAAAATATAACAGGTGAAAGTCTCATAATATGAGTAAATAATAATGCATTAAGATGACTGAAATAAAATCAGTGTTAAGATGCCGTGAATATCCTTTTTTAGGATTCCACCAATAATGCTGGTCCCAGCTGAACCAGATTTTGTTTTAATCTTACATGCCTACAACAACAACTTCAAGACACTGAAAATGTTTAAGGCTGGGATTTCATGCTTTAAGTCCAATTCCAATCTTTTTTGTCAGGCATTTTGTTTATTTTGTGGGCACGATGATTTATCACACCCCGCTTAGTCTCTTGGGAGAAATCAGAGACAACAAAGACAACTTTGAGAGATTTTGACTTTTGGAGAACACAGAAAATCATTAATTTTAAATCTAAAGACTACTTATTGATTCTAATGCCTGATAAGCATTCAACACATGTTTGCTTATATTAACACAATCACTGTGCTAACTTACAAAGGACATTTTCAGTGTTCCAATATGCATGCTGTTCAATACTTTGAATAAGTAAACAGATACCAAGAGCGAAATTTTATACTTAGCTCTAGATCATACACAAGTAAAAATGAATGGCAATCTCAATTAAGCATCTGAGGGACTGACAACAATAATGGCACTATATGCAATTCTGAGCATATTCTACCATCCTCCAAAAATTGGGATTGTTTATATCTGCAGGGCTGTGATCCAGTAAAGCAAATAATAAGGCCTACTGAAGTAACCTGAGGTTAAGTATGCTGTCAATGCTTTGCTGAATCAAAGCCTTAAAGCAACTGTTTTTATCAGTGACATAACTTGGGGGTGGGGGACATACACACAGAAAAAAAATGGTTGCTGCTGCAGCCTCACAATTGCACCAGTGGTAGCAAGAAGCAGAAGTTGCTGCTGCCCCTGTATGTGGCAGCTGCCCTGGATGCCCAGCCACGTTGTCACATCTAAGGTTTTTATGTACCCATCTTTCAAGCAGACTTTACTTTTGGGACCTTGAGCTCCCACCTTGTCTTAGGAGAGGCCTGGAAACATTAGAATTCATTTCAGTTTCAATTTAAATAAAAAATACAAAGAAGTTTCTTTCATTATTTTCTGCTAATGCAGGGGCGGGCAAATATTTCAGGTGAAGGGCCGCTTACCGAGTTTTGGCAAGCTGTCAAGGGCCACATGGGTAGCCTTGCCCCTTGACAGGTGCCCCACCCCCTGTTTGCCATCTTGTGACCAAAAGTCCCACCCCCTAACCCTTGCCATCAGAAGTCCTTCCCCTTGCCCCCAGAAGTACTCCTTTTAGCAAGGGGTTTTCCCATCTCAGAATCAAAAAAATACCAAATTATAATCTAAAAAGTGATCATCTACAACATTCATTAATTTGATTTCAAAAATATTTTTGTCCTGATTTACATGTGTTTGTGTGATGTACACAAAGGTGACTGCACAATAGCTTAAAATGAAGTCTTACGCTTGTATATCGTGGGAGGTAGGTATAGGTTTGTGGGGGCTGTGGGTGTGTGGGGTGTGGGTGGGCACGGGGAGAGGGTGGTTGGGGTTTGTGTATGGCAGTGTGAGGGGAGGAGTAGGTGCATGTGTATGGAGGAGTGTGCATGTGAGACTCACCCCGTGAACACACACACGCACACTCTGCCCCTGTGCCTGCACACACACACGCACGCACACATGCATACGCACTCTTCCCTGTGCCTGCAAACACACACATACTCTGCCCCTGCGCACTCACATACACACCCCTACCAGTGCAGTCCAGGGACACAGCTGGGAGCCACAGCCAGGTGGTGCTGGAGCAGGGCGGGGGCAGGAAAGCAGGGAACTGGCTGGGGCTGGGCTGCTCAAACCTGCTGAGGGCTCCCTCTGGGTCCTACTGCCCCTGGCTACAGCCAGCTTTGACAGGGAGCTGGGGTGCATAAATATTCATTTACTACATTTTTTAGGGGCTCTGCAGGCCAGATAGAATGACTGGAGGTCTGGATTTCGCCCGTGGGCCATATTTTGCCCACCCCTGTGCTAATGTGAACCATTCTCTGGGCCCTGCTACAAGTTCAGATTAAAGCTGGGCAGAAACCAGAGATAGAGTTGTTATACATTTTCAAGTGCTAACTTTATCGTGAGACTTTTTGTAGCTGGACAGTTATTTTCATCATGTGATAATTACTTTGCCCATGTAGCTGGTATACATTTGTTGTGTGATTAACCAGTTAATTGTGTACTATATATAATGTGTAGCAGGGACCTCTGTAACTGCAAGTCTGTCTCAGACATTTTCTGTAAAAGTTCTCTCCTTTTTCTCTTCCTCCTTGGCAACCTCCTTCTACAGCCATTCTTGCCTTTGGCCTATTGAAATAGGCCCCTCAGTATTTTTTCGAGGGGGAAGGGGATAACACAACCATAATGAAGTCAATACTATTGCTGATAATTGTAAAATCTCTCTCCAAGTCAGAGGCCTGTATGTGAGCTGAGAAAACAGTGTGACCTTTGATCACACGGAGTTGATAAAATAAGAGACAGCACTGACTTCTCTGGGGGATTCTGCTGAGGACAAATACCTAAACAGACAGCAAGAGAACCCCAAAACTCCCAGAAGCTGAAGCTGCTGAAAAATGTGCTGAATTACCTGCTTTTCCATATCCCTTCATCTGCAGAGGCCAGAGATGTTGAAATCCTAGATGCTTTTATACTAAAGGATATTATAATGATTGTGAGAATGGGTCTGTTAGTACATACCTGTATGATCCCAAATGGATTTTATAAGAAAGGTATGTCAACTTTCTTATAAAAACCAGATATACCAACCAACCCATGAACATAGGCTGTATCAACAATAACTGAAGATAGAGTAACTGCCTCAGTAGCTCTTATATCACTTATTCATTCCAAATGACCTTAGGTTGCAGGTGCTCAACCCCTGGCCCACAGGTCAGATCTGGCCCTCAGAATTGTGTGATCATGTCCATGGGGCTCCCCATGGATGTGTTGGAGCCCACTGGGCCTTAGCCCTCCAAAATAGAGGGTTAAGGCCCAGTGGCTCAGGGAGGCCAGACGAGGGCAACACAGGGACCCAAAGCTTGATCCTGGGCGAATCTCCAGAGCCTAGGCAGAGGCACTGCAGTGCATCAGAGCCTAATTCTGGTATGTGGGGCAGCATGGTGCCCAATCCAGCCCATGGACTGGTCCTGCACCATTAATCTGGCCCACAGGGCCAAAACAGTGAGTACCACTGCTCTAAGTCATTCCAAAGTTACTCATTTCTAGGCAATGTTGATCACATCAAGTGGACAAATAAAACACATACACATAATTAATTTTAAAGTGTCAGGTCACTTTTATTTTCCCTTTAAGAAATGGACACCGATTTTGCAATTCCCCACCTCAGGCATTTTAGTAGATACAGCTCAGAGACCACACTGTATAACCAGTAAATCAGAGTTATACCTCTTCAGTCAAAGCCTTAGGACTTAACCTACTTCTTAATCTTCTCAACATACCCATGTGCCTAAATGTACCCTGCCCCAGGAAAATATTAATTTTTCAGCCTTTCACCCAAAACAGATACCAGCAATGCATTAAAATGAACTAGGGTTACTATTATTTCCAGTATCAAAAAAGAGGACAACTGTAGGAGAGGAGGGAGGAGGGGGAGGAGAGGGGAATGGGGTACATGACTGTAGGGGAGAGGGGGCAGTGATATGCCTGTGCCCTGCCTTTGCCCCTCACTCTGACGCCACAGCCCCACAAGCCCTGCCAGTGCCTCTTGCTCCTGACCTGCAGCCCCCTGCCCTCCACCCCCCACCAGCTGCCCATGCATCTCGCATGCTTTCTCTCTCTCTCTCACCTGCCAGAAGCTGCTGGGGCTCATGCACAGAGCATGTGATCTCCCAACAGCCAGTCACCTTCCCCCACTGCCCCCAATGCCAAGCAGCCAAGCAGGAAATGCTGGAGGAAAAGCAGAGGCAGGCAAAGCAAAAACCCTAACATTTGCTTGCATTTAAAAAAAACCCCACTCAGACAGAGAACGGGACCAAAAAAGAGGGCATGCGTGGAAAAACTGGGATGTATGGTAACCCTAGCTGAACTAGACATTCCCACTGTCATATCCTGGCCCATCCCTGTTTTCTGGTTGAACACTTATCTGCTGAGATTAGCCCCAGCCACTGAATCCGTTCTAGCACTTTAAAGCCTACAGTATCAAGGTAGTAACCAGTCACTGTTCCTAAATCTCTCTTTCAAATACACTGCCCAAATTCAACCCTTGTTCCTGGCATCCTTCTGGAGCAGCAGAACTCTTAAGTCTTAGATCCTAGACACAAGATATAGGCTCTGGGTGGCTGAGCATCTACACCTAATTTCCTGACCCAACATCACTCAGAATTTGTGGGTCAGTAATACCTCTATTAGCCTGACTAAACTGTGCCCCCAACTGTGGAGAATGGAAGAGGGAAGAACTGATTTAGAAAAATGCATTGTCTGAATTCCAGAAATATGGGAAATTTAAACCTTAATGTTTGACCTAGCCCTGAGATAAGCTGACTCCTGCAATTTGTACTATTGTTCTTTAAATATGCATCATAATAAACACTTAGTGATGATAACAGCTAGTACCAACGATAGAAACACTACATTCTCGCGGCCTGATCTTTCTCGCACTGGAATCTAGCAGTTTGGCTTTTACTGTTGATTTAGTGGAAGAAGAACTGGGTCTTCAGGTTACAAATGTTTTTAGTACATCAGGACCTTTACTCCCCTGCATAGTCAAAGTACAACTCTAGTTCTGAGATTTCTAGAGACATGGGCAGAAACAGCAGCAGCAGCAGCAACAAATAATATTTACATACTCTGTAGTTTACAATTAACAAGCACCCTAAAGGAAATAACAACAACTAGGGGAAAAAAAGATGGTACTTTCTGATTCTTTACATGTTACATAAAAAGCAAACACATTTCTAACCATAGTCCTTCTTGAAATAGATATGCATCCTCCTTCTGTATTGTACCTCAGTGAAAAGATAAATGCAAAAAGAGGAAATATTCAGCATATTTCAGCAAAAAGCTCTCTTCCACATATAAGAAGAAAAATAAGTAAAAACCATTGTATTCCCACAGTGCTTTCTACACAAGAGACATAAGGAACTTTGCAAATGCAAATGAATCATGCAAAACACATACTCTCCCATTTTAAAATGAGTGGGCAGGGGGAAACAAATGAATGGGAAATCTCAGTGATTTGCCCAAGGTCACTGAAGTTGTTTTTAGGGTTAGGAATAAAACCCAGATAACCTGATTCCTAGATGTCAGTTTTAATCCTATGGCCATTTTACCTTTAAAAATAACACAACTGCCATACTTCAGCTCCCTCCCCCCATTTTAAAAAGTGTTTTATTCTATTCTTTATCAGGTTGTATCCATGTTACAAGCAAACTTCCAGCTTTGGCTCGGAAGCTGAGGAGAGAGTAGAAACGGCACAGACCATGGTCCAGCATTTTATTTGAAATCCTTGACGGCTATTTTAAATTTTGGAATCTATATAACTGAACAGACAGAAAAAATGTTTTTGTAAGCCAGCACTCAAGAACAACCTTCTAATCATACTCCTATGTTATATTTTTTGTTCCTTTTCATTATTTGTATTAGGCAAATGGACCCAGATCTTCATCGTTTTTAAGGTTTAGGGTTTCAAGAAGAATTAGTTGTCTAAATACCTTTGAGGATCTGGACCACACTCCAAACACCCATGAAACACGGATGTTCCTTAGCAAGCACCAAATCACTAATTTTCTTGTCCTTACTTTTTTTTCTGTACTTAGAGGTGTGAAGAGCATCTATTTTTCTCGATGAGTTGTAAATCTGAGATCACTTCTATCCTGGTAGTTGTAATTTTTCTTTTTATAACCAATCAAGTTATGATTCGGAGTTGGGGGGAATCAGTCCTGCTAATGCATTAGAGGCTCTAAATCTCTCTCCTCCTTGCTTGCTGATCCAAACTGCCACTTCTTGAAAACAGTTTTAATCAGGAGGTGGAGGCACTTAAAACCGAAAATCAAATATTGCATCTATTATTTTGTAATGCTGTCTTGCATATAGTTATGCAACCACTAAATGTTGATAATTTTCCTGATGTGACTCTCTGCTTAAAAAGTTTATTCTATTTTAAACTGTCATGCATGTTGTTATTCCTACAGTTTTTATCATTTGTCAACAAATCAACTACCTGCTTAGCAGCCCTCATGAGGGATTTAAAATAGCCGCCATGAAAATCCTGTGCATTTACTATTTTTATAACAAACTTGATTGTCACCTATGATATTTCAAAGATCACTCCTCATATAGACATCATGCTGGAAATCAGATGCAGGGCTTTGCTTTCCATGGAACATTATGCAGAGGCACTCTGGCTAATAAATCTTTGTAGCTAATGCATTCCAGATGGAAGCCATGTCTCACAGATTTAACCTTCCTAAACCCTTCCAAAAATTCCTCCCATCAAAAGCTCTCTGAATGAGATATGTTTGATTGAAATGGGATCATCAATACATGACATCTAAGTAATAGTACAGATGATTACTGCCTGCAGAAAATTGCCATTTTCCTTCACACAAAGATACTGTTTTTGGACAAACCTTGAGCAGAGATAGATCTAATATTTCTAACTAGATAGTTTAAATGTTTTTCTGAACTCTTAATGCTATTAACACATACTGTGAAGAGAACATCTACTTCTGTCTCTCTAACTTTTGTACATGCATAACAAAAGCTGCTAAAACAAGGGATCAAGACTTTCACAGAAGCCACTAATTAACATCACTGTTTAATCATGTCACTATGTTTAGCAGTCTACATCATTAGTTTATGTCAGACAGAAGCAGTGAAACATCTAAACACCTACATGTAGATCCTTACAAAATCAGTCATGTGAAGTGTTAAGGTCAGTGTTAGACAAGACTGCAACTACACGGTAATATTTAGAAACCATTACAAATCACCTGGCTAACTGAATAAGGTACCATTATTTCAGAATACTTAGCTTTTCTTCTAAGGCAATTTCTCGAAGACAGCTCAAATGTAGAAAAATATTTAACCTCCTTCGAACTGTATGCATTAACTTCAAGTTCTAGAAAATTACCTTGGATACCATACGGCCAATTCTCAAAACTAGGGAACTAAACTATTTTGAAATTATTACTAGCATGAGGATATATTACATAAAGAGATTAATTTAAACAGTCCCTCAAAACATGCTGCACTATCTGTAGATGCAAATTCCAAAAGAAAACTTATGAAAGCACAAATCTTAAAAAGACAGCGGTAGAGGGTTGTATTATTTTCTTCAAAGAGTAAAACTTTTTTCTCTGAACCTGTAAACTGGAAAGGATGCATCACTGGCTGGGTATCCTGAAAACTAGAATGTATATAATCATATAAAAATACTGTGGGTACCGGACAAGGTTATAGTACATGGTCGGCTCATGAAAGTGAGCAACAAGGATAGGGACAATTGTAAATCATACAGTTTAATTACTACGTATATGTTCAACCTTTGAAATTCTTAAGAGCCTCTTTCCAATATATGGTTCACTTTGATACATGGGTTTGCACTCATACATTAGAACTCGGCCACACCCAAATGTCATTTGCAAGCTTTCAGATGAAATCTTAACAATAGACCCCTAACTGCGGAGACTGTGAAGAGATCAAGCACGCTTCAACTTCGAAAGCAGCAGGAGTTTTGCACACAAGCTGACACCTGGGCAAGGTTAGCAGTGCTGTGGAACCAAACCACTTCATTCAAAAGTAACCTGTTATACTTACGATATGTGTTTGAGAGATAATAAGCAACCACCAAGACTGAAGATCATTTCATTTAGTTAGATGTCCTCAACCAAAGGAGAAAGTCAGTGTTGGGTACATATTTTTATATCAAGGAACTACGCCTACCTGAACTTAATAAGGAGCAGAGGGGGAACTTAATAGGAAGTGGAATACATTTCCTTTTATTGAAGCCAAGTGCTTCTTGCTGCCTTACTCAGACATAATGTCACTCTGCAGAATGTGACTCGTCTTTTTACTTATTGTATCAATCTGAGTCAGCTTTAGCAAAATGGCACTTCAAAAAGGCAGCAAAAAGAAAGCATTTGTCTGCTTTTGGAGAGGCTCCTTTCAAAAGAGATTAGAAAGTTTGGGTCCATTTTTTCATGTCTAATCCTATTATGCTCACTAATGAACTCAGTTTGCCTCAGTGGTTAAAATAAAAGCTAGTGGTTGTGTCCTAAAAAGTACAGATCCTCTTTCACAAGAATATATTAAGCCACACAGTTCAATATTACACATTTATACCATCCAGAAGAGTATTTTCAAGACATACTGCTGACTGTACTGTACAGCATAAGTATTGAACAGTTTTAATTGCCTGAGTAGACTTTAAATTAAACTAATATAGATCTTTGCTACAACTTAAGCCAAGTTCAGGCCTAAAAGAATATGAACATTAATATGGTAATACATATTAATATTCAACTTTTCCACTGGAATGGCAACTTTTGAAGAAGATTTAAGCAGAAGATGTAGAAATTAAATCTATATCACAAAATAAATTTGTCTTATCAAAACATCAGGTGGCCCTGAAATACACCCGCCACTGGAGTTTGGTCTAGAGACTCCAGAGCATTCATTTTTATCAGCATGTCACAGTCTGCCTTCAACAGAAATGTTTTCAACATCTTGGTCATAATTACAGGATCACATGTATTATACTCACAGTAGCTTGCTAAAATTTATAAAAAGCTTAGAGTACCAATATGCGCAGCATGGAAAGTGCTATTAAAAGCTCACCATGAAACATACACAACTGTTAAATCTGTATCTCACAGACATAACTGATTCTGTATTTTCACAAGCAGGTAAGCTACACCTAAGTCTGCTAACATCAGCTACAGTGCCATAGTTTAATTTACCACATAATCCAGAGAACGTTGTGGTATTTTAGCCATAAAGCATGAAAGGACCAGTGCAACAAGACACACAGTTATTATTATTGTTCTCTTTGTTGAAGAAAAGCATGGAGTAGGGTGCTCATTCTGCTAAATATCCTTACCTAGATTTAGGAAGGGATCAAAGTAGACCTTCATGGTCTTCAAACCTATGGGACAAGATAGAAGGTACCTTTTGGAACCATTTAGAGTCTAAGCCTAGCTAGGGTTCCCCTCCTTGTAGTTTTTAAATTACAGTAAAATCCCTGTTATCCAGCATTTTACAAGCTGGAATACTCTATTAACTGCAATTTCTGGCCGGTCGGCTGGAGGAGGTGGAAGCTTGCACACAGTAGCCGCTGCTGCCAACCTGTGCTGTCACCGCTTTACATGTGGCTCCCCCCACCCTGCTGCTCCACGTTATCTGCCTCAGATAACCAGAATTTTTACATAACTGGCACCTGGCATTTCCCCACTCATGCTGGATAACAGGGATTTTACTGTATTATGATTTAAGGAGGATGGGGACAAAAACATTCACATATTGCCCACTCCACTCTCTAGTAAATTATTAAGCATCTGAGCTTGCTAAAAGAAAAGGGATTACAGGTCATTTCATATGAATGAAATTTCAAATAAACCTTTAAATTTGGTTTAAAGATTTCTGAATTTTTCATATTTTGTTTCACTTGTACAAATAACATGCAGATTATATGAATGAGTAGTGCTGTAGGTACACTCTGGGAAACAGGCTTATCTGCTGCCAGACCATAAAAACAAGAACCAGCTACCTTCTTTACCACAAATATTATGTCCGTAGGTTCATCTGGTTTCTCCAATAATCTGACTGCACAACATTTTGCTTTATCCACGCTTCCTCATCTGCCCCTCCCATGAGTCGGACATATTCTGAGGGTCATTAGGAAGAGGAAGTGGAGACAAGTTTGCAATGAGAAACCTGAGCCCCTGGAGAGGTGAAACAACAGTGTACGTGTTCCTGACAACTTCCACACCTGTTTGCTTTTTGCTGCCCTCCAGAGGTGGATAGGCAGTGATGACAAGTAATCCATGCCTCTAAAGCAAGCTCCTAGTTGACCGGGTGATAGTGTGGTATTCTGAGGATTTAAATCCGGTCACAGGTTTTTCAGAGACCCTCACGGGAAAGCATCCAGGTCAGGCTCTGAACTTTGAAAAGGTTCTGAGATTCTGTCATGCTTGGGTGATAAAGGACTTGTTGTCTAGAGTCAGGATGGGGACCTTTGGAGACATGAGCTGTTCTGTTCATGTATGGAGTTTAAAGTGCAAGTGTCAAGAAAACAATGATGTCAGTGGCTGTGATGCTGTGGGCACGTTTCTGGTTATACAAGAAGCCTGTAAATAACTTTCAGACATGTGGAAAAAAGATACAATACTATGAAGGAATCTTAAGACATTTCACTCCTTTGCACAGAGCAGGGCCAGTCACAAATCACTGTTGCTCCATTTTATGATTATTAAAGTTATCTGAGTGTCAGCAACATAGTAAAGGTTAAATAGACTATACCAGGATTTTAGTTTTGGAAAAAAAAACATATTTATTTTTATAATCTTAAAACACAGTCATATGATGGTGGAAAAGAGATTTCACCCCTAGTGGCCAGATTTTTAAAAGTGCCCAGCATCCAGCACTTTGTTGTCACATTTACAGTCAAATTTTGTCAAAGAGTCATTCTCAACATGCTAAGCTCTGTTGAAAAGCTGGTCACTTATTTGGATGCTGAACTTTTTTGAAAAACTGCTTAGTGACTTCATTCCACTGAAGATTTCAGGCTGAAATACAAGAAGAGATATGCTCTTTAAAAGATTCAACACTGCACTGGCAATGCAGAGGGGATGTACCAGAAGTAAAAAGTGGCACTGACAATATATTTGGTCTCAAAGGGATGATATTTTTCCAGCAATGAAATGGTTAAATGATAGTTTCCAATCCTCAGGCTGCCTCACTTACACTCCATATGATTCTTGATGAAGCTGACCATATTTAAAGAAAAAAGAATCATCAAATTGTCGGCTCCTGCTCAGGATTGAGGATGCTGCACAACAACAAAATCAATAAACTTTAACTCCCTGTCCTTCTCTCTCTGAACAAGATGGACTGCCAGCTCTCTTGCTCATGCACCCTGACTGGCATAGCATGAGGTCACTCTTCAGTTTAGTTCTCTCATTCACTGTCTTTCAGCAGGTTTCTCTCTGCTGTCAGCAAATAAGCAAGAACTTCTCTGGTGACATGGGTCACATCTGCCCTTCTCATGAGACCATCAGTTTGGGAAGTCAAAGCTCAGCAACTATAATATTGATTTTTATCTGCTTATTTTAAATGGCTCATGTTAGTCTCTAGAACCCCATAATCAGAAGAGATTTCTTACTTTACAGTGGGTGGATTGGTGAGCGTTTCTGCAGTGACATCATCAAGGGACTACAAATCAATTACATAGACAACGGGCATGTCTACACATTGCCATATGGTAACGCTGCTACGGTACCATGCTTTAGTGTTTCCTTTTGGATGTAGTAAAGCATGGCGCAGTATGGGTCCTTACTGCACCATGTGCTGTATGCATGGGTAAATTTTGTCACTAAATCGCTCTAGTGGTGCACTATACCCGGGGAGCACACTGATATGGTGACACAGCTGGCGATCATGTGTAGATACCCATGATCACTACATTGCCATACTGTGCCATACAGTGATGTAGCACGTTGCCACATTACTGTAGGGAGATGTCTAGATGTGCCCAATGACTCTCTAACAGAACTAATGATGCACTGATGATCTGGTCATAGCAGATCCTAGAAAAAAATACACAATTAGGCAAGTAAGTTCAACATATAGGAGTTCTCTTTGTGAGACCTGTCACATAAGACCACACTTTTTACTGTAACCCAATACTTTTACTAGTTTAAAACATATCATGTATGTAACAGAGAATGAAGCAGTAGTACCAAACAATGTCAACTGTCTGTTCAATAAAGAACATTTGTTATGCCAACGATTCTCAACCAGGGTGCTGTAGCACTTTAGGGTGCTTTGAGATCCTTTCAAGAGTGCCAAACACAGTGTTTTCATGGTAGGTATGCAAACACAAATCACAAAATAAACCCAGATATTTTAAATAGGAAGCGATAGTATTAAAAATAATTCTGACATGCTGTAGTCTTTCTGAGTTCTTTGCACCATAAGAATTGCTCTATTATTTTTCTGTAGTCAAAAACAAGTGAAAAAATAATAGCATTTTTCAAGGGGTGCCTTGAGTCTAACAAGGGGTCTCTTGAGCATAAAAAGGTGAAGAACCAGTGCCTTCCGCTACATGCATGAATAAATAAACCATACTTAGTTACCTAGCTCTTAGGTACTATTTTTCATGTATACTTCTCAAAGTGCTTTGAAAATGTGGTTGATTGCATCATATATATCTCTGTTCACAGCTCTATTATATGCACAGTTCCATCTATCAAATCATCATAGAGTACTTGCTTTCAGAATGGAGTTTTCTCTTTAAGGTTCTTGCAAAATCTCTTGGTGGGTAAGCAGAAGCGGGAAAGGCCCATGGGTGTGTGCAAAGCAAAGGATGGTATGGTGAGATCTGATAGAAAGACCTACTAATCAAAACATAAGTGATGCAGGTGAAAGCAGCATTTGTTACTATTACACTCTAACATGTTACTGTTGCTACCTAGGACTTAGATGTAAATTTAATTGAACCTTGACTTACAAGGAGGTTAACATCCATCAGATTTAAGAGAGAATACTGTCCGTTTTTTTCAGATATGGAGAAAAAATTTCAGATATGGATACAAAATGTCAAATACATCCCCCAACCTAAAGTAAACTAAACTACCCAAATAAACTACCTAAAATAAACTACTCTTACCAACAGAAATGGGTATTCTAGCTCAGAGCTGAGGTTTACTGACTCTTGTGGAAGCCTGCCATTGCCTAGACCAAAGGTTGGCAATATTTTTGGACAGAGTGCCAAAAACACCTGCAATCTTGACTTGTAAGATGTTGACATGCCAGGGATGGAAGGTGGGGGAGCCACGAAGGACCCGATCCTTGTTGTGGCAGTGCAGCTCCAGCCCCTTCCCCACCATCTGCCCCAAGGTATGCATGCAAAGCAAAATGCCTTTGCATGTCACGCTCTGGTACTTGTGCCAGGAACTGCCTACCCCTGACCTAGACTAAGTGTGCGATGCAGAATTTAAACAATTTTGTTCTTGATTTGCTTTATGGACCTTATATGCAACTTTAAATTTAAAAAATGACAAAAATAAAGTGGGATCATTTCATAGTTTGTATAGTTTCTTAAATTTGCTAGAGCAGGGATATAGCAATAAACTTCCACAGAGTGGGGCAAATATAAACAAACAAATATATTATTTCAATATTTTGAAATATTTATTTACTACTGTATACGCTTGGCTGACACTTTCAAGCCATATCATTACAACCCATAATCATTATTAATTAGCCTCCTCAAACAACTGTTTTAGTTAAGTAAACATTTTCTTGAAAAAAAAAGTAGGAGAAATCCTACAATGCTTCAGGCTCTTAACAAGAAGTAAGCCTATGCACAATAAGTTTAGATGTTCTGTTCATGCTTACAAATCTATTGCAGCACCACTCAAGACTTCCCTTCCTCTTACATGCTCAATTTACCACTAATGTTAGAAACAGCTCAAGTACTTTCAGGCCTAATACGGCCCTGCCAAATTAGAACAAAGGCAGCACGCCATGTTCTGCCATGGTGGGGATTGTGGGGGGTGGAAGGGAAGGAGGGAGCTTTAAACCATACAACAAAGCATTCTCTGAAATGATGTATCTTTAGATCTATCAGTAGACTTTGCCAAAATACAAAGCAGTTATTTATCATTTTCTGTAGAAACAGACAGCTACCATCAAAACCAACAAATGATGGTTTTGTGAATCCACTGATTTATTACTCAAGTAACTCTCAGTTTTCTTTAGCACAGCACTCTCCAGATTATTATTATTATCTAAAATTTGCATATTGCTTATGATGTGATTAACAACCAAACAAGTGAACCTACAATCTGATAACAAAGAAAAAAAATAAAACTAATCTAAAAAAGCAAGGAGCATGCAACCATTTATGCTGTACATGCAATACAGATATGAAAAAGCAATGGCACAGAATACATACAGCCTGGTATAAAGTAACTTATGTGCTTATTATATATCAGCTGAATGTTTCATTTCTAAAAATATTTGTAGTGCATGTTATTTAGTCCAAAAATACCATGTGATAACAATGTCAATGTACAACTACACAGAATTAATTTCAGACATGTATTATCTTTTAGACAATTGCATGCATTTTAAATATAGGAAGAATAAAGACCAAAAGGATTTACAATGAGGCATGTCATTTTCTTGTATGTTTCTTCAATCACCAGTTGAATCGTTCTGGGTAATCATCAGTTTACCCTATATATATATATAAAATATACATATGTCTTTGCATTTGCTTATTCCATATATCAAGCAGAGCTGTCCAGCAGAGGGCTCCTTTGAAACAGAATGTGAACAAGGAAGGCAAACCCTTTCAATGTATAGACAATATGGAGATTCTGAAAGCAAGGTATATGTTCAGGATTATCAGTTCTGTTAGAAAATTACAAAGAGAATTTTAAAAGTTTTTAAACGTATCTTTATTTTGTCTCATGAAACCGGTTGAATAAAAATGTGATGAACAAATACATGAACATGTACTTGCTTTTAAAATGTACTTATTTCCACATTTTTATTGCAACTATACATGATTATTCAGAATGATCTTATTAATTGTAGGTTTTTTCAGTTAAGCTACATAAAAAGCAAAGAGAACTTGCAGAAATATTTCCTATTAACCATGAGTCACAGGATTACTGTGCAGATAATTAAACTGTGGGTGTGGGGGGCAACTCCATGCAGCTTAGAAGCTACCTTTCATTTTACAGCCACACCGGCTTGGAAGGGACCCCCAGGGTCATTATGGGCAGACGCCTGCTATTAAAAGCAGTCACGTCACACAATTCTTTCTTAAACTTGTGAAGCTCCATCTTATGACAACTTGGCTACTGTGATTACTATCAAAAACTTTCCTGTTTGGATTCACAAGAGACTACTGTGATATTCTCAGCATTCCCTACTTTTCTCTATTCATCATATTTTGACACCCAGGTTAACATGCAATAGTAATTTGGTCCCATAGGCAGTCCCATTCATTTGCATCTAACACACAAGGAGGAGCTAGGGATACATTTCTAATTTAAAGGCAATACATACATTTTAAGACTTACCAGTGAAAGAAAGAAGGGGATAAGTTAAAACCAGTTTTCTGGTACTTTATAAACAATTCTAGCATCCATAGAGTAACTGATGAAAATTATATAATCATTTGATAGAGCTGATCTTACTTTGAAGCTTTTTAGATTCTTATTTTGCCAGGCTTAGCATTACATTATGAATAAATTTTAAAAAAGATCACTGGCCTATAAGACCATTTACTAAACAGGGTACTGAGAGGAGTAAAAGGAAAAGTTTCTGAAAGATTACATTTTTAGATGGTAAAAAACAGTTATGAAAGCAAGTAAAAAACCTGGATTCTTTTATCAGAAAAATTGCATTTCCAGTAAAATCTTAGTTTAGTCTTGAGAAATCTCCTTTTTCTCATAAAAATAAGGAAATACAGCATAGTCATTAATGTGCCATGCTAACTGGCTTTTCATAATATTCATTTATATATTAATACTAAATCTTAATAAATGCTGTGTTGGTTTAAAAAAAGAGTTGCATAGAAGAGTCTGTTCAAACAGAAGATACTGAAATTTCCTCATTATAAGAAATCTTTAAAAACAAGAAAAACAAATTTGCTTGTAATTCCTTAGTGGAATTTTTTTTAAAAAAGGAAAAAACTAGAGTCAGTTATGATGCCCAAGTCCCACTGAGTAATCAAAATATTCTAACAGTAAAGAATGTAAAATGTTAATGACTTTAAAAATATAAATCATTTTCTGCTTGTTTTAATTATTCATTGAATATAATATTTTCAATTTTTCACCATTTTAATCAAACATATTAGTTACAGGTAACTATTGTTAGGATTAATACACTAAAACCTATTTGTTTTACAACTACCCATGGATGCAATTCTGCTTGCCTTGAGAACAATCACAAAATCCCATTCAATGGTACAGAATCAGAACCCAGTGACTTCTACAGTTGAAAGCTTAAAACCAGCTACAAGAAGAAGTTTTCTCTTTAGGAAGCACCTACAAAAACTTTGGCTAAGAAGCATGTAGACAAATAAAAACTGGGAACCATCTTCTATTCAGTTCGTTGCATCAGATGCCAGTACTATAACCAGTGAGAACAGAACCCCGGAGACAAGAAATAGTTTTAATTCAGTCACCTGGACCTCCAGAAGTTGGCTATGGAGAGGTACTATGGTTGGGTCTCAGGGAAAAAATACAAAGGACAGGAGGTGTCAACCAACTCCTCCTCTACAAAACAGACAGCTTCACACACATAACTTCCCAAACTAGGAGTAGCAGGTCTTTATCTGTGCTTTGCTGTGGGTAGGAATCAATTCTGCTGAGATGCACACAGCACCATGTGAATTCAGCAATGGTGCTTGCATTTTGGAGAGTGTGAACCTAGTTCCAGTGACTCTGCAGTGCATTTAACAGGAGAACTGTGACACGGTGGGCCATGGAGTGGTGCATAGAACTGGAGGAAGCTGGTGGATCTATGATAGGAAAGCAGGCCATGAGGCATAGAAATGGAAGTGGGCTATAGTTAACAAAGATGGAGAGCCACTAGTCTAGTATACTGCCCTGCCATTTCATATCTATTTTAGGCTAGGTTCTCTTGCCACTATAATATAAGAAAGGAATGAGAAGAGTGTAGTAGCAGAAGGTCTACATAAATAGGTGGCTTGATTACACTGTGCCCTATGGAATTTGGCCCTGAGCAAAAGCTTAAACTTTAGGATCCATCTGCTATCATCTCTTTCCTATTCTCCCTCTTCCAGCAGATCTAAGCTAGCTGGATATACTGTCACAAAACATTTAGAAAACTATTGTGTAGTAATTATGCACTTGGAACATATAATTGAAAATGAAGCAATATGGTAAGTAATCTCTCTTTTATCCTTCCTATAGGCTTATTAAAAATGTAAATGCTATATTTCAGCATATTTTATAAGAATTCCACTTTCTGGTATTTTTGCTGCTACTACCCTAGCAACATTCTGCTAATGACAGCTACTTTTAAGATAGCATATCAACTGCTTAACCCCTTGGCTCGCTGGGCAGAGTAGAGGCTCCTACTGTGATATTTTTGTTCTCACATATGTGCCAGTAAAGCCTGCCATGCTCCTCATTAAATAAACAGGAGTTCATGCCAATTAATAATTTAATTTACTGGGAAACTCTGGACATAGAGCTAGAAGGTAAATTGCTAAATCTCTTGAAAAGAACCATCCTGAAATACCAAGAAACTAGAATTTAGCCCCACCTCTGAATTTATGCCACTCCAGTGACATCCAAGTGCTGGCAAATTATTATCTCTGCATTTTACTAATCACAGTTGAATGTACTGTCTGTTACTATGGTGCTGTCACAGTAAAAACAAATTCATGGGTATGAAAAATAAACCATACCATGCATTATGGCAAGTACCCCGTGTTCAGCTGGTTCCAAAATTTCAGCATGTGTGAAATCTGTATTTCAAACATGCTTAAGCTGGATTTCTTTTAAAAAGACTATTCCAAAGGTGTCAGGGTCCAATCATCTAATACCTTCTCTTCTATGTGATGCTTAAAACTTCTGATAATTGACAGGCCTGGGGGTCCCCCTGAAATTCTAAGTGCTCCTTAGAATGAATTAACCTCCCTTCTCTCTATAATCTCTTGGTTAACAGCAGCAAAATGCCATCCCCTCAAGAAATCAATATACAAACACTCCTATGCAGTATGCAGATGCAGAGGCAATATGCAGATCACTGTTGTAATCATCATGTCAGTACAAGGGTCAGTTTGCATCTGGCTTTCCAAACTGAAATACTGGTAAGTACCCTAACTTCATACATTTGATCAGGACTTTTCTGGCACTTATCTCCAGTGATTGTAACTGTCTGCTGCCACCAACCAGAGGTACTAAACTTGTCCAAACTGTAAAGGTCTCACTGCTGAAAGTCCCAGGTTTCATACCAGCAGATAACAATGACATTGGTCTGTACATAGCCATAACTCATTATAAACTTGTTAAAAAAAGGCCACCAACTACTATACACGTCTTGCACAGGATGCAAATAAAAGACCCAATGAAATGCTAGAGGTTGCAAGATGGTGACACTCTCTCTTCCATAAGTGGTGAACCAAAATACTCAAAGAATATTAAGAGATGCCATTTCTGCTGGAAATGGCAGAGAGGTAAAACCAATTATTAAATATTTTGCTCTTTTCATAAGATTTGGATGTTAACACTTATGTGGAAGCTCAAATCAAATATGAATAACTGCATTTCATTTACCTTTCCTAATTTCCCCATAATTCCAATTGGAAATCATATTGTTTGTCTGATCTGGTTTATATGGACATGTGCTAATTCTGTGAACTATGCTGCTGCTTTTCACGTCAGAGGTTAGTGAGGTGATGTGTAAATAAACTTGGGAGGGGTTCATCTATCTCCCTCCAAAAATTCTAACAATCTCTGCCTGGCAAATGTTCAAAAGTCCCTGTTCCCCGTTCTTGTTGAGCTGTCAGCTCTCCTTAACATTGCTGCCCATGCTCTTCCCGAAATCCTGCTCTGTTTCAGCTTTCACAACTCTCTTCCCTAGACCTCTTCATCCTCCCCTGCTCCCAACAGATACTTTGACATATCACTTCCTCATCACTGTCATGCCCAAGGGCAGCAGGGTCATCTCCTGCTATTACTTTTCATTTGGTGATATGATCCCATTCATAAATATGACTTAAGTGTCACCTGCGTATCTACAAAGGTACAGTTATACCTCTCCAATCCCAATGTATCTTTTGATGCCCAGATCAAAAAGCTGCCTTTCTCATCCCTTCTCATGGATGTTCAATCTTCAATTAAAACTCAACATCACCTTGTATATCAGTTTCTGTAACCTGCTCCTTCTCAGTCCTGATGCATGCTATTGCATTCCCAGCTGCTGCAATAATCAGTTTCCTTGGTCAAGGGATATAGGTTGTAGTGTGTTGGTCTAAGGGTATAGGCAGACAAGGCTCTTTGAGTAAATCTGATATCTTTTATTAGATCAACTTAAATAGCTGGAAAAATTCTTCTTTGCAAGCTTTCAGATACAAATACCCTTCATCAGGCTGAGGAGGCATCTGCAGTTGATGTATGCTCTTCCTGGATGTATTCTTTTCCATCCACGAAGAGCATACATCAACTGCAGATGCCTCCTCAGCCTGATGAAGGGTATTTGTATCTGAAAGCTTGCAAAGAAGAATCTTTCCATTGACCACGTCACCTCCAATCATCTTTGCATTTGTTCATTTTTTCCATGTCTCCATTGCATCCAACATAAAATAATTCTGTGTCTTATGGCCCTCCATGATCTGTTTTCTGCTTTCTACCACATGCTGTACCTGTCACTGAGATAATTGATTCTGCTTTTATTGATCAACCAATTGCCCATCTATGCTTTTTTCCCCAAGAAGCACCTTCATGGTTTCTTTCTGGTTTCTCTCCCGTATAGATGAGTGCAACAGGAAACCAAAGGCTCCTGTTACTAGATATGGAAAGACAAGAGGTGATCTGCACATTGATAGGTGGGAGAAACAGGACAGATACACTGGTAGATATAAGCCGGAGGCTGCAGGCAGTAAAGCCATGATGCAGTTGTGCCAGAGCAAAAGAGTCCCCTCCTTTGTTGCTAGAAGGGGCCACTCTCAGAGGAACTTAAAAACCCAGCACTTTGAGCAGGGAGATCGTGGGAGGTTGGGCCAATGCTCCAGAGGGAACAGAGCTCCCAGGAAGGGGAGGTGCTGCCCAAGAGACCCTGACTGGCATGGAACATCCTTGAGACAAAGAGGCAAGAGCCCTGTAAGAGGACTCATGAAGTGTTGTTTTACCCCTGCAAAGAGAAGGAGCGTTTTTCTCTTTCTTAATCAGAAGCTTCCTTTTATTTGTTACAGTTAAACTGGTGGACTGGGTGTGGCTGAAAGGGATAATGAGCAGGGATCCAGGTTTTCTGTTTCCCATAGAAAAATGGAGTAAAATATACATTTCCCTCCTTACTGGAGTAAAATACAGATTTCTCATTTTAGCAGAGAAACCCACAGATTTTGCAGAGAGCCCTTTGCAGGCTGGCAGGGTTTCAGCCTGTAAGGAGCTAGGACAGAGCAGGAAGAGGATGGTTAGGCAGGGGGTGCCACGTGCATGTATATGTACAGGGCTCAAGGCAGCCTGGAAAGCAGCTCCCGCAGGTATGTGGTGGTGGTGGGAGGATTGAGGCCCCACAGGGAGGGATGGATTTGGGTAGGGCAAGGCAGTGGGGACCCTGGGGGGAGTGAGAGACACAAGCAGGGCCAGGGGGTTATGAGTGGGCCAGCAGGGCCAGGAGGGCTGTGGGGGTCCTTTAATTTTAATCATGGATTTGGGGGCTTTTATTAGAGAATTCACAATTTTTTTTTGAGGGAAAACCAGGATCCTTGATGTTTAGGAGCTGCAGGGTGCCCAAGGGTATTTTAAGTGCTCGGGGCCAGGTGCAAGACACAGGCAGGCAAGAACTGAGAGGATCAAAGCCTGAGTAGCAAAGGAGAGAGAGGTAGCCTGAGGCTGGGAAGGCTAGAGCCAAAGCCCAAGCAGGGCAAAATGGGGATAGTGCCCAAGAGTTGAGGCCTGGCACAGGGGCCTAGGCTAAAAGGGGACCCAGCCAGAGAAAGAGAAGCAAAGCGGGAAAGGCCAAAGCCCTAACAAGGGATTGGAGACCTGAGTCAAATATTGGGGGTTAGCTGCACTGCTGAAGTGCTAACCAAATCATCTGCAAGGCATGGGCATGGCTGTAGGGACAGGAAGCAGCTATGAATTGAGCTCTTGAGGCTGGCAGGGCAGCACTGTGGGCAAAGTGAGAGACAGACAGACAGACTCCCCAGTGCAGGAGGCAGCCTCCCCTCATTACTTTTCTTTAACATCAAGGCGTGGCAGATGAGTGAGTAGGTTGAGACCTGGGGAAAATCAAGCAGGGGCTGTACAGGATAGAGGTGGCCACTAGGAGGTATCATGGCAGCCATCTTATCACAATGGGCCATCCACCTACTCTTTTTGCTGAGAAGGACCTTGTCATAAACATCTATAAAGCCACTTAGTTGTCCTTGCTTTAGATCCCCACTTAACATTCTCCTTTGCTAAAAAGGTTACAGTGAAGCCCAAAATAGATGTGAAGAAGGCTGAATGGTTTGCTTAAATCTAACTAGAATGGAATTTTTCTACAAAATATTTCTGTTTAACCATCAGGTATCTTAAAAGCAATCTTAAAAGACTCCCATTTAATTGTTTGAGGCAGTTGGTTAAGTGGTTGGATAAGGCTCTACAGCTCCAAGCCAGATAATCCTGTATTTTAATATACTCTGTCTACACAGCAAGGAAGTATAAACTTGCACAGGCAGATACAGCTCCTACACACCTTTTCTTCTCACCTCCTATTGTCCTCATCTTTTTCATGGTTTTGCAGGAAAAAAAATCATTAACTACCTACTCTTAATCTCAGTGATGATGGTCAAATGACAGCAATATCTGTCATAGGGACAAAGAAATAATACCATCACTTACAACAGATCTCCATAACATGGAGCTTATAATGTTGTTGTCTACTTGGATTCCTCGTCTAGAGTGGCACATTCATCATGACTGCCATCAGTGATAGAAATTACAGAGAAATAAGGCTAGTGAAGAAATAAAGCAGTATACACAGATACATCTGTTAGTAAAGGGGTATTTTTCTTGTTCGATAAAGTACTGGGTTTAATTTGAAAGAAAATGCTCTTACTGCATGAGTTATTAAAAAAAAAATTCGGGAAGCAAAGATTATGGGAAGAACAAGAGCATGACTTGTTTTATAATTTCTGCAGGATACAAATCATAGAAGAGGACCTGATAAACGCTAGAAGCAACCACGAGTTCCAGACAACGTACATACATGACATTTCAAATACTGAAAGCCAAATGCTGCTCTCAGTTCCACTCCTGTAAAATTAAGGCAGATTCTGGCCTTGTGTAGCTACTATCACACAGGCCTAAAGTGTTCCTTGAAAAAGCGATTCTTGTGTGTTCCAGTGAGGCATTTTGTTTTGCTGTGAGAAGACAAACTTGGACAGAAAAAGGATTGTTTGCTCATTTTCTGCAAAGAATCTGATTTTAACAACAAAGTAATGTAACATGGAAGTGTGGTTATTTAACACAGCACTTGACTACACAGAGGGCTGTTCAATGTGCTGCTCTTGCCAGGCTTGTCACAATGACTGACGTTTTCTAATATTGAACTGGAAATAATATGGATATTTAATACTGAAGAGTTTACGACAAGTAGAAGCAAAGTGCTATTGTTTATCAGCAATCTACTTCTGATGCCATATATCTGTATAGACATAATTATTGCTGAATGATAAAGCCTGATTGTCACATTAGGGAGTGAACACATCTGTACAATATTCACAATGCTTCATATTAAATGATTTTTTAAATATTGTAAAGCCCAGTTCTTAAGCATTTTCTATGCTTTCCACTTGAATTTTGACTAAAATTTACCTTTTAGATCTGTTATGCTACTCATGAATTTTTTACAATATCCATCTGTGCATTGCAATCTCTATTCTCCATGGCTCCACATTGTTTTGGCTAACTAACAGGCCCATATGTTGTCTCAATGTATTTCTGCACAATGTTTGTGTTTTTGGAAAACGAAAAAAAAAAAAGAAGAAGAAGAAGAAAACCACAGGGAAAAACCACAGGTCTAAATAAGCTATAAAGAGCATCCACATACAGTTAGACTGTCTTTACTGAGTCTGGAGACATTATGATTCTGCTGCGACAAGCAGCATTTGTCTTCATTTTGTCTGACTGTCCTCATGTGTTATTATTAGTGGCTGTCAGGCTGTAGCAGAAAAAAAATAGCATCACTTGACTAAGAAGTTGAATGCATAAATGCAATAACTACACATTGGAAGCCAAGGAGAGCATGTCTGTTAAGATGCGTCTAAATGCAAAAAAATTCTTTTAATGAAATTTAAAAGTGAAAAAATATATTTTGCAAAACAAAAGCAAATTCCTTCTCCACCTCCCAATCTCTACAGCTAAATTAGGAACTCATTATAAAACAACTTAGCAGCACCTACAGAAGTAGCTTTGAAAATGCATTTTCAGAACGTCAGCTTAGTTTAATGGTAAGAAAACAAATAAGTTGGAACATTTGCATCTAGTCATATTTTTCTGATAACAGTGATAAATGCAAACATTTTAAACATGAATTTCTTATCATAAAATAAATTTACACTGCAATGTATTTAACGCTTTTTAAAAATAATGCAGAAATCTCTTTTTGTCATGGAGTAGATTTTATCATAAGCTTCTAGATTTAAAATTATGTTTAATATGGAAATAAAGTGTGTGTGTGTGTATCTTTTAAACCACAAGAAATAGGATACCTAGAAAGCAAACACTGAAATAAGCAGAAGATGTAGGAGTTTAAGCTTGAGATATAATAATTCAAAGATTTCTATGATAACCATTTAAAAGCTGCTAGTCCATGATGTTCTTAGCTTAATGTTGATAAATTAATATCTACTTGTACATTTATTTTAGAAGTAAGCAAATGTAAATTTACAGAATGCCTTATGCTATACCACCCCAGTAGTGTACTGCTATGTTTCCTTCTGGGAAATGGGAATTATGGGCTAAAGAGCCCCAAGAAGCAAGTGATTTAATCTGAAAGTTTCACAGGGGTTAGAATTCACTTATTATATAATTACTAATCAACTGAACATGATAATAAACATAAAATAAAGAAGATACATGATGAAACTGCAGTGAGTGGTAAAAATCCTACCACTTCACCCCTATGCTTTTATCTGCAAGAGACTACAAACATGAGTTACACTGGGAGTCAGAGTTATTTAATATAGCTAATATTGACACAAGAGAGGGAGTTCAGTGAACAACCCTAAACAGTACAAATAACAACTGGACATTTTAGAAGCCATTAATGCCACAAGAACTAGTGACAGACCACTATTAACCTGGACTGCGAGAGGAGGTCAGTGCCTACTAATTGTACTTTCTGTTATTGAAACAAACATTAAACCATTCCCTAAAGTTGTTAAGTCTCCGAATAACTAAAAACTAATAGCTTCGAACTTCCAGAACTACCCTCCCTTATGTTGCAATTTCATTTGGATATTTTTTTCCCCAGCATCTTCCCCCTCACTCCCTTTTCTCTAAAATCTTGCACTGTAACAGCTCCACAGACAGGAGTAGTGAGGTAGAAGCTCTATCTTACAACAGCCACCCACAGTTAATATAGTGGCAATATAGTGGTTAAGCTGGCAGCTGACTGCAGTCTGTCTGCACTAGCTGCAGTAGCACCTAGGCTAATTAATTTCTCTTTGCAACATGCCTGTAAGGTAAGGGAGTATTATCTCCATTTCACACGTGGAGAAGTGAGGTACAGAGAGATGATGTGATTTGCCCAAGGTTATATAGGAAGTCTGAGGCAGAGTTGAGGAGAGCAACCATATCTCATAAATCACGGTCCAGGGGCCTCAACCACAAGTAATAGTTGCCTTAACTGCAGTCAATAGTCATACGCTTAAAGTTAGGCACATGCTTAATTGCCTTTATGAGTCATGGCTACAAGTCCATTTTCATAGTTTCTATCCTGATTGTAGCAGGGACCCACAACAGTTGCTGACAAATGGGCTGGACACGATTCTGGTTCCTTCTCAACTGAATGATGAGCTCATTCCCAAAAGCAGAATCTGTCTGATAGCTGAAATACAAGGCAGGAAATAACTTGACCCGCAGAGTCTATGCTTGAGCAGCACTGGCAGAACATTTTAACTTCTCAAAAAAGAACAAAGCTGCTAAAAAATAAATGAGAAACAGTCAGAGAACCCTACACAGCCATATTTACAGATTCACTTTTCTGAACCATACTAAGGTAATTGCACGAGATTATACTACACAAAGACATAAAACTTTATACATTCTTTGGAAAAGCAGTCTCTCTGTCCTGTGTATAGGAGACAGGAACAATCTGTTCTCATGTTCTGCTTACAGAAGAAATGTCTCAGCACTCTGCTTTTGTGAGTGGCTCCTGATGCTGCATTAAACTTAGTGCCTTTCACAACCTCAGAAATTAAACTCATAGGACACTCTTAAATGTTGGGCTGAAGGGAGCTATAGCCTCACACGCAAAGAAAATCAGTATCATAGGCACATAAAGTGTGCATGTGTGTATGTATGTGTACCCCAAAAAATTAATGTAATGCTACACAAGCTCCTAAATTCTACTGGGTGCTCCAGAAAACTGCACTCAAGGACAGAGAGGAAAATAAAAAGGTGAGGAACACGGTTTTTATATGCTGTCTGCCAAGTTGGAGAGAGGCAATGGAAAGCAGCCCAAGTAGAATCTGTTTATATTTAAATTGGCCACAAAACTTCAAGAAAGGAAAGAGGCAAAATCTAATCAATCTGTGCTTTGTGATCAAGGCAATTCTAGGTGCATAGGGTGGAAAATGTTTTTGTAGGAAAACGAATGAAGTTCAGCTAAGCACTATTATCCCTGTGATATTATCCAAGTTTAATATGAAATGGGCCACAGAGAGCCTCTACGTTGGGAATGGCTAGGAAATATACCATCACAACAGGAGTCCTGGAACAATGATCTCTCCTTGAGTTTTCTAGAGTCAAAGACAATGTGCATTCTGTTACCGCCTTCGTCACAGTTCACCCAGAAAACCACTCCCTATCCTCTCTGCAGTATGTTTGAGGGAATCAAGAGGAAGTACTCCTTGCCCTGCATACATGGGAGTAGTGGAAAGAGAAGGTTTAGGTAACCAATTGCTTTGTATCTGTCCCATGAAGACAATACACAGGAGGGAATAACACTTTTAAATGTCTTTCCCAAGGGCGTGCTATAAACTAGTGCTGATTTTGTAAGGTTAGCCTCCTGTTCAGATTAATCAAGTGCGAAGACTTTTCAGATACTTTTGGTTTCTGCATACTCTCAAATTGAATTAGAAAGCGCCTCTTGGCTCACAAAGGAACCTTTGCTGGTGGGCAATATCAATATGAGTATCTTAAAATAGGACTCTGGTAAAAACATATTCCAGAAAAAGTATATGATTCTTATGTAGGCATCCTCAGAATAAGACACCTTACAGTTTGTCTACACTTGAAAATTAACAAGAATTAAAATAAAGTATGGATTTAAAGCACAATAGCCATTTCTGAGTAAACCTAAGTGTGGACACTCCAATTCCTCAAGACAGCCTCTTTCCAGATCGACTTAATCCAACATTGTTCTGCATTAAGAATGTTCACACATGGAGTTAGTTAGGAAGAAGAGTGTTGGACCAAAAAAAATATCAAATGTAATGTACTGTGATGTTGAATGCCATGCATTATAATGTTGTAATTTGAATGTACAATGCCCAGAAGCCTCCAGGGGACTGGAAGAAGGAACTGCAATGTGCACTACAACTCCCAGAAGGCAGTAGGGGGCAGGAAGAAGTGGAAGGAATAGCATCAGAGTGCGGGTTGCAGTGGCAAAGAGAAAGAGAGAAAGAGAGGGGGAGAGAGAGAGAGTTGGGAGAAGCGGTGGAGTTAGGACTGCAAGCTGCAGCAGTGGGTCTCAGATGTGAAGCCCAGATAGACTTCTCAAGGGTATATCATGGTGTTAATAGTTTCTACTGGTTACCTATGCTTGGGTGATTTCACCACAGTGTCACTGTTTAATTCCTGTTACCCATATCCTAGGTGTATGTAGCTTAAGGTCAATATGTATTTACCGGTGTCTGTCTTCCTCTCCTTAGCCTGTTGGCTTGTGACCCTAATCCCCAGTAACCTGTATATAAAAGTGGGAACTTCCCTTGCCAGCTCCCTGGTCTAGTTCCTGGGGTTCCAGGGTTTGGTACAACTGATATTAGCAGTGTGATAAGTGGTCACAGGCCATAAGGTGCAGAGCCAACTGCCACAGGAGTGTATTGATTTTGTTGCTGTGTGTGTATATGATTTGGAAATGAGTGCCACAGAGGAGGGAAAGACACCCTCCCCACCTAGTGTCCTGAGACTGATATTCAATCCAGCCCTCTTTAATAGAAAACAACAGGCATGGGATGACTAGCATGAGAAGCTTGAAACAGCGGCTAAGTTAAATAGGTGGGACAAGGCCACCAAGCTAAAATTCTCAGGCCTGTTACTCACAGAGAGGGCCAGGGAGTTTTACCATGGGCTCAGCAGCGAAGTTCAGTAGGGTTAGCAACACCTGATAAGGCCCCCGTGGAATGTGTTGCAATGAGGAGCAGATCCTATTTGGGACCACGCTGCTTTCCTTAACTGTACACAGATTGGCAGCAGAGTTGGCACAAGAGTTTGGCCTGACCAAAAGGTGTTTAGCAGTAAGTCATAGAAATCATAGAAAATGAAGGTTGGAAGGGATCTCAGGAGGTCATCTAGTCCAACCCCCTGCTCAAAGCAGGACCAGCCCCAAATAGATCATCCCAGCCAAAGCTCTGCCTAGTTGGGTCTTGAAAATGTTCAAGGGTGGAGATTCCACAACTTCTCTGGGTAACCTGTTACAGTGTTTTACTACCCTTCTAGTGAAAAAACTCTTCCTAATATCAAAACTAAACTTGCCTTGCTTTAATTTGACACCATTGCTCCTTGTTCTGTCACCTGCCACCACTGAGAATAGTTTAGCTCCATCCTCTTTGCAACCCCCCCTTCAGGTAGTTAGACTGCTATTAAATCCCCTCTCAGTCTTCTCTTCTCCAGACTAAATAGTTTCATTTAAAAAGGTCTTTTAGTAAAGGCCTTTCCAGAAGTCATTCCAGAAGCACAGGGCATGCTGGCCTATGACCACTTTGTCAGCAGTGTTTTCAGTAGGGAGATGTTTACCCAGAAAGGTTGTGGACTCTCCATCCCTGGAGACCTGGCTAGAAAAAGCCTTGGTTGGGATGATCTAGTTGGGGATGGTTCTGCTTTTAGCAAGGGTTTGGACTAGATGACCTCCTGAGGTACCTTCCAACTCTAATTTTCTATGATTTTACGCAGGCCCAACTTTGGCTGAGAAAACCCCAGTCTGGATAAGGCCATAAAGCTAGCCACTGAGTTAGAGTTGGTAGAAAAGTTGGGGGATCTAGGACACTGAGGCAAGGGTACTCAGGAGACTGAGGCGAGGTACACGTGCATGTCAAGAATAAGTCATCTGTGGTACTTATCCCAAGCCTGGGACCATCCATCCATCTTGCAAATGATGATGGAGGCACTGAAGGAAGTCCAGGGTGAACTGAACCAACTCAAGATGACTGTGGAGATCCAGTATCTAAACAGATGTGCTATGGGAGGCCCTCCTGGACATCAGTGGCTGGGGTCTCATCAAAAGGTTGATGGATGCTAGCCACTGTGGTGTCTGTGACCACTTCTGGAGGGATTGCCCAGAGACAAGGTGGTATTCCAAGAAAGGATACTGAGGTGGGCAGTAGAAAGCTCAAGGTGGTAGGACAAGGTGGTAATTGTTGGTGCTGCAGGGTTGGCGTACTACCGAGAGGGGAAGGTCAGAGAGGACCCTTGCCAATGCCTCCTAGATTCTGGTGATTAGGTAGTCCCTGTATGCAGCCAGATATGGGAGCAAGCTACAGAAAAGAGAGAAAGGAAAATTTGACCCTGTCGAGTGGTGGTAAAAGCAGCCAATGGGAAAGCACTCCCAATTCTGAAAGAGTAGAGTACAGCTGTAGACTTCCAAGGCTTGTGGCTGCCATATGCATTCCTCATAGTAAAAGATGCCAATCACCATGCCTTGTTAGGCACAGACATTTTAAAGAAATTCCAGGTATGAACTCTGCAGATTGTTTCTGGTCCTTTCTGGGAAGGTGTTTCTCCCTATACAGCACAGATGACCAAGTGAGAGTATGTGAATTGATAATAGAAAATAATCTAACAATAAGTCCTTGGAGTAGATGAAGAGGTAGTATCATGAAGAGGAGGACCAATGTGAACCTAGGGTAAATGAGGGATTAGAATTCCTAGTGGGAACTGTTATGGGAAAGAGCCACAGAAGTGAAACCCCAGCATATGTTGCCAAAAGACTGACAAAACCTCAGGCTGCATATCAAGGTACTTTAATTGCGATGTTTGAGACCTCCCGGCCAAAGCCCAATGGTTTTCCACCCTTGATCTGGTTAGTAGGTACTGGCAAGTAGAGGTGCACCCAGGGGATAGAGCCAAGACTGCTTTTCCAGTAGGAAAGGCCTTTTGAGTTTAATGCTATGCCTTTTGGACTATGCAATGCTCCCAGTACATTTCAGAGATTGACTGATATTGTGTTAGCAGACATACAGAGGACCTCCTGTCTGGTGTACCTGGATGATATCATCATGATACATCAAACCTTTCAGGAGCACTTGCAAAATAGCTCAGATAATATCAAATAGTATAAAGTACTTTGTAAGCAGGTGATATGTTACTTACATTAGAGAACCAATCAAGTTCTGAAGTTCAAGCCTCCTTATTGCCTTTCTTATGGACCCAACATAAAAGCAGAGGTGTGAAGATTTTGTTAAAACATTGGTATGGTCGTAATATGTTATTTAGAAATAATTATGAAGTTATTTCTTTAAGCCCATCATTGCTTATTTTTGTGCAATTAAATTCTACAAAACTGGGCAGTTAAAAAATAAGAAAAAACATACAGTTTTGTTATCTATTAAAAGTTTTTAAAATACACTGAATGTGACCAAGGTCAAGCAGCTTTCCCATATGTACTGGAAGTTGAGCTGCGTAAGACTGGGCAGACATATCCAAGATGTTTACTGCACAGTTGAATAATTAACTGTGCGGTAAACGTATTAGTTTCTGTACGTATCTATACACAAAACTAATAAGCTCTGCAGCTGGGTAGTACTAGTATTTTATGAGTACTACCCTGCTGCTGAGTTTTCTTATGTGCAGCAATGCATATGTAGATGCTGCCCTGGCTGGCTGGGAAACTGCTTCAGTGTGGGGCTAGCTGGAAGGCAGCCCCCATGCTGAAGCATCTTTGTACCCCAACCAAACACTCTGTAGCATATGGAGCCCAGCTGGAGGAGCCCTGGGCTGGTGGGCTGACCCCTCAGGTCCTCTGCCAGCCTGGGCTGCTCCAACCAGGCTCCACATGCTGCACACAAATATCAGAGCAATATGCTTTGGAGTTTTTTGCTCCTGACACATGTTCAAACCACACACTCAGGAGCAAAAAATGTTACAGCACTAAGCTCCACAGTTTATTTTGCACATTAATTGCATGTGTAGATGCAACTCCTGCATACCGAACCCTGAAACCCCATGAACTAGCATAGGGAGCCAGCAAGAGACGTTCCCACTTTTATATACAGGATGCTGGGGATTAGGGTCACAAGCCAACAGGCTAGGGAAAGGAGGACAGACACAGGTAAATAAACTTTGACATTAAGCTACATACACTTAGGATCTTGGTAACAGAAAGTAAACAGTGACACTTGGTGAAATCACCCAAGAACAGGTAACCAGTAGAAACAATAACACCATGATATATACCCTAGAGTACCTTAAACCCTCCCACAACTCCAGAGGGGTCCTAACCAATCTCTGGTCCCACAAAATGCTTAACTGCCATCATAGCTGGAGGGAGAAAAAATTGTCAGGGCTGAGCTTGCGTGCATGCGCATGCACTCCCCCCCAGCAAGTAAGTCTGTGGGGGAAGGAGCGGGGGAGGAGAAAGGGTGTAGGTGGGGGGCAGATTGAGGCCCCAGCGGTGAAGGAAGGAGCAGGGCTGGGGCAGATGCTGCACAGCCAGGCCTGACTTTCGGCGCTACCACTGCCCCGTGGTTGGGGGGGGGGGCTAAGCTCCATTAGCTCCCCACCTCCTTTTGCCGCCTACGATTGCCATCTGTCCGGGGTCCACATCTGAGACTCGCTGCTGCAGCTCACAGTCCTAGATCAGCTGCTTCTTCCGACTCTCTCTGGCCATATGTCTCTCACTCTCTCTCTGCCACTGCATCTGTCCACTTCCTCCTGCCCCCTGACACCTTCTGGGAGTTGTAGTGCATGTTGCAGTTCATTCCTTCAGTCTCCAGGAGGCTTCTGGGTGTAGCAGTTCAAACTACAGTTCCTTCCCCCAGTCTCCTGGAGGCTTCTGGGCACTATAGTTCAACATTATAGTACATGACATTCAAAATCAGAGTACATTAGATCATCCCAGGTGCATCTACATGTACAATTAATATGAAGCAACAAAAAATCATTTTCACATGTGCCCAGGACCACAATAGGTTGAGCCAGGTCAGAGAAGCCCTAGCTAGCAGAGGGTCCAAGGGCTCAGCCTGCCAGCCCAGAGCTTCTCCGACCCGGCTAGCATGCTGCAGAGGAGTTGACTGGGGCACGAGGATGATTCAGTGTAGGGATAGCCAGCAGGCCAGCCCTTTCAGTGTCTACATGTTCATTGCTGAGGGGTAAAAAACCCCATTGCAGGACAGTCCTTGTATTTACAAGGACTAACCTGCTGCCGAGTTAGTTTTAGTTTCTTCTGTCCTACTAACGCTACACGTGTAGATACAAGATGTTTATTGTGGAGCTAATTAGGCAACTCCAGAGTAAATGTCTTCTGTAGACACACTCCCCCTCTTTTAACTGGATGCACCCCTTCATACAACCAAAGTTACACTGTTTAATAACTAAGCCACTTGGGAGGTCTCTGCTCTTTCTGCGGTCTACTTGAGAATTCTACTAGGACATACTCGTTTCCATGTGGCATTACTGATAAGGGACCTCAGATATCCAAAGTTATCCTTTCCAGGGATTGTCCAACCTGTGTGGAGAACAGGGGAGGTTTGGTATTTTTCCTCATTCCTTTTTGTGCACCACAGACCCTGTGTGACCTACACAGTCTCTGACACAGTTTCTTTAGCCCAACTGGAAATACCGGGACTGGACCTTATGCAAAACATTCTCCATGTCCAAATGTTCCCCACTATTGGAATCATACAAAGCTTGCAAGATTGTTGGTATTTCCTTCTTGGGTACTGCTGTTTGAATACATTTGGGTCCTTGGGCCAAATATGGAAGTTTTCTCACTAGTACTCCTTGCTTGATGCTTAGCTCAGGCTACACTTTCTGGTACCACTGTAGGCATGGATGCTGCTGCCCTTCCTTAAGGAACTCTTCATTGTTGAGTTCCTTCCACCTTATTAGTTTCTCGAGATCAGCATCTTCCCACTGCTTTGCACATCAACCTGTCATTCATGAGGCCTCTTTCTCACCTAGGGTTGGTTCATTCTGGGCTGACTCTTCTGTTGTTAGTGGCTGCATCCCCACCACCTCTGCTTTGGGTTCAGCTTCCACTGCAGAACAAGGCATCACAAGCTGATGCTGTCATTCAGGGCAATGCAGTATCTGATAACTGAACTCGACTAGCTGTACCAATGCAGTTGTCCTTCAGGTTGTTGAAAATCATGTAGCCGCCAGAGAACCATGGCCTATTCTTAATGTAAAATGTTTCCCTAGAAGGAAATGAGCAATTTCTTTCTTGTAGTTCCATACTGGCGATAAACTTTGTTAAGGGTTCAGCTCGCATAGGCTATCACCTTTTCCTGGCCTCCTTAGGCTTGTGACAGAACAGCCAATATGTCTTGCATCAGTGTCCAACAGGTGCATCAGTGATGTCTTGTATCAGCGTCCATCAGTGTTCAACAAGGGTAACTGCAGGTTGGGACAGGCTAAGATAAAGGATGATATCAACTGCCACTTTAGGTCTAGAAAGGTATCCTGACTTTCCTTAGTTCAGGTGAACTTTGTCTTATCAGACAGCTTATGCAAGGGGCTTACTATGGTACTGAAATCTGATGTAAAGCTCCTATAACAGGAGGCTAGACCCAGAAAGCTGCATAGTTCTTTTGCATTTCAAGGCACTGGGCAGGTTTTAATAGCCTCCATTTTCTCTGGATCTGGGCCTACACCCTCCATGGAGATCACACATCTCAAAAAGTTCACTTCTTTCCAAAACAGGTGACATTTGGCAGGTATAATTTTTTTAGATTGGCCTCCTACAGCCTCTTAAGCACTGCTTTCAACCTGCCTGACCTTAATCATATTCCAAGCATTTTAAGAAAGGATAATAGATGACAAGACTGTATGTTTCTTCTTCTTCTTCTTATTATTATTACTATTTAACTGCCTGGTTTTGTGGAATTTCATTGCACAAAAATAAGCAATGATGGGGTTAAAGAAAAAAAATGTATAATTATTTCTAAATAACATATTACTACCATACCAATGTTTTAACAAAAACTTCACACCTCTGTATTTATGTCGGGTCCATAGGAAAGGCAATAAAGGGACCTGAACCTCACAACTTTATTGGTTCTCTAATTTAATTAACGTATCAACTGCATACAAAGTACTTTATAGTATTTGATGTTATCTGAGCCATTTTGTTCTGTTTGTCTTGCTGTGGTGGACTTTGTATTCCATCTCACTCAGATCTACAGGGTGCAGAAGCATGCAGCTTTGTCATTCAATGCACTCCAAGAGGCTACATTCTTTAGCTTTTTCTCCTCTTTCATGAGGCCTTGCAACAGTCTGCTCTTGTACCACAATCAAAGATTTTATTTCTGAAGGGAGAGCTCAGCAATACTTTATTTGGCATTTCAAGTTAAGCCAGAGAACAGCTCTGATATTTCACTTTTCCACATCTCACAAGAGCTTGCACTTACTGAGTGACAGAGTACAGTACTTTCAAAACTCCTCAATCTGTTAAGTATTGTGCATAGACATCTTATAATCCCTCTTGTGAACTTGTGGAAAGAAATTTCAGTGCCATAACTATTTAAGATTGCTTTAATTTGGCCTCTGGACAATTTCTTTTACACATTGAATATGACAATGAATATAAGAAAATATTAAAAGCATTTTTAAATTAGTAAACATTTATCCATTTTCTTCAATTTTTTCTTCAGCTTCTCTTCTTCGTGGTGAATTCTTTATCTCCTCTACTGGGGAGGGCAATTATTTGGGCCAGAGGGCCACTTAGGGAGTTTTGGTGAGGGTTGCAGGTCAGGTCAGCACCCCTGCTCCTCCAGCCCACAACAGCTCACTTAATTCCCTCAATGGTAGATTACTAGACCAGTTCAGGGTGCCGGATGGAGCAGG
Organism: Crocodylus porosus; assembly: GCF_001723895.1. Classification (NCBI taxonomy): domain Eukaryota; kingdom Metazoa; phylum Chordata; order Crocodylia; family Crocodylidae; genus Crocodylus; species Crocodylus porosus. Next base: position 69,985,656 of record NW_017728947.1, on the reverse strand, counting down.
TGGGTGGGTGGGGTCTCTATGCAGACCAGCCCAGGACCCACGTGGGCAAAATGCACTCAGCCAGGTGGGTGGGACAGGGCTGCGGCCAGGTGTGGAGTGGCATCTTGGAGTAGAACAGCCAGGCAGGGCCAGTGCCAGGATTGCAGGGTAGTGACAGTATGGGGCTGGGCAAGGCACAGCCACAGTCTGCTCCCTGCACAGCCCCATGCTGTCTCTGCCCCAGGATTTAGCCCTGGCCCCAGCCACTTATCCCGCTCCTGGATGCCACTTCCTGCCTATGTGGACCCTATCCCATCTGCCCAGCCAAGCGCACCTTGCCCACAGGGATCCCAGCCAGTCTCCATGGAGACCCCACCCGCTTGCTCTGTCCAGTGCCCCGGCAGCGGGTGTGCGGCAGATGGGGCTCGGTGCCCCGGGAGCTGGGCCAGGTCTGGCGATGATGGTGACGCTGGCAGCAGCAGCCGGAGGGAGCCACCTCTGCCAGGCCTGCCAAGAAGTTGAGTCTGGCTGCTGTACCACCCCGGCTCCTCTGTGTGCCCAGGGGCAGTGAGACAGGCGGCACACACCAGGGCCTGGGCTGCCCCCACGTCTGGGCCAGGCAGGGCTGAAGGCCGCACTGCAGGCCAGATAAAATCCCTTGGCCAGCCAGATCCACCCTGCAATTCATATTTTGCCCACCCCTATCCTATACCTTTTCAACAAATACAATAACAGTTTTATTTTCATAAAAACCTTCAGGTTCTCATAAATACATGGCATTCATTATATGGATGAAATGCTAATCATTTTACAAAAGATCCCTCGAGATTATCTTTTGCCTTTATCTATTTAAGATTGTTTACCAAAAAATCAGTTAAAACTTTTGCACTGCAAAGGCAGATTGGGCACAGCCTGGGCCAGGTGTCTCTCTAAAACCACACCAGTCATGTCAGTCCTCTGTAGAGGACACTCTTTGGCTAAGAAAAGCAAGCAGTCCTGGAGAATGTCCTGAACCAAACAAGTTAGCTGGTAGTGAAAGAGTCAGAGTGAAGTCAAAGTGAAGTCAGTGTTTTGTACGTGCTGGAAAAAACAGACAGTTGTAAGAGATCAAGGCCAAACGCAAGAGTTTTCATTCAATAACCATTGAGCCAGAGAAACTGGCAATAAAACAATCCTGAAGCAGTATTCAAGTACACAAAGATTTTAGGGACAGTTCTAATCTTAACGTGACAAATATCTCAATACCAGTCCTGAGTCAGTAGTTCTGGTTCGGAAAGACCTGGGGTTGAGATATTCGGCAGCGGAACCCAGTGGGTCACATCTATGGTGAAATGCCTACGTCGGAGTTATTCCCCGGAAAGAGAGGTTGGTGGTAAGACCATATTCCACAGTTGCCCGAGGGACTGACTTTGGCTGACAGTTTCACAGGGGCGTAAACACAAACACCGTCTGTCCCAGTAACATGAGGGAACTCAGTCAGTGGCACTTTAAATGCTTGGTACAAGATGAAGCATTTAGGGTTCATCAAGAATTTATGAAGCCTCCCTAAGTGAAATACTTAAGGCTATCTGCAATTGCCAAAATCAAAATGACAAGATCAAAATGAACCAAGCCAAGGTCAGTGAAGCCAGGACTTGAAGAAAATACCCAGCAGAAAGCCAAAGTTATCTATACCAAATGGTGTATATGCAACACCAAAAAACACTTGGGAGCCCAGGGATGCCTCTTCCCTGGGGAAACTATCCTGAAGATGAAGGATACATGAATTCAGATTTTAAGTCTTGGTCTGACACAATGCAAAATTCCAACCATGAAGGAATCTGACAAAACAAAAACAGAAGCCATTTTTCCTTACTTTCCTTCTCTCATTTTTTAAAATATACGTCAATACAAACTTAAAATGTCAAAATCTACAAGCAGTAGGAAAACACACAGAGACATGACTAAAACTACAGGTGTCATCCTGAAGACAATGTTTACAAGTATGTTCTTAATTTTGGCACAGGTAAAGCCATAAAGACATCGTAAAGCACAGGCTCCTTACAGTGACAAAATCATACAAGACAGCAATGCAGATCCAAGAAGATTATTTCATGAAAAGCATATATAGGACTCACTTTTTGGATGACAGAAAAAGGTAGAGGCCATTTAGATAGGAAAGCAAATTAAAGGTGAAATGAAACACAAACACTGATAAGTACATCTGGACTTTAGGTCACTGTAGTTTATTAAGACTCATCAATGAAAAATTCCAGGAGACATGTTTTGGATAAAGTCACACTGTATTATTCAATCCAACACCAGAGATCTCTGTGGACATACTGCCTATTTTATATGCATACTAAATATGTGTATCACTGTGCTCTAATATGTTGAGATTTGTAGGTAAAGATGATATGATGTCCTACAGTAGTTTAAGAACCCCTCATAGGTGCTAACTCAGAGGCTGCTGTCATTGCAGCATTTGGGCTGGATTACAGATGTTAATAAAAAAAAACCAGCGCTGTAAATTTGGTGTGTTCCCATGCCGTGCCCAGCACATGCCCAGAAGAGGCAGAGTGTTAATTTGACCCAGCTCACCCAACGTCTGGATCAAGCACTTCAGAGGGGCTTTTTTGGTGCTTTTATCTAATAGGTGATTGAATCAGCTATTAGGTAAAAGCAACAAAAAGCCCCTCTGAAGTGCCCAGTCTATACAGACGATACAGAGCTAGGTTGAACTAACACGCTGTTTCTTCTAGTAAAGTGCAATTTTTGGGGTTTGTTTTTAAACATCTGTAAGCAGCATAAATGAACTGCATGAACCAAATAATACACAGAAGATGGGGGAGGAGGTAGAGATTTTTGGGGGGATATGCAGTATTAACTAACTAATGAAAGTGATAAGGATTTGAAATTTGAAGATACTGAGGACCATGTCCCTTTGTAAAATGTTTCAAAGGGACATACAAATATCAAGAATCTACCCTGACTTAAGTGTGATGTAAAAAGTGGCACCTTCTTAAAAACAAGGAGATTCCCTGCCTAAGTGAATAACCTCACAGTGTGAAATCTCCCAAGCTACGTAAATAGTCTGTGTAAACATGTGCTTGAAGGCTTCACTACAGTGAGCTTTTGCTGTCCCACAGTGTGGGCACTGTCTAGATCAGGAATGACATGATCTCCTCTCCCATTACTTAGATAACTGCATTTGATGCATGCCTAAGGGAAATTGAAATGATCTTCTGCAGAGGATAAGACCAAGGATTTAAATATGCTCTTTAAGGGCTGATCTGGACTTTAAGAATGAAGTCCCACCTGATTTCAAATAGATTCCTAAATATCAGAGAGCAGTTGACAGAAATAACAGAGTTCAAGTAAACACTGATAAAACAGATAGTTATTATTTAGATATTCAAGCTCATGTTTAGATTTTATTTGCAGGCAATTCAGGGGTTTCCAAGGCAGAGGCAGGGGAACTGTGTCATTTCACTAAAGTTACAAAGCCAGTAAAATAAAGTCATACATAATTTGTGAGAGGTAAGGTTTATTTTGAGTGGTATTATTTATTGGACTAACTTCTGAGTTGGGAGAAATTTAGACAAGATTTCTAAGCTTTAGACTGGAGAGGACCTGACTTGACAAAGGGAACCTGGTGCCTGAAAGTTTGGCTAAAGTCTCTTCCAAATACGCAGTTGCTCCAATGAGAGATATCACTCAAAAATATTTTTGCCTCTTATTTCCTGGGCTATCACAACTATAATATCACTCCAACACTAATACATCAATCTGGATTTTCTTTCCAGAGTATTTCACATGAATTTCCATAAGCAAAAGGGACCCCACAGCTTATAAAACCATAAGGCACACAATGTTCTTATGAAGATGGATATGTTTTACAGGCTATTTTCATTGCTTCTGGTCTGCCAGGAAGTAGAAACATGTCTTCTGTATAATAATGAAACGGGTCATATTTTTTAGAACACTAACTAATAGTTTTGATTTTCTTCTTCATGGTGAGAGCTGTTAAAGAAGCATAGGGTGGTCTTCTGGTCAGACAATATAAAAGTTGTGAACCAATTAACAGGCAGACGGCAGATTCAGGAACAGCGATTAAATTATAAAGAGTTTTTGTCCTGAGGTGTTTGATCCTCAATATATCTTCCAGGGCCAGGCACGTGCTTAGAGTCTGTAATCATATTACTGATGTCTGCTCTTACTTTCGGTGTTTTGGTTTCAGTATTCAAGCTTTTGAGGACTGTATCCAATACTGCTAGCATTCCTGATCTTTGGCAACTAAGTACAATTTAAGACAACTTATAGTACAAGGCAACACAAATGTTCCAAGAAAAGTAGTCAGCGTAGGTACTGACTTTCATTTTTGCCAGGGGGAGGGGGGGTGCTAAGATGATGCCCCCCCAGCAACATGGCCAGAGCAGGTCTGAGCAAAGCCTGTGAGGGGATAGGAGCAGATGTAGGCTGCCAGTTGCAGGTATGGGGCTCCCTGCCCTGCTGCCCTCCCCGCAGGAGCCCCACATCATGATGCCCCCTACCCACCCAGCAACAGTGGGGGACAAAACTCCATGCCGCTGCCCACATCCCCGCTGCTGCCAGGTGGGCAGGGGGCATATTGCCATGGCAGTACAGGGCTCCTGGGGGGGGGGGAGGGGAGAGAGGGCAGCAGGCAGGAAGCCCCAAGCCTGCTGTGGGCAGCTCACATCCATCCCCACCATGCACACAAATCTAGGGGGCACATGCCCCCCTATGCACACCTCCCTAGGAGTGCAGACAGCAGCAGGGAGCTGGCTATACCCCGCCCCCTGAATGAGCCACCCACAGCTCTATGCCACTCCCTGCCCCTGTCCTAGGCCCCATGCACCACCTTGGCTGGGCAGAGGCCAGAGCCCCTGCCAACTCCCTTCCTCACCATCAAGGCTTCAATCTGCGCCCCCCGCCCCAGCTTACCTGCAGGCAGCTAGCAGAGCTGCTCTCCACTGCTACCTAGGACTATATTCTTTGCCACATGGGTCAGGGGGCAAGTACTCGGTGCCTATGGTAGTTAGCCCCACTGCAACATGTTATTTTGTTTCCATAACTGTTCTCTAAGGATGTTTCAGTCTATACATCTACACTTCCCAAAATGGCAGGTTTCCTTTATATAAAATAAAACCATGCCAACAGAATGCAGCACCTCTGGCCTCCTCTACACTTTACAGGTGTTATGCAATTAACCAGTTAATTGCATAATTACCTTTAGACCAGCTACACATGCAAAGTAGTGACCACACAATAAAAAGCTCCAACAAATTATAAAGTTAGATGTCAAAAATATGTACTAACTTGCAGCTGGTTGCTATTGAGCTTTAATTTGCAAATGTAGCAGGGTCTCCCCTGCAGCTGGGAGCCCATCAGTTGACAGGGCTTCCAGCCACAGATGTGCAACCCCTGAGCCCTGGTACTGCAAGGATATTATTCATTACTTCCTGTCTGGTTAGACTCTCTTTTTTCTTGTATTTAGTCCTAGGTATTTGAGATCATAGACAAACAAATGACTAATCTGACTGTGTAATCTTATAAACACAACTGCACATCTGATATTAGCTGTCGTGTTTCTAATAGAGTTTGTAATCTGTGGGGTTATTTTATTAGTTTAAATTCACTGAAATATATACTGGGTCATTTTGAATAACTGTTCTAAAAAGGCCCATGTTTTTATTGATACAATTTATATAATATTAATGTAACTGTCCTGCCAGGCTGTACCGCTGCCCTGCTGTTAGGCCTGTTAGAAGGGCCAGGTTCAGATTTGGGGGTTTAATATTAATCATACTAAACAAGTTTGGTTGCTAGTAAAGTCTTCAGTAAAATAAAATTTCTTGGGCTGGAAACGCTGCCTGATAGCAGCAATAGTTTTACACTGTGCTGCCCACCCTTGCCCCTGTCTGCTTGGGCCCCCTATGCACCCACTCACCCTGATATCCCTGACATCACCCTGCACTATGCTGTACCCCATTCCCAGACCCATTCCCTCCTTCTGAGCAAACCCCCCTGCAACCCAGCAGTACTTAATACAGCCTGGGACACAGAACCATCAACGCCTGTCTAAGAGAACACTCCCTGCAGCTTGCTGCGCTCTCGCACACCAGATTGTGCTGCTGTGCTCTGTCTATCAGAGCTTCAAATCAAGCTGTGGCTGCTTAGTGTTTTTATTGACGGCCATTTTTAGCCTAATTTTTTACTGACAGTCAATACATTTACTGAGAGTTGGCAATATGGTCTACCTGGTGATTATATACTTCAGTGTCAGGCTCAAGGTAAATGCTATAAATATCAGATAGGTCTTTATGAGAGGCAATGAACCCATTCAGTTTTCCCAGATTTATGGTAAAAGAGCCATATAGCCTTTTGTGTAAATTGGCCTTAATGAAGACTTCATTTCTGAATAGCACTAATACTGACAGAACTGGACTTGGAAAGGCATATGTGCCTTTTTAGAACAATTATGGAAAATAACCTTGTATATATTTTGGTGAATTTTAACCAATAAAATAACCCTGCAGATTACACATTCTATTAGAAATAGGACAGCCAATGTCAGATGTGCAGTTGTGTTTACAAGATTACAGTCAGATTAGTCATCTGTTTGTCTAGGATCTCAAATATCTAGGACTAAAAGCAAGAAAAAGTAGAGTCTAACCAGGCAGGAAATAATGAATAATATCCACGCAGTACTATAAATCTCAACTGGAAAGCAGCAGGTATGTCTTTAACAGACACTTCTGTGGTTTGAAGGATAGAACGTGAGTATTATCTGAAACCTAAACAGAGTCAGATATTCCACTAGTAGCTAGCCACAATGATGCATAAACAGTGAAAAAGAGATCAGGGAGAAGTAGTGGAAAACCCCATACATCTTTATCTGTAGCAACACCTGCCAGGTTCTGATGTGCCAATGCAATGCTTGGGTGGCAACAAGTTGCATCAGTTGTATTAAGACACTTTATATCTACTGTCTCAGGCATGTTTTAACAAGGCATCCCTGCTTTGGTGCCGCCAAAAACTGGGCACCTTCATCAGAGTGTAGATACATGTGGTGAATGAAAAGCAGCAGGAAAAAAAGTCAGTGCACAATACGTATACGTAGAAGTTCAGAGGGGATGAGAGGACTGTGGCTCTTCATCTGGATATTTTTGTGACTGGACATCCTATTTTATTCCATCTGATACTTTTTTTTTTTCTGAAATAGTTTAAATTGGATTTACAAAACGAGAAGTCTGGAATGGAGCAGTAGTCAGATGTGGACCATGACCAGACACACCTAATACTGATACTTTCTGGGAGCCAGTGGGATAGCGGGGTAATAACTTGTAATTTTAGGGTGAACTATAGTGAACAGCTTTATAGAGTTAGGGTAACTGCTTTACATACAGTATAGTCATAGGAGGATACAAGTAAAGAAGTATAATATTTAATGTATATTCCAAATAATAGTCCAGGTTTTTTCTCCCTTTAAAATCCTCTTTCTGATAATTTTTTCTCCTAAAATAAATAATTTAGTTTAACAAGCATATTTGATATTTCTCCTGAAACTATTTGGGAACTCAAAACTCCTGAAGGGCTAATCTGCTGATCAGGATTTTGGCAACTACAGCAGAATATATACCAGTATTTACATAATGAAGCAATTACACAATTTCAGGATCTGTCATCTCCAGTCAGGCCTAGACTATCAGGCTTTCAGAATGGAGAAGCTCATTACATATAATCAAATATAATAACAATAATAATACTAATACTGCCCCCTCAATCCTTGGAATGAAAGGATTTAGAAAAGACAAAAATCTTTCCTCTTTAGCTTTTCCAAAGATGGAAGGCACACACTGGGTAACACTCAAGAGTCGGTGCTTAGTGAATTAAAATTGACTCGGTTCCCCCTTCTCTTCTAGAGCAAGCCCTTTCCACGGCCTTTCAACACGAACTCTGTTGTGCAGCGGGACCTCAGCGGAAGCAGAGCCCAGAAGATTCTGAGGTTGAGGAGAATTTAATTGGGTGAGATGGAAGAGGGCGAATGCTGCTGGGAGAAGAGATCAGTGCAAGGAACGGGCTGGAACTGAAGAGCAGCTTGAGGAAAAGTGTTGGCAGCACGATGATGAACTAGTGGTATTTTAGATTAGAGTAACAGAAGAAATACCAGGCACTCATGAATTATTGGGCTGTCCTTTGCTCTTCCTCTGGGGTCTAATTGAGTCCTGTGCCTGTCACTCCAGACCAGGTCTTCTTTTCCCGAGCTAGGCTGAGACTACTCTGAAGATCTTAAAGGCTGGACTTTGGTAGATCTAGCTATTGTTTTTCTTTCTCAGTGTGCAGCAGGGACCTCTTAACTTATTATGAACAAGCAAGATCGACTTTAAAAGGACGTTACGAGATTAGAAATTGAAGCGCTCAAAAACTAGGAAGTGCCAAAATAAGCTTGTCTGTATAACCTTAATTCCTTTCCCCCTTTGTGTCTATGTATTGTAAGCAGGGGTGGAGTGTGTTAGTATGCATTATAACACAGTCTTTATTTACATGATTCCATACTATTTTTCTATGGGACCCCTTGCTTCATCCAGTTCATGGTATAAATGGTACTCAGAGATTGAGATGGTTCTTCAGGTTTTTTTTAATCCTCATCCTTCTGTTGTTGGCTACATTATTTACCACATGCCATCTAAAGCCTGCAGTGAATTCAGAATGATCAATTTCTTCATGGCCTTTTCTAGAGTGCTCATCAATGAAGAATCAGCATGCCTCATAAATATTAATAAATGCATCTCCACTCTGAGATAAAGTATTATTATTCCCATTTTACAGGTGGAAAAATTTAAACAAAGAGACTTTCCTGAGGCCACAAAGTTAATCAGTGGCAGAGCCAGCCAGTATTAGAACTGCCTGACTTTTAACTCTGTACACAACCCTGCAGAGCACATAGTTCCCCTGCATTTCTGATACAGTTCTGATAACTTCTGTATGAAGAAGTTTAGCATATCTGCCTCAGGCATCTTAAATTGGGTGTCAAGAAAATAAAAGACACCATTATTGGCCACCTGTTAAAATCTTACTTTAATAACTAACTTGGCATCATATAGGGAGAATCCAGCAGCATCGGGGATCAAAACAAGTTCCCCAGTGTGGCATTCACCTGCCCTAATCATAAGACAATCTCTTTTCTTACGAAGTCCCCTGCTTTGTTCTCTTCTCTTCTATTTTGAGGGCAAATGAAGCAGGTATCCTGGTAACAGTCTCATCCACTATGCAGCCCTGATTTATCTCCAGAGCACTGCCCATCCTGGGCACTGAATAAGGCAGGGGTCCTGCAAAAAACAGTATGTGATCATGTAATTAAAGATTGTATCGTAAAACACAAGGGGGACAAATTAAGGTTGTACAGGCAACCATAAATCCAGCATTTCCTAAGTTCTCTGTGATCGAGTTTCTAACCCAAATAGTGTTCTTTTAACAGAGCTTTTCAGCATGTAGCTTGTGAGTTCTTTTTAATGGACAAAAAGTAAACTAGTTCTGTTACATGTACACCTATTGGAAGGGCATAAACTCTGAACCTGCAGCCCTGAGCTTTAACCAAAGGACTATATATTATAATATATATTTAATGAATACAAAAATATTAAGAAGTATCAGAAGAAGGCTGTTATTCTAGGGAAGAAAAGGTGTGTGGGGGGGGTATATCTGCTTCTGAGTCATGTGTTAGGTTTGAAAGAGTGGGGCAGTGAAATGTTACTGAAAGCCTCCCTCTCCCAATGACTTGGATTGGGGGTTGTCTGTGCTTGGTTTTCACATGCCAGTGTGTTTTTCTGATAAGTGATCCTGGTGGGAGGAGTCTAACCTGAGGCTGGAATTAGAGCTGTCTGAAAAATTTTAAATTTCTAAATTTCCCTGTATAAAATAAACCAGCAAAGACATGGTAGACAAAACATTACTTTTCTCAACAACTCTAGTTAAAATATTGATGTTCAGTTATTATTTTGACAGCCTCCAAAAAAATCGGTGACACTGTAAGAAGAGAAGAAAACTCATGGCTTTTACTTTCTTTTTTTTTTTCAATTTTGATATCTTTGCCAAACCAGATCAGGGTTTCATGGGACAAATAACAGGCACCAGGATTTTTGACCTCGCAAACCTTCAAAGCCTTTTTGCAAGAAACAACAGTGTTAGAGCTTCTTAAAAAAATGTCAGAAGTATCTTTGTAATAGAAAGTATTGGGCTACCTAAGCTTGGGTATCAGCACCAGGTCCCTCTATAAAAAGAAAGATGGAGGCATTTGCCACTGCCATCTAGCTCTAAAGTCTGTTTTTGCAGGCTACTGGGTTTGTCCCTGCCTCAGAAATGTTGTACATCCTGTTTCTTTCCAATCACCCAGGGTGACCTAATGATATAGCTGAAGCTCTAGTGTATGCATGTGCTTAGAGTTAGTTTTGGAATTGTTCAGTGTCACTCAGATGGACTGAAATACCTCCCTCTTCTCCCTCTTCAGCAACTGCTATTAAAGCTGGTCATAAGGACACAGATAAATCCTTTGAGGTTCTGAGGACTTTTTTTGTGGAATATTTTTAGTGGAATAATCACATTTTTTGAGCCATTCCTGTTAGCATGTACCACAATGTATGCAAAAATTATATGAAGTCAGTCAAGATCAACATAAAGCTGGGAGGTGCACAAAGAAATGCCTCCAACCACAAAGGAACATCTGGCACTGGGTGCAGCTCACCGTGATGCGACTTTGATCCAGAGGATGGAAGCAAAGTGAGAAAGAAGAAGGTAACAACTTAGATAACACATGGATCTATAACACTTATAACAAGCTGTGTTACTCTCAAACTGGGCTTGTCAGCCACAACCAGATTCATCAGGCATCTGATTAGACCGCTTATGTGTACACCATGATCCAGAGAATTGACAGTTGCCTACTACTGTTTATCTGTCTATCTTTCCTTAAAAAAAGGACACTGAAGAAAGGTAGTATTCTCAGTTAGGGAAGAATATTAGTCTCAGATGAACTGGCCTTCTCACTGGTGAGGTCAACACTATATTTTGGGTAATACATTATTCTTTTTAAGATATTAACATAAAATAGCCATAAAATAGAACACACCTTGTGTGTTCTAATACTAGCTTGATTCTGTTTTAATTAAACTGGGGCTGGGGAGGGTGTGGGAGTATACAAGTAGGAGTATAAAAGCCTTCAGTTTTGAAGAGGAAGCACAACAATTTAGTAGGAAAAGAATTAAGACCAAGTAGACCTTGTGGACACCCGCTATTATTCACAAGCAACAGTTAGTGCTTTAACATCCTTTTTCAGGAAAGACATGTGGAGCTTCATTTGCAAGAAGAACAGTTAACATAAACAAAGATAAAAAAGGTGTCAGTGTCCATTTACGATCCTATAATTCTTAAAGTGTCATTTAAGATAGAAATTGCATTCAAACATGTAAAACTAAAAAAAAAAAAATATGGCCAAACCTACAGGCAAAGTGTAGCTTTATGCAAGTTGCATGACTGACATAAGCTATTTACCATTTTATCAGTGATTGAATAATAGAAGCAGGTGTTCCTACTGGTCTAAACGGAATACTTTCACTAAACATTTTCTAAATCTATCACTCTTGTATCAGTGATGTATTGTGCTGCTGTATTTTCCAGGGCTAAGTTATGAAATAATTCACAATACACCGGCTTAGCAACAACCACAGCAAGGTTCACATCTCAAATAGCATAGAGTGTTTTTTTAAATTCTTTATTTAAGGGGGAAAAAAGTTCCCAAGAGCATTACCTGTGTTTTCCTTTAAGCTGTCCCATGCCATGTCATTAAATTATAAACGGTGTTAGCAATTTTAATAACAATGTTATTTCATTAGCTTCAAAAAAAAAAAAATATCATTTGTGGCTGATTAATAAATTCAAAGTTATATACCTGCACATTTTTAAATGTTAAAACCATCAAGTAAGCTGCTGAATGCTCTTAAGCCAGGGGTGCCTCATCTGGCCAGATGAACGACTTGGGGCTGGTACACAGGCTGGACTGGGCCCACAGGCTCCATCCCCCTCAGCCCCACCATGCTGGATCCAACACCCGCAGCACCTGCTGCAGGACCTTCACTGCACACAGTGCCAGATGTTCCAGCTGCACCACATGTGATCTCTAACCACCCGCTCCCCACCGCCACTACCATGTCCAGGACTGTTCTGCATATAGTGCCCATTCCAGCCAGTCAGGCACCACATGCAGTGCAGGCCCCAAACCAGCTAGAACAGGCACCACATGCAGCATAGGTCCCAGAGTGGGTGCCACATGCAACACAGCCCTGGACCAGCTGGGGTCGGTGCTGTATGTGGTGTGGGTCTTGGACCAGCTGGAGCAAGCACTGCGTGCAGCACGTCATGGGCCCTGCACATGAGGCTGGGCCAGGAGAGTGTGGGTTAACTCAGACTTGGGGGCAGTGCTGGGTGCCACATGACAGGGCTCCACAGGTCATATCTTTACACCTGTCTTACACTAATAACTCAAACAGTATTTCAGAAAAAAGAATGCTTATTCTTTTTCGGTTGTATACAAAAAAAGTTAAAAATGAGGTACTTTAAATATATACCAAAATTTTGGCTATTGCTGTCTTTTTGAAGCTTTCGTTATCCAACTCTATGTTTCTGTGTATTTCATATATGTATATATATACACATGCATATTTGAATCAAGTTACGCATTTGATATACACCCATAATAATAGTTTTTAAAGAAAAAGCAGTGCTTTACCTTTTACTCACTGTATCTTTCAATAAGGAGGCTTTTATTCTTTGAAAACGTAGGTTATATAAAAATAACTTACGGGCTTGCTTATTTTCACTTACGTCAATACATAACATAGGATCATATGAGTGTCAGAAAATTTAAAGTAAGTTTTAAGAGATTTATTACGCTACTGTGCAAGTGGTCTCAGCATAGTATGTTAAATTACTAACACTACCAACAGAGCCAGTTACATTTAAATCCTGATATCTCTAATATAAAAGAAAACTAAACTGATCCTCTGATTTCATTTGTAAGCCTCTTTTCTAGAAATGGAAAATATTCTACCCAAAAGTAGAATAAAAATACTCTACTAGATCCAAGATATTTTTTGTAATTTAAAGAAAAAAATATCACTTCAAGTAGACTATTTGAGGAACAAGATACCAGTCAGCTCAAGTAAGGGAAGTCCAATTAGGGCCCTAGTTAATATATGCAAGCCAGTAAAAAATAAATATTTCTTTCCTTTCCATCCCACAAGAGCTAGGCAGACAATCTGGCAGTACAATGAGATTTCTACACTGCCAACTAAAGGACAGATTCTTTGGATCGGGTCTTAGAGAAAAAAATGAATTCTAAATTTCTGTCCAAGCTTTGATTGAGAACTGTGTATTGAGGCTGTCTCTTCTGCAAGGTGAGCTCCATAAGCAAAAGCAACAGAAAATATTTTGTTTCTAAAGGAGAATATCAATGTTACAGTCTTACTTCCAATTTTACATTCCAAAGTACACTCTGTGCAGCATTTACTGCTATCTTACATGTTTGCTTACTTAGTGAGGATACTTTGGCTCCTATACACAGCCCCAATCCCTACTATGTCTTGAGGAGGAATGTTAGGGAAGCACTTTTTCCTGCAAACTGCAGAATAATCAGCAGAATCCCTGAGCTTGATGGTGGGCAGAATAGTATGAAAGAGGCTGTAGTGTGGCTCTGCACCAATCTGGCAGTCAGAAGAGGGGCAGGTCAAACATGTTCACTCAAAACTGTTTCTGAGCAGAGAGGCAAGGGTTTTTTATTGAATGAAGCTCTTAATGAAAGGTTTCTGGATCTTGTAGACCATTTCAACATACCTTATAAAAATGTAAGTATTTTGGTTTTAAAAATTTGAAAACTTCTATAGACTTTCCTCTTATTTTCTGGTCAACTTCACTTATGACCAAGGAACCGGGAGAAAAAGCAGGGTGACTTCATGCATATAGCTTTTCTGTCTCCCTCCAAACAGCCCTTCTCATACCCCATCTCATCTGTTCCATCTTCATAGTGAAATACTCATTTATAGCTGCCTTGAGGACAGGGGCAGAGGAAACATGTTCCAGGTGAAATTCTTTGTGCCATGATTTGCTGTTGCCCTTGCCTTCCTCTGAATGTCTGTTGGAGAAAATATAATGGCTTCCTCACTGTATGCTCTGGCTGATACATCCACCTTGTAACTGACCTGGTACTAACTGTGCTGACCCTAAAAGTTCTCTGCCAAGAATGTCACCAGCAGGCACCTCAAATGCTGGGAAGTCTGAATCTGCCTCTTGTGCAGAGAGTATATTTGCCTTCTATCCTTGCTGTCTACAACAGCCAGTTATGCTCTGCAGCTGCAGCACTCCAGCTGGTCTTTTGCTACAGAGCAGTCCTGGATTTGCATTATAGAGCAGCATTTTTAATAGACCCCAAATGGTAGTTTAATTAGGCTCCAAAACCATTTCAAGTATGAAGATAAATATCTAAAACTTGCCTTTAGTTTGACAATATAAAGAAGAGATCTTGTTCTGAGTATACTACAATGAAATGCTGTACTCTACCCAACAGTTTCAGTCACATTTTTAGGTTGAACCTGATGAACAGATTTTTACTTTATCCACTGCCTTCATGAAATTAGGTAGGAAAAATAAAAAGCAACATTAAGAATATAATACATAATCATTAGTATGTACACTATAAGGACAAGATTTAAGATTAATAATACAGATGTAGTTAGTAAATTAAGGGCACAGACAAAGCACCAGATACCGGGGTATAGTTTACATTATTTCTGTAGACCAATGTAAATTACACTGGGGATGTAATGGACAAATACGCAGTTTGTCCTGAGGTAGCTTAGTCTTTCGGCTGCTATTACTGTACCTCATTACTAGTGATAAGGAAACAGATAGTACCCAGTCATGTTAAGCAAACTGCTACCCTTGCATAAGCTGCAGACAGATGAGGCATATGCTGGTATACTTTATGCAAGTGTAAATTTATCCCTAAGATATTCTCCAGCTGCTTGGGAGAAGTTACTCCAATTGAAGTACTTGCATCATTTTTTCACACCAATGGAATGAAGACTAGGTTTGAGTAAACATGAAATCTTTTCAGATGTAAAGTGCTAGAACAAGTTTAAGGAAAGAACAATCATCTACCTGCTTGGTTGAGTATACTTTATTACAATGGTGTATGCAAATATTTCATATGCTTAGCTTTCCTCTACGATAACAACATCTACATGTGCATTAATGTGCCTTTTCTAATGCACATTATAGTCCCTCCAATGTGCAGTACTAAATGCACATTAGGCTGCTCTAATGCGCAGTAGCACATTTGCATGGTTTTTAAGTGACACTTAATGCACAATAGACTATTTTACTGTGCATTAGCATAATGTCACTTTTATGTGATGCTTTAATGCACAGTAAAATAGTCTACTGTGCATTACAGTGCACATGTAAGATGTGCCCAATCAGTGTGTGTATGTATGAGAGAGAGAGAAATATTTCTGAATCAAATCTGCAGTTAATATAGCTGTAGAATATTGTTCAAATGTTTAGCCAAAGTACTTCCTTGTGGTATTATACTTAATGAATTAGAGCATTGTAGTCCATTTGTCAGTACTTTTTCTGGTGTTCAAAATATATATTCTGCAATGCATACAGTATAAAATGAACTTAAATTGGCTAACTTGCAAAGATGTATAGAGCTGACATGCTAAAACTTCTCTTCTAATACCTTGAGATTAATCATAAAAAATATACGTGTGTGTGAAGTATTATTTTAAATTTCTTTGATCTGATTAGAAATGCTGGTATTTGCTGTTGAGGATATAAGTGCAAATGAATGTATTTGAAAAAATAAGAAAAGTTAAAATATAAGCAAATGAAAATTAAAACATGATTTTTATACAAGTTGTTTTGCTTAGTTATAGTCCTCGTTATGCTTTCTGGATAGACACACATATGCTAGGCAGCTGTAGCTCTTTTTATGTCCCCCGCCACAAAAGCAGTGCTTGGGATGCCCCAGTTAGGCCTCCCTCAGTTATGCTACTGTTTCTAGATGAGGCAGGTTTTACCTTGCTTATTAAGGAATCTTCTCTTAATCAGCTTACCTTTAGTAACGCAAGCTCTACTGAAACGAAGTTTTTTTACGGCCTTACTTTTAAAACTGTTGTCCAGTATTTTGTCTGTTACTGATTGCAGGTACAAAAATTACAGGCATAATTAACTGTGACTGCAAATTACAGCAGTGTAGACTCTTTACACCACTTTGCTGGTACAAACAGCCAGCTAGTCCCCAAACAATACAGTTTCCACCAGAAATGTTTTCTTCTGCAGTTTGCTTGTATTTACATCTTGGGTTCAAGACCAGTTGTAGGAACTAAATCTTAGCTGCCTTATTTTTACCCTTGTTCATGGTACTTCTGGTGAAAAAAAGGCCCTGACAGGTGCTCGGGGAAGATTTCCTCACAGGTATTCATTCCCTCGCACACGCTGTTCTAGCAATGTAAGGAGAAGCAGCCATCCAGGCCCAAACTGAGTGGGGAACCTCTGACTCCACATCAGTTTTGACTCCCAGCAGCACTTCCTCCTTAAACCACTTCATCTAGCACTGGTTTAAGTTTGAACACTTTCCAGAAAGTTAAAAGGGAAACAAGAGACTTCCCTCCATATCCCTTACTACATTTACTCACTCATCCCAGGGTTATTTCAGTGTTTAACCTCTGCCTTACTGCAGACACTGTACCGCATCAGCCAGCTTTTGTGGGGCCAAATGGAAGACCAGGGTGTAATGGTTTTGAGAAGGTGCTTGAACTGAAGCTGAGCAGGATATAAATTTTAATTTCTGTAAAAAAGTTTGAGAGATTTTTTTTTTGCATTTGTCACTGGAGCACTGGGGCATTTGTCATGGGTGGTGGTGGCAAAGGGATAGCAGGAGGTCAAACTAACCCAATTAGTATATAATAGAAAACAGCTTTAGTAGGTAGTATTGAGAAGCAGAAACCGATTCTACATCTTGGTGGCAAGACAGCTTATGTGGGATTTAGGTTCAAGTGCCTGCCCCTGTGAATGTGGGAAATCCAGCTTAGAATAGTTAGGCACTCACTTGAGAGAGAAGGGACCCAGATTCAACTCCTTGATCTCAATCAGACAAAGCAGGGGCTTGAAACTGGGACTCCCATATCCCTAATGTGTATGGACCATTTTCAGGTGGACTTCTCTTTCTTTCTAACCAGGAATCCTACTTTGGAACAGAGAATCCCTCCCTGATAAACACTGAGTCAATATTGGTCCATTTCCGTGGACAAATTCCAGTTTGGTGAATATTTTCAGACAGAAAACCATTCATTTGAAATTTTTCAACCAATTCTTGTAGCCTTTTTTCTAGGTAGGTATGGGAGACATGTGCACACAACAACTTAGACCTGATATCAGCCCTAAACCGGGCATATCTGTTTCATACTGTGGTACAGTTCCTCTTACACTGGCTTATGCACTAGGTGCCACATAGGAGGTGGCATATAGCATCTTTAATGCTGAGAACATAACAGTGAACCACATTTTCTGTTACTCAGAGGCACCAGGAGGCTGCTTACTTTTGAAGTTTGTGAATATGCAGAACAAATTTGTACTAGCGTCTGTAAGAGAGCCACCTGTTACAGATATCTTTTAATAACTCTCTTAGAGTCTACCAGAGGTGACTCGATTAAATTATCTTGAAATGTGTGGTTATTCTTGTCCAATAAAATACTTTATTGCGAGCCCATTGTGTTCATAACCAGCCTCAGTAATAATCCATTTCCAGTTACAAGTCAAGACAGCACCAGCCCTTAATGTTCTAATAAATAAATGGTTTAACAATTGGGAACTAATTGTCACAGTGGGACAGCCTGGGAGGCTTGTAATCAGGGCCTTTATTGTCACAATTCATTTTCATATTGTAGCAAAATAATAACCTCAGGAGTCCTTTTGAATTAAAAAAAAAAATCTCGCTTTATACTCATAGATGCTCGGTCTATGCACTTTAAATCAGATTCAGTAATTTTAGACCAGCTTAATCTCCTCGAAATCAACAGCCAACATTTTCCTGCTATATCAGGAATGACATTGCAGCCATAAAATCCCATTTCCAAAAATGGATGGGATTCATTCAGTGGCAAATTACTTGCAATATTTTATAAATTTACTCTGCTACACCTTTACTACAAATCTTACAAAATCAGCACTTATTTAAACCAAGAGTACATTTATAGACAAGTAGATGTTGTAAATTATAGCCAGAATCCAATTGGTAAAATAAACTTATTTGCAGTGAGAAATCTCTAGCAGAAGTATGCTAATAAATCCCAGCTTAAATTTTATTGTATCTACAATCAGGACACAATAGGGCTGATATTTTTTTTTGAAGTAAATTACATACAAATTACTCCAAAACTGTACGTGTTGGATAAGATTTGAGTTTTTTCCTCCTCTATATTTAATTTTTTTTTATCTTAAGATATCAAGATTTGGATAAAGCACATGAAAATATTATTATAAAAATAGTATTTATATTAAATATATTGATGTTATTCAAACCAAGACCTGTTTAAACTCATGTGTAGTTAAACAAACATGCATATCTAACAAGCTCAGAAATGTACACCTGCCAACCAAGGTGGCCTCACTATCATTCCCATTTCTCCATGTAACAGATCTGTCACATGATACGTCATGACTAGCATTCTCTGTACCAGAAAGGCCTGGGTCTGCCATAAAAAGGTGTTCAGGGTCAGAACTGAAATACTTTACCAGAAACACAGAAGAACATGTAAAACACAAGTGCGTGGCTCAAAAAACTTTAGTCCCTTAGTTTCATAGCTACAGACTTTACCCAGATCATTTTTTTAAAAAAGGAAGAAAGTAGCAAAATGCAAATGGCCTGATTTTCTGCTGGCCTCACTCGCTGGGGATCCATTTCTGAGGGACAAATACAGTGACCATAAAAAAACTATGATCACAGAACTGTTCTGGTAAAGAGGCTCAGCCCCAATTCATTTGGACACAAAGCATGGGTGTGAGATCTTTGCTCCTGCAAAAAATAGAGATCACCTTTGAAAACCCTGATGAAATTACTTTATTTGGATTAGATAATTAGTTTGTTACAGCCTCCATTTTATATCCATCCTTGTTAAAATTCCTTGCTAAATTCTAAGAAAGGTGAGAGAATCCCTGCCAATTACCTTTTTAGAAACCACAGTTAGTTGTTTTTCTTAGTCCCTTAAATAGAAAAGTCCTGTCCAGCAATCCCATTAGCAAGTTGTACAGAAAAACCCAGGTTGCTTCTATAACTATTGTCACTGCTTCTAAAAATCAAAAGCGTTAAATCCCAAAATTCATATTCAGTACTTCCTTCAACAAGCTTTGATAATATATCTCAGAAAACTTTTAATAACTGAATAAAAGTTTGATAAATGTTAGCAAAACTAGTACCATATTCATTATAATTAATAACGTTATAATGATGACTAAATATAAAAGTGATGCATTTTATTGGAGCTTTTCAAAACTCCTCACAAAAAACAACAACACTTTTGAAAGTATCCTGGAACCTTCCATATAATGAAGATAGACAATCCTCCTGGTAACTGCCTCCGCACATCTGATCTCTTGACCCAGGTTTCCAGCACTGTTAGTTTGTTTAAAACTTTGCAAAATAAAGGTATGCCTGGGTATTCTAAAAGTTAAATATGCTAGTTAGTGTTCTTCCCAATGGCTCTGAGAAAACCAATAGGTTTAAAAAAGCCTCTCAAAGGATAACCATAGAAGAAAATATACTATGCAGAAAGGAAGAGAGACAGACAGACAGTCAGAATAAATCACTAAACCAAGAATAACATCATAAGCATCAATGAACAGAAATGGAATAACATTTGAACACCATTATACAGCATGGAACTGAAAAGACTCAAGTGTCTCTAAACAGGACAATGTAGGCATAGAACTCAATTGAAAAAGAGAGAATTGCAGTTCTGATTTGTACTGTTAAGTTTTGTTAAACACTTTTATTTTATTTTCGTACCCTGAATGTGTGGGGTAAACAGTGACACTCAATAGTCATGTTCTAGAGAAAAAAATATATAGTATGCCCCTTTGGTGAAACAGTTTTTAAATTCTAAGAGAATTTCAAGGTTATTATCTATTTCAGATCAACACTGGGGGTCAGAGTTCACAGCAGCCAGAATTTACAAACCTCCAATGGGTTTTGATTGACAGCAATCAGCATCTCTTCAGCATCACTGAGGGAACAAAGTACAGGTCAAGACAGCAGGCGATTTCATCTGTCATTTTTAATTATCTAAATGATATTCACAGACAAAACCTTTCCCATCCATCAGGGCATCACATTACCATAGACAATGTTTGTTTAAAGAAGGGGCCATAAAATCAAACAATTATGAATGCAGACAAGCCTTGCTATTGACTGCATAAATAATCAAGTGAGATTTCCAAAACTCTCTGCTAATGAATTGGTAGATTGCTGGCAGGAAGTGGCAAGTAATAATACAGACAACAGTCTAATGTTCTTATTGACTTTTGCTAAAGCTTGGCTACAGTAGCAAAGATCCAAAAATGACGTCAAGTAAGGTTTCCATAGGAGCCGTATTGATAGCAGTACACTGGTAAAATACAAGTAGTTAACTCCTGACCTTATAGTAGGACCAGCAATCCCCTGAGAGAGCTGAAAAGCTAGCAGTACAATACATCATGAACTGAGCCAACAGCCGCAGGGCCCTGACAATATTACTGCACAGGCAAGGGTCCCTTCTTTTGCCATTTATAACAGTGTAATCTGCAATAATTCAACTGCAGTCCTGGAAATTAACTCGATTTGAGTCTGTTATATGAGTAAATAAACCTTTTTAGTAAACTGAGATTGAAAAGTATACATCTAATATAGTTGTGAAAAATACTGTGTGAGGAATAGCGCCCTTATCCTGATGTGTATAACAGGGTAACAAAATTATACAGTTTAAAGACCAGATTCACAATAGCTTCACCACTAGCTAAGAAGCTGGCCCATATTGTGAATGCATCTCCTTGTATCTATCATAGATTCCTAAATGCCTTAACAATTAATGAAATTATTGCTTCTATGAACCCAACAAAATAAAAAAATATACATCTTTTCTCTCCATACTTAGTAGACCAAATTAATGGTGGGGATTCCTTCAAGGAAAAAAAAATAAGAAAAACAGCACAAAAAGAATGAAGCATATGAAGAATGCAGATTTCTCCTACTCTGCAGTGGGAAAAGTCTTATTTTTCTGTTCATGCCACTAAGATTCCTCTCATTGCTCTGATGAGATGAACTGTCAAGGAAACTATTCTTGGGATGCATGTAAGAAGGACCTATAGTCAGCCTGGGCCTCACAGAAACCCAAGCTATTGAACTGCAACGCAGCCACATGTCAAGGGCATCAGTTGTGTGCAAGGCCCAGCAGAGTGGCAATGAAAATGGAGGAGATGGCCTCCCTTACAATCCAGATAGGGTTGCTTTAGCACATAACAGGGTTTTTTCTGGGTTGAAAGGCTATTTCTCAGCTATCAGTCTGTTCCTCAGATCTTTCTTGACATAAGCATAACACTGTACCTGAAATTGGTTAAGCAAACTATTCAGAGCATGAAGCACTAATGTGATTTACTCTCACTAGTCTTTCTTGCTTAGATCTCACTGAACCAGTTAGTCTCTAAAGGTGCCATCCTGCTTTACCTTGGGCCAGACTTCAGACTAACACAGCTAACAAGCACCTCTCTGCTTAGCAGGCACTGACTAGCACATCATCGCTAACTCCAAAATATGTTTCAGGATCTGCCAGGACAGAGGATGTTGCAACTGACTAACTATAAATTGACAGTGGCTTGGCCTATTCTGGTTAGACCCTCATTTGACCAAAAAGAATCAACCTCCTATGAAGTCAAAGGTTATAGAAAATAGATTTGACTACTGTTCCTATCTGCTTGTCCAGAAGCAAAGCTGAGGACAGCAAGACCCTGAGTTTTCACAACTCTGACACGAAGAAAAAGATTCACTCAACACTATGCCAGTTCTCTGAAAGCATTTATTCTGAACAAAGCCTGAGTTGTCTGCTTTACACTGTTGTTGTTTTTCATCCAAATCGCACTGTTTACATATCACATGCCCTCTTACATCTATGTCTTCAGAATAGCAAGGTAATGGGAATGAGCCTTCTGAGCCTCCCAAAGACAAGTTCTTATGATCCATGATGGCAGTGCTGCTGACAGTGTTGTAATATCAACCTTGACATTTGAGTATGGTTCACAATTAAAATGAGTCATTAACCTGTGCCATATAAACCATGTCCAGGTGCGAAGAATGAAGAGACAGCATCCCTAGGGGTCAGGTACTACTGAGGCTGTCAGAAGTGAAGTAAATGGAGCCCTCTCTGGCTTTTAGCAACCCTGCGTGGCAATGGTATAGCTTTGTCAAACTAAGGATAACAACATATGCAATGGAGGCTGCATATGAGTGGAAGACTATTCTTTCAGAGAAACTCTTGGAAATGATGGACCTAAAGACAGACTTGGTAATGTATAGATTGAATGTCACTTACAGCTGCTTGTGAATTGCTTCTGGACAAACAGAATCCCAAAGGAGCAGAATGGAAGTACATAATCTTTCCACTGAGCAATATCAGATTATACATTATTGTTAGTAGATCTGTAAGGAGCATATGACTCATGCTCCTGTAATTCAGGAGTTGTGAACCTTTTGTCAGTGGGGGCTGCACTTTGCAACCCAGCCCCCACTGGCCTGCAGAAGGGCTAATTGCCTATGCTTACCCCTCACTGCTGATCCCCGTTCCCATTGCAGCAAGGGTAAGTGCAGATGCGATGTAGGCTTCACAGCAGAGGGGAGTGCTGTGAAACACATAGGCAGTTTGGTGCAACTCCATGCAACTGATACTTCTAACCAGATCAAACCTTCACAGGGTATATAGGACCTCTCTGTCAGCCAGATCCAGCCCACAGGCCATAGGTTGCTGACCTCTGCCGTAACTGACAGTATAAACTATTTAATATGCCCACAGGAAGGAGGGCAGCCACTTACAGTGATGCAACAGCACTAGTCATTTGCCAAATCTCACTGATTTCAACATTAAGGTACTGCTTAAACTGATATAAGCATTGCCACTAATTTGTTCAGGCACAGCCTGCTCTCATCAGTTTGCACCTCATTTAAGGTTTTTTACATTATTTCCAAGAGGCTCCTGCCTCTGACAGAAATATTGATGATAAGACCTAGTAGTTTTCATTGCAGCACTGACAGCAGTTGAAAAGGGTTAGAAGAATTAACTGCCTACTCCTCACATCAGGCAGTTTTCTGATCACCAAGTAAACTCACTCACTATATGTGGCTAATCTTATATTGACACAATGTGGTTTTCCCCTACTCTAGTGGGAGAACAAGGTAGAGGTTAGCAACTGGCTTCCAACTTTGTACTATTAATGACTGGTCATTTAGCTCAGTGACCAGCAGAGGCATATACTTTTAGCTTCATGGGAAACAGGTCGGATGCTTGCTTCCAAAATACCAAGAGGCAAGTGCGTTGTGCGTTGCATTCTATTCACCAGATATGGAAGCTTGAAGAACTGCAGCATACCACTGCTTTCAGACTTCACCTACAGATTTTAACACACACATGATGGAAGGCCGTGTAACAGTACCTTAGAGATCAATGAATTTTGGAAAGCTTCCCAAACAGTCAAGGAAGTTAATCTCTCAAAACTGATTACGACAATTTGTTAATAGTTTGACCAATATCTTCAGTTATACTGTCTGATGTAGGTTGTTGACTACAAAAGCTCATGTCTCTCTGAACCAATTAGTCTCTACGGTGCCACTGTGTCCTACCTTTTGGCTTTATTCATAGTTATATTTAAAATAGGGAGAAGATATGTAGAACAGGAAGCTGTCTCAGAAAATCATTTTCTATCCAATTAATTCCTCAAGGCAATAAAAAAAAAAGTTGGGGGCATCTATGCTAGGGACAATATACCCTTAATTATTGTAGTAAAATTGCATAAATAGTAAGCTGTTTGGGTTTTCTTGTTTTTTATGGAAAAATAAGTCCTATATCACTACTGATGCATTTCACCAAGAAGTGTTTGTCAATTCTTTACATTTGTAAATTTGATACTATGAATTACTGAGATCCAACTTTGATTATCCTTATATATTGCTCCTTTTTACCACTGATATTTTAGACCTAAACTATAGCAAAAGAGACTCCAGGTTTACATTTGCTGTTTGATGTTATACTAAAGATTATCTTATAAATACTGAAGTTCAATGGATAAGTATTTCAAGCTGAGCAAAATCAGATATCCTTACCCAACAAGAGAACATGCCATTTTAAATCCAAAACTACATAAAATGTATTACAAAGAATAGCTTTAAACCATTAAGTTCTGTTTAACAACATTCCCTCTTTTAGTAAAGCAATAATTTACACAATAGACAGTCTGAATTAAAATAATCCATCAATGCATCATAGTTTGGTTCCAGGCAGTAATAAAAAGGAGGCTGCCAAGACAATAATAAACCAATGGCACACAAGAGTTCCATGGTTTCAATGGAAACTAGTATAGTTCCAGCTACCTGTCTTCCTCAAAGGTGAAACTGTCAAAATTTACATGAAACATCAGTTTTAGAAAGTGTTGTGGCTGGTGAGATAATAGTGCTTGAGAACATTTTTCATGGGATACAAGTCATTTTTCATTGATAGGAGAATTCTTCTATTCACATAAACTGGAGTCATATTCTACCTTAATTTACAGTGAACAGAATTTTATACAAAATTAGCCCAACTGACTGGTGGTAGTACTTACAGACATTGTACTAATCACGTATAAGAGTAGAATCTGTCCCAAAAACTGCCATAGATATACAGGAGTACCTAGCGAAGGATGAAAACTACTAAAAAAAAGCTATAGAAAGGAGCTCTTGGCCTGACCATCCAGCACCTGTGGCCACTCACAGTTCTCAATGAGAAAATAAAACAACTTTTTGTCTCTTCTTAATACTACTGTAGCCAACAAGATACATTTCTAGTAAGGACACAGTTTTGTTAATGCTTCTACCCAAGCCATATTTGCAGAACATTTGGGGTCTGTTTTCTCACATTCAGCTTGTAGAAAGGAAGCCTTTTAAGTGCAGCAAAGTTCTTAAACATGCAACTACTAACAAGTGACATAAAGGATGCCTGTACGCATGCAGCGAGGCTGCTCTGATGCGCTGTGAAAAATTGAGTCTTCTGGAGCATGTTAGTTACTGCACTGCAGCGTCTCGTGTATTAGTGTCCCTGTGCCAAAAAACGGTGGTAGAGGTACTTTAACTAAAGCCTATTCAACAAGCTTTAGTTAAAACACTCCCACTGCCATGTTTCAGTGTGGGGATACTGATACATGAGATGCTCTGGGCGCTTTAATTAGAAAGGCTCTGAAAGCTGCTTTAATTAAAATGCCACCTTCCTTCCACTCCCAGAGCTCGTGTATAAATGCCCAAAGTATAAGCATGCGCTTGAGTCTTTTGCTTGAATTGGATCATGAAAAGGGCCTGAAATTCAAATGTAATCAAGCTTAAGAATTTCAGTTAAAAAAAATGTCCAGACTTAAATACAAACACCTTTCCTGTATACCTCCAATGTCTACAGCTCAAGGCAGATCATTTCCATGTAGATTAAAAGAAAACAAAACACCCCCAAAACCTCTGACAATGAAATCATCCAAATGCAAAATATTTCCTGAAAAAACTCAGGAGTAGATGAGCCATTTTAAAGTACTAGTGATTTGACTTTTTAACTTTATTACTAGTCTGTTATTAAAAAAATTAACAAAATTCAGAAATAAGTATTTTTAAAAATTCTAATTCCAAGTTAAATCACCCTGGTATCAGTGGACAGTATCTTACCTCAGGAGGATCTGATTAGCTAAGATATGATTCTCCAATAGAAGTAGAAACCTTCTTTCAGGATCAACAATAAAAAGCAACAGAGAAACAGCGGATGGAAATGCATATATAAAAACTTTATGTTATTGAAACAATATCTAATTTCTTAAATTCAGGGTAATAGATATCTGCACCAAATAATGGAGAACATGAAAATTATTCTGAAATAAACCAATTTTAATGGGTGTGTCGCAGGGCACTTCCATGCCCCACTCCTAATAAGACTCAAACTTGGGAGGGGGAGAGGTGTTGCAGGCACTTAAGTGCCTGCTCCTAAAGGACAGGTGTGGGTTGCCGGGGCAACCCCTGAGGTCAGCTGATTGGAAGGGGGCAGGGCCTGGCCTATATAAACAGCCTAAGCTGAGGCCAACCAGGCAGTTCTCCTTCGACAGTTGTGGAAGATAAAGCTCTGTGGGAGTGAGCAGAGCATGAGAAGCCTGAGGACCTGAGTAGCTTAGGAGGAGAATACCAGGCAGAGGAAGCCCTGGCCGGGATGGTAATGTTGATGAGCCTGGGGGCTTAGGGTTAGAGTTTGGCCAGGAGGCCTAAGTTTGTGTTGCAGCTGATTGGCTTATGGGTTTTGTTTATTGTTACACTGGAGAACCAGATGAGGCTGTAGGGGTTGGAGGAGGCCTCAGGGAGCTCCCCAGTAGCGTGGGGGTTCCTGGCACCAGAGAGGGTGCTGTGTTTTGGGGTTTGCATAGACCCCAGCCCTAGTGGGGCAGTGTTGAGTGGGGCAAGGAGCCCAGTGCGGGTGCGTGACACGGGAAGGCAGGTCTGGGGGGCCAGGCACGGCTATGGCCACCTGAGCCCCAAGCGCAGGGAGCACGAGGCACATAGGCCCCAGTGTGGGCGGGAATTGCGAGAGTAAGGCCCACAGGAGGGTGCGCGGCATCGTATTGGGGTGAGCTCCAGGGAGGGCGCGCAGCATCGTATTGGGGTGAGCCCCAGGGAAGGTGCGAGAAGAAGCCTGGAGAGGGTGCACATAGGCCCCAGTGTGGGCGCAAGAAGAAGCCTGGAGAGGGCGAGAGACTGAATAGAAGCCCCAGCGAGGGTACATGGGAACAAGGAGCCCCAGAAGGGGGTGAGCATACTAAGAAGCCCCCAGAGAAGGGCGAGTGTATGGGTAGAGGCCTCAGAGAGGGCCGCTAAGGAAAGATCATAGACACAACAATGTCTGGGACAACTGAGAGGCTTGGGGCATGGTATGAGAGGTGGTGGGAGCTACGCACAGCCCACAGGGCTGGGTGCACCAGATTGACCTACACGGGACAAAGGGCTGGGATAACTAAGAGCACTGTGCTCAAGGGGGTAAAAGGCAGCCTCCCTGTCATAATATTTTCCAGCAAGATGTGGCAGACGAGATAATGAGGGTGCATGGACACCCACTTGACACGGTAGGGGGTGCCAGGAGAGATCACGGCTTCTCCTGGGTCTCCACCCTGTGTTATACTGACAGGAAAGTTAGAAGCAATCTTGTCCTTTAAAATGAAGTACATCTTTAAAGAGGAAATGTTCATACTTATAATGAGAACCTATTTTCTTCTTTTACAAAAGCCTCTCCAAACACAAAATCAACTCCAATCTTTTGTCTCAGGGACATACAAAATCTCTATGTGATTCAACATCTATTTCAGTTTTGGATACTACTTCTAACAACACCCCAAGGATAAAACTTTTGTTTTTGCTTTCAGACAATTATTCTACAGAAAATTTAAGCACATGCTTAAAGTTAGCCCACATTTAAGTGATTTGCTGCATTGAGGTATAGATCACAGTTTCATACAAACTGGTTTATTACAGTTGATTAGTTAGGCAGAGAAAATGTGCATTATTTCAGCAGGATTAAGTTGTCAGGCCTGATTCTTCTCTCTTAGTGGTATAAATCAGGAATAACTGGAGTTATACGATGAGTTAATAGAGGAACATCAGTTTAAAGTTAAAGCAAGAGGAGATTGAGGCTTGTATTATTTCTATTGTAGCGGCATGGCAGAGGACAATGTATCTTGCTTCTTAGTAAACATTAAAAGTAGACAAGTATACTTCTACAGAGTTGTCATAGTAAATTCCAATATGAGAAGGTAACATCTGTTTTGTGACCATGACCAGCTCATAAACTTTTTACAAGATAAAACTTTGAAAGAGATGCAACTTTGTTTTAAATTTAAGATGTTTTGTTTTCTGAAAAAGGAATGCTGATATACTGGAGCTGATTTTAACAAAGAAAACCTTTTGCATAAATGAACAGACTTTCACTGTACTGATTTACACTACTTGTTACTTTCATTACATACTATATTTACTCAAATACAAGACTACTTATTTCTCCAATCAGCATAGGAAAAATGACCCTCATCTTACATTAATATACAAGGAAATCTCATTAAATACATTTAATGGATGTATCATTAAACTGCTGCCAAAAGCTGCACGTGCCCAGCAATGGAAACTGACTATGAAGTTGACTGAATGTAGCCAACACTGCGCATGACTATAAATTACAAGTATTGGATAAACATACTGATGGGAACCTACCACAAGAATAGGTTAGTGCAACCCATCTGAATAAGACTTATGGAAGTGTGAAGCAAATTTGAGAACACTGACTTTGGAATAAAATGTAGCTATAGTAATTTGCATATAGTACTCCTTAATTCATCCAGAATTGATGCATGTTACTTCTTTTTGGAAACTGCTATAAGTTTTAGCACAGATCCTCCATAAACACACTTTTAAGAAACACAGTGGCACCTATGTATATGTAGCACAAACTGTGCATGATATTAGTTCAAAGCCAAAAGGCTTCCCATTGAGTGCAGTCACCCTCAGTGCCAATTCTTTTCCAAATCATGGAGAGCCACCAAACTGCACACATGTCAACATGCATCAGTTTTGGATTAACTGAGGTATATGGGTACTATAGGCAAATTACTACAGCTATGTTTAATTTCAAAGTCAGTATTTTCATATTGGCTCTCTCAGGGAGAGCAGGATCTGAAAGTAAGGATAGAAGGCAAGGGGCTGCAGAGGGAAGAAGCTGGGGAGAAGCAAAGGGAAAGGGGGCTACATGACTCCTCATATTTCCCTCTGTAGCAGTGGGAGGTGTACAAATTCAAGGCAAAACTGCAATAATTAAATTCTATCCCTGAAAACTTATAACAAATCATACATTTTCCATTTATAAAATATACTAATTGGAGGGTCATTGTATATTCAGAGGCAACTTAGAGTTGACAAATTTCAGAAAAAATGTAGAAGCAATGTCTGCATATTTTTGGTCACATATTATGCATTATCCAACCGTTTGTATCTCGTTGGATGAAGATCAATTTTAAAATGTAATTAGTAGCACTCTGTGATGTATTAGGGATGCAGGCAACTGATGAATTTGGGCCCAAGAGCTTCACTGCTGTAAATACAATCACCCCCCCATCTCCCCTGCCTGGCAGGAACAGGTGACTCTGGGGCACTTTTTTTTATTTTTATTTTTTTAAAGAGCCAGGAGTTGGGGGGGGCAGCCATCG
>NW_017728947.1:69945120-69955982 GCF_001723895.1 Crocodylus porosus | reverse complement strand
CTGGGACAGTGGGTGGAGGATGGGGCCTGTCCAATTTGGAGATTCAGACGATTCGCCAGCGGCCGAATCTCTGAATCAGATTCAGCTGAATCTGATTTGGGACAGTGATTCAAATCACTGAATCGAATCACTGTCCCCCGAATCAGCTGAATCTGAAGCAAATACTAGCCACTTTGCACAGACCTGTTGCTTATTGTTTTCCCTGACTGTTCTGAGAGAGACAAGTCCTTTGCAAAATGGAAAAAAAAACTCACACAGACATTGTTATGGTCATGAGAGGAGTCTGGTCACATAAAGAAGTATTTTATATATGTATAACTCTCTTCACTGCTCCGTAAGTAACCATTGCAATGGCACATTTTTTTTATAGCCAGGATGGCTTGACAACACTCTCTCTATTTCTATCAATTTCTTTAAGTGGCAGAAGATGCTGCAACAACTTAGTTGTTTATAACCGTTTCCATGTTAATATTTTCATCCCACGCAGTACAGAACAAGATGATTCACACTTGGATCTTTTCCATTGTGTATGTAGGCATTCAGGCCTGTCCTTGTCTGAGGTTTTTGTAGAGTTACATGAGCTGGATGAATCTAATCATCAGGAGAGCTTGAAGAAACCATGAGTAAAATAATTTTAAATTGTATTGGCATAGGGCAGAATGAAATTGCACCTTCTAGACTATTTAAAAAAACATGTGACATCAGAATGTACCAAAATATCAGCTACTAAATTATATAGAAATAAGGCCTTTTTTGATTTTTAAAGTTATTCTCAGAAACTTCATGTGAGCCAGTAGATGTTCCAAACATTGTATCAAAGGTTTTGTTTGCTGCTCTCCTCCTGCATGACAAAGTATAATCAATTTGCAGGTAGTAAAAAAACTGTGTGGAATGCATGCTTTAAAGCAAAATAATAAAAATTAAATTAAAAGACAGAAGAGCTTTACTAATGGTTAGGGAAAAGCAGCTCAAAGAAACAGTGTTTCCTTCTTCAAAGCACTTTATTTTAAAGTATTGGCTCACCTTAGAGTGAGCAATCTGTTTAGGTTGAATCAAAAGGAATATACTACTAAGACAGAGCTTATCCTATGTTTTATCTACATTAGAATGACAGCTAAAATGGTAAGACATGGGCAAATAGCCTTTTCTTACCCTCTCATTTTTATGAATGTTTTATATTGAAAAATGTCCTTTATAACAACAAGAACACTGTGCTCAGTTTGAGTCCTGGTTTAAAATGACAAATATGCTTCATAAAATCATGCCTTTAAGAGAAGTGTTACTGTTGTCATTATTAATGGAATTTTAAAATAAAAGTACATAATTACTAAACTAGAATGAAATTCCCAAGGTGGAAGCATGTTACAGCCACATTAGTTCCAAACAACTAACTTTTTTATAGCACTGACTAAATGCATTAATAATTATTGGTTACTTATTTTAAAGGATTTATTAAAATTTAAATAGTTACAAAGTAGAGGCTAGTCAGTAATCCACTCAATGTCATTCATACTTAAACCAAAAGATTCCACGACCAATTAAAAATGATAGATAAATTTGTGGGAGACATTTATAAGATCCCGCCAAACCAACAATCACTAACAGGTGACAAGAGTAAGAGAATGCTGACCAGACTTCCTGAAAAATAAAAAACAGACAAGCAAAGTTTAGGAAGGAAAGCTGATAAAGCAATGTGCATTCACTGACCCTGCTTACAGCTTCATTTAATCTGCTCACTCTGTACAACTCTGTGCAGCAATGCTTTCATGCAAAGATCAGGGCTGAATGTAACCATGTTGATCTGACTACCTAAGGCTAAAACTGAATTTTGCTCAGGCCTGTGCAAGTGAAACGTTGTAAATGGCCCACTGAAGACTGAAGTGAAAATACAGCTGGTACTGAAGAAACTAACAGACAAAGAAGGTGGGTTTAATTTCCCTTGCTAAGTCTTTACCACAAATGCACCTTTATACAGTAAAGAAAGTCAGAGTGCTATGTTTCATAGTACAGCATTAGGCTTTCCTATTGTGTTCTTGGTGCCATGAGTTCACTTCTTAGCCACATCCCTGGATTAACGAGGGCTCATAAATACTGATACGGACAGCTCCCTATCTTGCTTTTATGAGCAGCGCATGGCATAGCTATCCATATAGAACTTTGCTAGGGGTTGGCAAGGTGGGCAGGAAAGAAACTGGGGGAAAAAAAGGAATAGCCATCATTTTTATCACAATTGCCTGTTCTTTGGTGACCTGTGTAATCTCTTCCACTGCAGCACAAAGATTTGACCTCTACAGAAATTTGGGCTCAAGGTGATTGGGAGCCAGAAAATAAGTGATCTTTCTTCCTAAAGAAAGTACTGGATACTCACTGTAAATTGAGGGATACTCTCATAAAAGGGACCATTTCTCCCCTGTCTTACAGGAAACTAAGCAGGTCAAAAAAATCAGGGCCCTGCCTACAGGAGGCTCCACATAAAAAAAGCAACCCAGCTCTGTTTTAGATTATTCCCTCCCCCTCTCCTCCCATTGAAGTTTTAAATTCTAAAATGCCTTTCCTATGTAGTTTATTATTAATGCATGAATATGCAGAAAACAACATATGTGACAATCTTACCATGAATGGGAACAATCCCCATACCATTTCACAGATTTCCTTTTGACCTAAAATGGCCTTTCAACTATAACAGAATGGCATTTGAAGAGCTGGTGTATACATTCAGGAACTGTGATGACTTGGATCTGCAGCTTGTTGGTAATATGGAATCTGCTCAAGGTTTGGAGCCAATTACTGGTGTAACACTGACAGATGCAGTACCCATATGCCCAAATCTGGATAGGATTCCTGTATCACTGGCATCTGGGTGTCAGCTTTTTTCCCCCGGCTTTACTGCTGGCTTTGCTGATAAACCTGATTGTCTGTCTGCTGTGGGTCAGGCTGCTGCTGCCCTGCAGTCATGTTTCTTGGATAGCGAGCAGTTTCCCCCATTAAGGAGTACTAGATGAACAGAATATACATCCCTTAAAGGTTTCACATGCTACTACACATCTAACTCAAACAGTTCAACTGTTCCTGGTGAATTAGGCAGAGGTGATGATATCCTGCAGGTGCAATGAAACTGTAAAACTGAAAGGTGTAAATCATCCTTATAACTTTTTAACCCCAAATAATTTTTGGTGCAAGATACCCTGCTAGAAATTGCAAGGTGTAAAAGCTGGATGTAGCACAAAGAACTCTGTATGCATTATTTCTTTAAAAGAGGACACATGCTATATTAAACTACTTTTTATGGCAGAGACTTCTGTGTAAAAACCTACCAATAAAACTGTAATGTTTAGCTAGGCACATATTTGAGACTAAAGCAAGCCAGGCCATGGTTTATAATGGTGACTACTCTTCCTTTACTGCCTAGAGAAAATACGTAAGGAACTTCTTCACTGCTTAGGAATGAAATATCCCTTGCATACTCAAGAAATAAAACTTGATGATAAAAGTGATAATAAATCTTAATATATTGACTTTTCTCAGACAGAAGTCAAAGGAAGCTTTCCAGTCTCATCCCAAAGCTCCAAAGCAACAGTCCCTTCATGAAGACACTCACTTCCAGAACAAGGCCTATGTGTGGGTGTTCTTCACTCAATAACAGCAGTCCTCTTTGGCCACCTGCACAAAATGTGTATTCTGGTCAGGAATAATCATCTTGGGACATGCAGAAGCCTTTGAAAAATTAATAACAAATGGTACGGAGGTTACTACAGAACTGCATAGTTACAGAAGGTGCTCAAGTGGCTTAATGGGCAAGGAATAGTTGGGAATAGAGAATGGGAACACGGTAATCTACCCCACAAGTATACTTTATCTACTCTGTAAACTAATGCAGAATGGGGATGCAGCCATGTTTTTATCTGCATGTACTCCCCAGAGGTATGAACAAGAAGAAGCCCCATACTCTCTTCACCAGTGTAGAAACTACTATTAGCAACAGGCTTCTATGCAAGATAGAGTTGGAGCATATAGAGAAAAGTTCCTTCTGCTGAACACCCTGCAAACAGGTCTGGCCTTTAATGGACATATTTGTGTTGAAACAGTGCAAGACTAGAACTGACTTGATAGCAATTGAATTGATAACATCATATTGCTTCAGGGTGCAGATTGTAAACTATAAAGAAATGGTTGAGTGCAAGAAAGGGAACATGGTAGAAATATCATAAGTCTCAAGATTGCAAGGTCTGCTTTCATTTTCAGCCTTTGAGCCATAGGTTTAAAACAAATGTTTCTTTAGGTTTTTTCCCCTCATATCCCAAAACAGTATTGTGTCCTTGAAAAACTAAAGCGATCTTTACTTTCTAACATGATTTTTCTAATTATTATTTATGTTTAAGATAATGTCTAGATCTTATTCATCAAAGGAAATATCAGATTGCATCTTTGTTTTTCCTTGGCTGAGTAATTTGTAAAGAATGAAAAGCCTTTCCTTGATAACCACCACTTCATATATATAAGGAAAAAATTAAGAAAAAAAAGAAAGAAAATAAGAAGCCAAGCTTAGCAGCACATTATTTCAATTTAATTATTTAATAAGATCCTGAATTTTTTGTTCTCAGTTAGCAGATGGCAGATTTTTATATCCAGAATTGTCTGGTGACAGCACACTTCGTATAAATAATCAGTCAATTATATAAACCATGACACTGATTGTAAAACTTTGGACTTCCCAAAGCATTGTGTACTGCCTCTGAGAATAAATCTCACCTACAGGACTTTCTTAGAGATCATGCTGGAGAAAACTATAAGTCTTCATGGGCCATCCTGAACATTTTGTGTTTTGCTTTTATTAAAAATTAAAGCACTGGTTTTCAAACGTTTGGTCCCTGCAGCACTTGCTGGTGTCCTGAGGAGCACTGGCTGGTCACATTTGCCAACTCCTCTTTATTTCCAGCTGTTAAACTGCATTAAAATGGATCTAAACATATACTCTCCTAAAGTTACTTTGTCATGTGAAAAACTGCTGCAGTTGCCAGTTGGTTGTAGGCAACAGAAATTGCCTAGGGAGATAACCTGTATAATGGTGAAAGGGAGTAAGAAACAGCCTGTATAATGGTTTCTATATTCAAATATAGTCCACATCAAAAGCCTGAGAACTTTTTACTACAGGCATCTACACAAGTCCACCAGAGACGACTGTTTCTAAAATGCATGTTACCAAGATATAATTAATAGGGCTGTGTGAAATTTTGCCACCAGTTTCGTCTCAAGTCACTTCACGGTCAAAACAGGAAAATCGAAACAAAACAGATATCTTCAAAACAGCCTCAAATCAAAACAAGGCAAGTTGAAACGTTTCGCTGTTGTTTTGCCATTTCATCCATAGGAAGGTCGAAACAGCCTATAACTTTGGGGCTACCATTCCTGCAAGTGTCATCCAAATCTGGCCAGAAATGACAAAGTTATAGGCTGTTTTGGCCTTCTCCAGTATACCCTATGGGTGAAATGTCGAAACTGTTCTGACGTAACAGAACAGCTATTTTGAATCGAAACAAAATTCGAAACAAAACTCTGTTCTGTGAAAATGTTGAAATGGAATGCTACCGTTTTGCACAGCCCTAATAATTAATCATATCTGTGATAAAAGGTCATACAGACTTGAGACCATAAAGTTTGTCTTCTTTATAATTAGTTAAGGTGAAAAAAAGGAACCAGACTTTTAGATGACCACAGACACTAAGGAAATAATTTTTTTTTAAAAATCACTAAATAAAATATGTGAATAATACGTCTCTGCAACTGATATAGTTTGAATCGACTCAGTTACAAAGGAATATATTTTTATATAAATTTATGGGGGTCTGTTTAAACAATACTAATCTCTTGAAATGGCAAGAAAGATGTGGGCAGGAAGAAAGCAAAGGATTATTATTAGCAAATTATTATTATTAGCAAAATGATGTACATAATTAATAAGTTTAATTCAGCAGTCGCTTTCATCCTGTGTGACTTCATTAAAGGGTTTCCAAAAGAAGATACATTCTTTTGATGCACTTAAAATTTTCTTGTGCTTGCGAAAGTTTTATTAGCTCTGCCGGTAAACTCTTTAAGTGTTTTATGTTGTTGTGCACTCTACTGTCCAAAAAGGTAGAAACATCTATAACCCAGATGTATTACCTGCATCCATGGGAAATAACCAATTTTAAACGCTCATTAAGATAATATGGTTCCCAGTAGAGAGTAGACTCTATGTAGTATATCCAAAGGCAGTCAGTGGACATACACCTCTGGAGGTACAAAGACTCTTCCGAATCCTGAATAAATTAAGGGTTGGGTATATAGACCTGTGCCTGGCCTATCAGCTTTTAGCATGAGGAGGGAGGTCAGAATCTCAGCTTTCTTTTAAACATTTTTAAAGACTTTTTAGAAGTAGAGAATCAAAGAGGCAAAGAGAAACCTGCAAACATGACTAAAGTGTAACAGCTAAGTGAAGCTTGAGTTTGTAGAGCCAAGAAGCAGAAGCGCAACAAAGCAGGATGGGGCAACAAGACACCTGAGGGCAGCAGCAACTTCTCACTGCTGCCATGCTGCTGTGCCACTGGCATGATCGTGCAGCTATGGCAACAGCGGATATTACTTCTGAGGACTTTAGGCAGTCCTCACTGCTCTCCCAAAAGAGGACTTTTGGCAGAAAGAGAAGGGTGCTGCCAAGAAGTTATGGAATATGGAGCAACATACAGACACCATTAGCTGCCATTCCAAGAGGAAGACAGTAACAGCACAGGGATAGGAAAATGAGCATGGACTCATGGGATTCTTGAGCTGTTGTGTGGCTAGAGTCCTAGAGCCCGTTAATCCAGCTGTATTTCCACCATACATGCATACCTTAGTGACGTTCCAAGAAACAAACATACTGTACCCCTTACAAATACCAAAAAAGGAAACATAATAAAAACCAAGAGTGATGTTTGTATAAACCTAACCCACTATTTACTGCCAGAGAAGACGGCTGAAAAAAGAACAGTGTGCTAGATGCATTAAAGGCTGCCTAAAGATTATTTCTAGGGTTTTTCAACCATGTCTGAAATGAACAATGCTGTCATTTTTTAATCTGTGTTTTCAGTGGTTTTACAAAAGTGGAACAAATATTATTATTTATACTTCAATATACATGTTATACATACACATATATAAGTTGCTTTCTTTACATAAAACTGACAACTTTGTATTTCTTTTTGCATAAATATGATTGGAAAAAAGAGGCCCAGAAATCAAGAAATGTTTATTGTCTTCACTCATGTCCTAATAATCTCCAACAAAGATATAGGTGCTTTTGGAGAACACAGGCGTTTACCTCACGTTATCTCTACTTTGCAAACTACCTAACTTCAGCTGAAAATAGGGCTAAAAACCCAAATCACAGTTGAATGGAGACTCCATTAAACACAGTTTTGTTGATGTAACTAGAAAAAAATTCCTCCTTCAACCTCTCTAGGCTGCAGAAAGTCCTCCATTTCTGTTAATGACCTATTCCTTCTGTCCGATTCAATACAGCCCACTGGCTATGGAAATGACAACACTCAGCAGGTGACAACAAAACGGTCAACAAACAGTGCTGAGATATGTCATTTTCTTCAAATACTTTCTCAGGAATGAAATGACACACTATGGTACGCTGTATCCTGCTCAGATCAAATTTTTTTTATTAAACGAAACTACATGTACTATAGTTGCCATATAAAATGCAGGTTTAAGTGTGTTGCTCCAAGCTTCAATTGCAAAACAATTTGATACTTGTTTTTTTTACATATATTTTTCCCCCTCAGTCTCTTCTTAATGTATACCTCCTTGAGCAGCTACTGTTAAAATGACATCTTTGACATAGCTTTGGATTGAAAGGTCTGCCCTTCCAGATGCAAACTAATGTACTTACTGTGACTGGGACAAATTGGAATATGTATTAGCACCTTTCAAGTCACCTGCACTCAGGGGCAGCATCTAGACGAGAACATATGTGCAGTACGTGGCACTGTAGACCCATCTGCAGCACCACACACTACACATGCAGTCATTCCACATCCTGCTACCTTGCACCTCAGGAGGGATTTTTGACCCCAGAAAATCCTGGAGCCAAAAAATCCACACCAAAAAAAAGCAGGGTGGCGGTCGTGGCAGCCAGTGCATGACACCCAAAACCAGAATCTGGCCAGCCTGAGCCACACTCGGGCTGCTGACCAGGCTCCCCATCAAGTCAGCAGCTCCAGGACCCCAGGACACCATGTAAGGCTGCTGGGGCCAGTACAGTTGCAGGCCCCAGTCTCCCCTACCCCACCTCAGGTAACTTGCCACATGTCCCCCACGGTGTTCCTGGGGACAAGCAGCAATGGCACAAGGTGTGTTGCTGCTACTTGTCCCTGGGGAAACAAACATCCACGCTTGTCTAGACATCCCCAGGAAGTCCTGTTCCAGTTGTTGCAGATAATAGATCTGAGGTCCTCATTTTAAACAGTACTGCCCATTCAACTTATGTAACCTTTTTCTATTCAGAGCTACTAGCCTTTAGTTCCCAGCTCTCTTTACATTGGGTTAACTTTCATTACAATTTAAGATGCTGTAAAAGCAAAACAGCATCATAAACACGTATAAACTCCATTGAGGGTTAAGTGAGCATAGACCTAAATCCACAGACTTCTTTATGTGTACCTATTATTATATTTACTTATTAATACTTATGTTACACTGGAGTCTTGAGGGCCCTTGCCTCTCTTCACCAATGGAACAAAGTCCTGAAGCATTCAAATCTTTCTTAGAGGTTCAGCTGTGCTTTCTGACTCACATACAGTGACTTTTAAATTCTAAATAGTAGCATATTATGCCTGGTTAGTCAGCAACAGTCTCAAGTTGCAATAAGGGAAGTTTAGAAGTTTGGAAATTAAGAAGAATCTTCTCACTAACAGGGTAGTAAAACACTGGAACAGGTTACCCAGAGAGGTGGTGGAAGCTCCATCCTTGGAGGTTTTCAAAACCCAGCTAGACAAAGCTTTGGCTGGGATGATCTATTTGGGGATGGTTCTGCTCTGAGCAAGGGATTGGACTAGGTGACCTCCTGAGGTCCTTTCCAACCCTTACTTTCTATGATTCTATAATAAATCAACACCAACTACAGGCATTTTCCTTTTTTCCTTGTGGCAGATGTTACCCTATGAAAAATGAGCTAGCGGCATAACCATTAGAGGAGTCTTGTGATCAGGCTGGTGCAGGTTCCATATGCATACATATTCAATTCATCGCTACAAAAAATATCCTTAAATCTAAGGTAGAAAACTGACAGCAGAGCTGCCTTAGTCCAATGAAGGCATACTGTACAGGGGTGTGCGAAGTGGGCCCTATTTGATTTGGATTTGGCCCAAATCAGGGACAGTGATTCAATCCATTGATTCAGATCTCTGTCTCTGATTCAATTCAGCCGAATCCAAATTTGAAGATGTGATGCTGAGTTGGAGAATCAACGATTCGGACATACACACAGCTTTAAAAGTTTTTTCTACATACCTTGAGGTAGCTGGTGTGGCTTGTGATTGCTGCGATACTAGGGTGCATGGAGCATCCCACAGGAGTGTGGGGGGGCAGCTCTCCACATGCTCAGTGTCAACCCTGGAAGAGGACTGGAAGTACTTCTGGTCCACTTCTGGGTCTGCCAGAGAGTGTGCTGACCCTCCCCCCCCGTGTCTCCCTGACTCAGTGATCAGCCACAGGGGGACCCTGGGTGCCCCCCCCAGACCCAGGAGACACAAGTCACCCCAGGAGGGTGCAGGGGGGTCCCCCTGCACTCTCCCCAGCAGACCCGGAAATAGACCGTAAGTACTTCTGCTCCACTTCAGTTCTGCTGTTGAGCACACTGGGGAGCCCCTGCACTTCTGTGGGACACTCCATGCACCCCAGCATCGCAGCACTCACGAGCAGCCTGCTAGCTAGAGGTATGTAGAAAAAACATTTAAAGCTGTGTCTATGCCTGAATCTCCAAATCTTTCTGAATCTCTCTGAATCAATTTGGAGGGCTGTGATTTGATTTGGAGAGATTAAGGGGTCCTCTAATTTGATTTAGAGATTCGGCCATCGAATTGGGCCGAATCTCTGCTAAATCAAATCAGGAACTAAAGCTTCGCACAGCCCTAATACTGTACAACTGAAATAATGCATTTACTCGATTCCAAGATGAGGTCCCCTCCCCAATTCAACACAAAGAAAACCATGGTCTCATCTTACTGTAGAGCAGGGGTAGGCAACGTTTTTTGGCTGGAGTGCTGAAAAAAACCACAATGTCTACCTTGGAAGGTGCCGGAGTGCCGGCATGCCAGAAAAACAAAATGAGGGCTGGGGGAAGCAGGGGGGGAGTACATGGGAGGACACACTGCATATTAGTATATTTAATAATCTTAAATGCTGCCTTTGTTGTCATGTGTTCTTTGGGAAGGAACAAGATTTAGGTTCCTTGTTGTTGTACAGCTGCCTCCATCCCACTGTTTTCCTACCTGCATGTTGCAGTGAGAGAGAAATAAGGGGGGGGGGGGGAAGAGAAAGAAAGAAGAGAAGAGAGAGAGAAAGAAAAAGGAGAACAGAGAGAGAACCAGACATATATCGACACACACAAAACCACATGTGAACAAATACAGAGAACCAGAACACACCCAGAACAGACACGTGCACACACAGATCCAGAACCAGACATCTGTGCACACACAGAACTAGATGCACGGGCTCACAGAGCCGGGCTGCTGGGCCACCGGACAGAGTCAGACACAACAGTACCTTGGGCCCACTGGAGCTCTTGTGCTTCCCCAGGAAGCCAGCCCCCAGGCTGCAGCACGGCTGGCCAAGAC
>NW_017728947.1:69924880-69945020 GCF_001723895.1 Crocodylus porosus | reverse complement strand
CCACCCACCCACTCCACACAGCTAAGGCCCTAAGCTGGCAGGATCATTCGGGACATCTAAGCCATTATCCTCAGAGAGGCTGGGAGAGCACACAATGGTGGAGCATCCCCACCACAGTCCCTCCACCCTGGTGCCAAGGCAGTGGGCGTAGTGGGGCATCAAGGAGTGTTTTCCCTCAGGAAAGCAAACCAGACTGGCTCTAGACTGACCTGGTGCATGTACAGTCACCACCAGCATGGAGCTGATGCTAGACCTGTGGAGCCTGGCACAGCAGTTTGTAGCCTGCCTGCTGCTTGCTGCAGCTGCCCAGAGCCCAGGCCGACTACAAACAGCTGCACCGGGCTCTGGAGCAGGAGAGAGACCAGGGTTGCATTGCCTCAGGCCCCTCTCCCACTTCCCACTCCAAGGTGTGCATGCACACATCAGTACAGAGCTGATGCCTGGGCTCCAGAGCCCGGCACAGCTATTAGCAGCCTCCTGGCTGCAGCCAGCCCCGGCTCTCAGTAGCTGCTGTCAATTATGGAGCCCGGGCTCTGTGGCTGGCAGCAGCTACCCAGAGCTGGGGCTGGCCATGGCAGGCTGAGCAAAATGGCCTCACATACCACGCTCAGCATGCGTGCCGGGAGTTGCTGACCCTGCTATAGAGTATCAAACTACTCCAGCTGGGAGTCTGGCTCAGGTGGGAAAAGCATCCGTAGCATGCAGGTTCCTGCTTCCAAGTCGGCTCCCTGCCTGGTTCCTCTCCCTGTCTCCCTCACTGGTGAACAGCAGATGCTTGAAGCAGAAATCTACATGATGCTGCAGCTCCCAGTCCAGCCGGGATCCTTGCACAGCCAATCCCCACAGCCTGACTCCCAGCTGACAAAGGCATGGAGGGAGCCCCTGAGGTGCTCCTGACCTGCTCATGTCCCACAGCTGCCCATGGACCAGCTGTGGCAGCATGCAGGTTCCTCCTTCCAGACCTCTCCTGGGAGTCAGGCTCTCAGCTGAGTTGCTCTGTGCAGTACAGGGAAGGAGCAGCTCTGAGGCTCCCTCCATATCTGTGTTAGCAAGGGACAACAGCAGTGTCATGTAAGTTTCTCTTTCCAACTCCTGCACCCAGCTAGTGGTGAAGAGGGGATGGGTGATTAGGGGAACGAGGCACAGAACAGGAGCTAGTAGGTGTGCCACCCCCGCTGTCCCTGACTGAGCTGGGCTCCCTGTGCAACAGCTGTGAGGCTCCCCCTGTGCCTGGATCAGCTTGGGATAACAGCAGAAAGGGATAGGGGGCAGGCGGCAGGGGAGGCAACAGTGGTCAGGTAGGCATGGGGGAGAGAAGGGACAGGAGTCAGGCTGGCTGGTGTCCTACTGCTTGCCCCCCTGCCCCCTTTTGTTACAATTTACACTGTGAACTGCACAGATGTTGATCAGTATTAGTGCTAGCTCAAGTTGGGAGCAGGCACATGATCAGGCCAGCAGAGGCCTAAAGGACTGAAAGGTAACAATTCCCCACTTAAGCTCCAGGCTCCCTCTGTCCCATTCACCCCATGCTCTTGGGGCTCCCTTCTGCCTCCCCCTGGTCCCAAGGTGCCCATGCTGTCTATCTCAGGGGAGCAGGCAAAGAAGAGTTAACCTGCCTGCCCTGTCACTACTTCTTGCCTAGAGGACATCAGTGATTAAGCAAGCAGGTTAACCCTTCCCTGCCTGCTCCCCAGGACAGACAGCATAGGCAGCTCACAAGTATAGGAAGTGGGGATTCTGGGGTGCTGAAAAGGGGCAGGGGGGCAGTGGGCCTGATCTGAGCCAGCAGAGGAGAGGGGTTGGTGGGGTGTTTACACTAGATGTAGCCTAGAGTGGCTACACCTTAGTGTAACATGAGCTGAGTAGCACATATGGGAGATAGTTCTGCCCTGGAGAGGCATAGCTTTGACATGCATAACAAGTGCTCAAAACTAGTTTCAGGTATTAATCTGCAGACAATCTAGGGGTTAAGAGCTCCAGGAGTCACCCAAAATTACTATTTAACAAGGCCTAACACCGATTAACATTTAAGCAGCAAAAAGTGCAATGTGTAACAAGGCCCTAAAAGAATCCCTCCCCTCCCCCTCAGATTCAACCATGGAAAATTGTAAAAAACGTATAACTTTCCATTACTAGAATCTAGTTATTGGGGGGGAGATACCTTAAATTCAAAATTGTGGATCTGGGTAAATATGGTATGGATCTTTTCCTTGTTGGGGACCTATAACACATTTTGAGTGTCAACCCTCCTTTTCAAAACCGTCCTGATATGAGTTTTGAGCAGTTAGTATTTAGAGAGTTAATACCATCCAAGATTATTGTCTGAGTAACTTGTTTCATAGTTTCTAGGGTTGGAAGGGACCTGAGCAGATCATCTAGTCCGACCCCCCGCCATGGCAGGAAAGAGTACTGGGGTCAAATGACCCCAGCAAGATGTTCATCTAACCTCCTCTTAAACACCCCCAGTTCTCTTGGAAGCTGGTTCCAGACCCTAGCCGCCCTGACTGTGAAGTAGCGCCTCCTGATATCTAACCTAAACCTACCCTCTGCCAGCTTGTGACCGTTATTCCTGGTCACTCCTGGCGGTGCTTGGGGGAACAG
Organism: Crocodylus porosus; assembly: GCF_001723895.1. NCBI lineage: Eukaryota > Metazoa > Chordata > Crocodylia > Crocodylidae > Crocodylus > Crocodylus porosus. Next base: position 69,942,419 of record NW_017728947.1, on the reverse strand, counting down.
TGACTCCCCCAATGCCTGCTGATCCCCCCCCTAACTAGTTTATAACAGGCCACATTCTTCTCTCATTGTTAATCACTACTGTCACTCCCCTGATCCAGTTGCCCATAATGTACTAACTGACCATTTTTCTATTCTTAAAGTTTGTGATTTGTTTTCATAATTGTAATTCAGATGGTCTTGCTTCATCCTTCCCAGTTATAAATTTTATTTTCTTATGAACTTAGACTTGTTTGGGTTTTCTTCCCCCTTAAAATCACCATCCTGCACTAATCCCATCTGGTATTACCACCTCCCATTTATGTCAAATGCGTTGTTCTTTTTACATTTATATCCAGGTATTACAGGTTTCAATTCACTCTTGTTATCCCGTCAGGTTTTAGAAGTACTTATTATGCCTAAATTGCTTTTTGTTGGCAGGTATTCTTAAGCAGTGATTCTCAACCAGGGTGTTGTGGCACCCTGGGGTGCCTTAAAATCCTTGCAAGGGTTCCACAGGATATCCTGCAAAATTAACAAAGTTAGGTGTGCAGACACATTTCACAAGATAAATTCAGAGCTTTCACACAGGAGTCCATAATATTAAAAACATTCTGATCTGTTATGATCTTTCTCAGTTCTTTGCTACAGAATACTTGCCCAATTATTTTTCTATAGTTAAAAAAGAGTGAAAACCAGGAGGTGGAATTTTCCAAAGGGTGTCAGAGCCAAATAAGGTTGAGAAAAACAGTTCAAGACCATCTAGACCATCTTTTGTTTTTAAAGGTTTGCACAGGAGCAGAGAGATTTTTAGTTTCGGTTTCTGGCTGCTTATTGTTTATGCCACACCTTCCTCACATTCTAGTTCCTTTCTGAATGTACCTCTATGGACTTAACCTGTGTATCCTCTATTTTCATGCCTAAACGCTCTGGATGTCATTTAAATACAGAAACAAGTCTGATAACAGTGAATTATGTGTGGCAAAGATGAGATTAAAATTCAAAATTACAATATACAAAATATATTATATGAGTGTCTAATGGAAATCACTCCCCCAGGGAGACTTATATCATCTTCAAACCACTTCCCACTCTACCTTGTCAGTCCATCTTGTTGCATTATATATGCCTTTTAACTGTCAAGAGAACATTAAAGACCACTTCATTCACTAGTTTAAACTGCAGCATCTCTCAACCGTTAACTTCTATTTTATTTTACTAAGATATAACTTTGATAAGGAAAAAAAAATATGGTAGGTCACCTTTTCTTTCAGCAAGTCCAAAGCTCTGGCCAAATATTTAACTAGGAGGACTCAAGGTTTGCATACTCTTGCATTTCCATGTTATGCTACGTCCTCGCACAAACTTGCTAAGAATCTGTTCTCATAATAAAATATAGCATTGTAATAAAACAAATGATCTCCTCATCCTTATGTACTGCAGCCTTGGCATAAGCAATAGCAACTGTTATTTCTTCTTCAAAACTCCCTCTGTAGAATAGACTCTTTTCAGCTAATATCATTTCCTAGCCTGGCATAATCATCTATATATTTCAGAAATACCATCTGCTGCTTCCTCACCTTTAGTCTCATGTCACTATTGGTATGCTGACCAGTGTTGTACAGAGTTCACCTCATTATGTCATACTTAGAGTTGTTGAAAATCATAAATGAAAAGATGAATCTTTTTTCTAATGCTTTACAACATGCCCACACCTTTCTATCTGTTTTTAGTCTTCCAGTTCTCATGTCAAGTAGGGCTCATTGTGCTAATGTGAATCTTTGAAGAGAGTAGATATCTTCTACCACTCTACACAGCTCCAGCCTCACCTATGAACATGATAACATTTGTAATTCTTTTCCTATGATTGAAATCAGATTAAGACTCCCCAGAGCTCTATAGCATTCAAATACCTGTAGCTGAGCCAAAAAACAAATTCCCTATTTTCTGATACAACTGTAATTTTTCCCCATTTCTCCGGTTTTAACTCACTGCAGTCTCTTTGCTCCCATAACTAAGTATCACTGCTTGTTTGCATGACAGAAAAGCATTTTTTTTGCTTCCAAACTGCATTATTAACGTGTGCAACTCTTGTAACTTCATCCACAACCTTCCATTACTTCAAAAAATGTAGAGGACTTGCTCTGCTTACTGTTCTTTCTTCTGCCATAACAGTAAACAAACACAGATTTTGTACAAACTTAACTGGAACACATACATTTACAACGTATTGGAAATTTTACCAGCAAACTTGCCAAAAAAATCTGTCGCCTTCAAGATGCCTAGTTTAGAGAACAAATAAAGTGTCCTATTCTTATTAACCTCTAGGTGGCAATTATAAATACATATCAAATTCTTATAAATATTAGTATGTGTCTTAGTAAAAATATGTGAATGCTCTCCAATTTTTAACTGAATGACAGTGTCCTCCTTTTGGTGCAGTATAACAGTACCGCAAAAATATAAAGGGATATTGAAGACAAAGCCTGCTACCACACAGAAAAAACTCTGCTTTGGAAGTTTCAAAAAAATATATTATTTTTTGATGGAATCCCAACAGGTTCATACATTTTAGCACAAATAAATATTCACCCCAAAACTCATAACTTTGTTATTCATTGCTTCTTTGGTTTTCTTCAAATTAAAACCATTTCAATCATCCAATCAGAAAGCAAAAAACAATATTATGGATAACTTTTTTTTTTTTTTTTTTTTTAAGTACTTTAGGGACATTGGAACCCAAACCCCATTTTCAGGACTGATACAGGCACATACAGACAGATGCAAAGAAAAAAAAAAAAAGGACTAAACATCTAAAGCATTATTAAAATGACCAAGTCCAAAACTGCAATCCTGAAGACCCTTACCTCAGCTGTCACCTTGCTCAGGAGGTGTCTAATGCTTTGTGTGTCTTCCTAATTGATTTTAAACAACTGGCAAACCTGAGGGTAGCATGTCTGCATATACCCCAACTTTAATAGACTGGATCTACAAACTGGAAGTTCCTCTGCCTGTCTCCCTGGAGGGGTTCAATCCTGTAAGTGTTCTAAAAGCACATCTAGCACTGACAGGATTGTGTCTTTACCAAATGCCTTGGTAAAGACACAAATGCCTAACGGTGGTTCTCAGTGTTGTCAGACTCAGAAAATGTCAGCTCCTAGCTTTGGCTCATTTGTTGCAAATAACTCAGAAAGACTGCAACAGGTCTGAAAATGTTTTTTGACACTGTGGATTCCTATTTGAAACCTGAGGATTTGTCTTGTGAATCATGCATAGGTGTCTGTACATTTAAGAATGCTAATGCTGAGCTGTACCCTTAAAAAGATATCGCAGCACCATGGTTGAAAATCACTGGTTCAGGAAGTGGGAGGTCCAGGTGCCCTTCCCTCTCCTGGTAGAGAGGAATCAAATCCATATCTCCAATCTCCCAGAACAGTGCCCTAACCAGAAGCCCAGTTTCTCTTAAGTCAGTGATTCTCAACTGGGATGCAACAGATTCTTTGAAGTGCATGGTGTGAAGAGATAAACACAGACTCATGCTCTTCCCTGCCTGGCTGCTCCCTTGTCCCCACTGCCTGGCTTCTCTGCAAAGCAGTAAGCAGAGTAATAAATACGTTGATTTTTTAAATGAGGTGCCACTCGCTTCACAGAAGTTATGGAGAGGAGAAATGCCTTGAGTTTTAAGAGATTCCAAACCACTGAGCTAAGTGATTGTGTTTTTGTGGACATCCAGGAATGATCTGCAAAGTGTGAGTATTAAATTAGTGGGGGACATCATTCTCAATTAATAATTTACCAGGCTGAAGGAACAGTATTATTCCATATAACATTATTATTATATCGCATTTGTTAATAAGAAAAAAACAATGTTTATTTCTTCAAACCAGTGGGTATCAAGGACACTTCTTTGCATTTCAGTGAAAGGAAACTTTTAGCAAATACAAAAGAGTCTCATGGAAAAGTTTAACCCAATACTTATGTAAAATGTTGGTAACAAGACAGCAGGCTTCTTATACTCATGGTAACAACTATAGGTGATTACCATTTGGTTTGGTTATTTTAAATGCAAAAAAGGTGAAGTAAAATCAGTACGTCTAATGACCTTTGGGATCCTACAGGATGGTGTTAAAGAGGATTAAGCCCCCTATAAGTGTTACATGTAGAAAAAATTCCCTAACAGTGCATTATGAGTTTGGAGTTTCCCTAACCACAGAAAATGTCACAAAGTGTACAAACATAAGAAGATTCCCTCACATCCATTGGAGGCCAAGGACTACTGCACTGAGGCTCTCATAAGACAGCAACCCTCTGGCCTTGGCACTTGAAAATGTGTCTGTTACTGAGCCATGATGCTGAGAACTCCCCTTGTCTCAAATGCCCTGGAGAATTCTCTTAGAAGAGGAAAATAGGCAACTCCCAGTCAGGGGACATGCAACATAGAATGGATTCATTTTCAGATACCTGTGAACTTGTTATGAGGAGAATGCACATCTTCTGGACCTGTGTCCAGCTAAGAAAATCCCTTCAACAACCGTCTATGAAGCCTGGAGGAAGGAGGAAATACTACCTGGAAAGTGACAAAGTCCGTTTGTGGCACAAATGGGGAGTTCAGTACATCAAACACTGATCACTGGAGCTCCATTGTTGTGTTCCTTGGATTTAGAGCTTGTTCTGTCTTTTAATGTGCCACAAGTTGGCATGTAGTTATTAGTTGGAAATAGGACAGTGTTCTCCAACCCATTTCCTTGTGAGCAACTCAACCTAAACAGCAGTCACCAGCCCAGATAACTATTCATCACAAGGAACACACTGACTAAGGCCTAGGGGAGAAAAACAAAACAAAATCCAAGGCTTTGGTGCATATAGAAAAATGAATATCCTTCTCATTAAAAGGGATGGCGCATACAAAATTGGACAGAGGTATACTGGTAGATCAGTGTGTGGAAACTAATGCAACCAATGCCTATGTTATTGCGTATGGTAATTTAATGCACTATTAAAGAATTACAGTTTCTCAAGAGTCCATCAGGCTCTGTCAAAGCAGTGGCTGCAATTATGAAAAGTTATTGCTCTTATGGAAAAAGGACACAGTTAATACCAATCACATTTAATGTAGATACAAAGTCCCAGTTATGATTGGATTCTTTCAGTTCTACTGCTACATTTAAAACTTGTTCCAGGGTGTTTAATCCCAAATATTTGTATTTTAATAAGCAGTTTTAAGAATAAAAACAGATTTAAGAATTTTTCTAAAATCTAACTGAAAATACTGTAAACTTTACTTCTAATTGTTTTACAGTTCAAATCCTAAGGTGTGTTCTTTTTTGTTCAAGAAATTTTAAAAGCTACTAATTTAAATATGCAAAATTATCTTGAGTTGTTCATACGTGAACTTAAAAGCCATGCAACACAGGAAAATTAAGTAATTATGCCTCCAAGTTATTTACTGCAATTAAGCTCATTTATCATATGCAAATTAGTGCAAACTGGTCTCATTAGTTACTAAATTACTCAATATGAGCTGAACAATGTAGCACTCCAGTTTGTAATGAAAAATCCCTGTAGAGGCAAGCAGTATCAATTAAGCTAATTTGCATATGCAAATATATTCACTAACTTTTCCTTTTCTCTATATTTAGTTCTACATTTCCTGATCATTCTTGATTATATGAAAAATATGGGGGTCACTGACCCTTTTCTTTACCTTAATAGTTAGAAAGTTAGAAGAAATATCAACAGGTCTTGTATAAATAACCATAGTCTTCTTAACTTTTAAATGTGGTTTGAGTTAAGTTTGCCAATAATTGCTTCCAGAAGTAGCTCTTTTTTCATAGAACTTATACATTAATATACACACACATATGCTGCAAAGTTTGAAATATTTTACAGTGCAGCCTTACCTCATTACAACATCACTCTGAAGTAGAAGAAGAATGTGGAGTATAATGAGATACCCACTATGAAAAGTCTTGGTAAAAATTAATGGGCACACTCTCAATTCTTTACCTAGCTTCTCTTCTGTTCAAGGCAATCCCACTACTTCTTCAGCCAGGTGGACAACATAAAAAACTTATTTTCTGATTATGAAGATACTGATATAATAGCATTTGGGGGCATTTCTCTTTTTTCATGAGTTTATTGTGGATACTTCCTTTTGGCTGTAAACCTACTGGGAGAACTGTTTCTTCAGTGTGATATACTTCAATTGGCTGTGGCTTGGAATTTTTTGACATGCTTGATTGAGACCACTTGCTTGTAGAATCAAGATTTAAAATGTTACAAGATGCTGCCCCATTTCTATTTTTATAACATCACTTACAAGAAACTATGCTCATTTTTTTAACATAGACTATATTATAGTTTCTCGTGTCTATCAATAAATTTTGAAGTATAAAAAATTATGAGGGTTAAAGAGTCTCTTTAATTTCTGAACTTACTGCAGGCTAAGGCTTAAAAATATTAATGAGAAGGAGGATTAAACAAACTAACTATATATGTGGCTTCCTCAAACAGTAGCGTGAAAAACAACAACATAGAATAGATTTGTAGGTCTGAAGTTACATCTATGTTGATCTCTCACTCAAGTACTGGTAGTAGTTACCACAATATTGACTTGGAAATTATTTCTAGATGTAGTGCCCCGAAGAAGCAATTGTTAGAACAGAATTCCAGTGGATTGCTCTGGCTGAATGTTTGACATCTTACTAATATCACCGACTTCTCTAGATGTTTTTTCTAACCAATGACATCAACAAGGTGACATTATGAAGTTCCTGTAGATATTTGGCAGGTAATATATTTCAGCACTGTACTGAATGTACTATATACACGTATTATGTACATTTATACTATATACATTTTTACAGAGGACTGTACTTATACTGCTAAACAGAGGTTTTAACATACCATGAATAACTCACATCCATTACTAATTCATTGGTCCTTTATCCATCATCAACAGCCTATTCTCTTCTAAAACATCAACTCTGAACTTCCTACTATCAACTGGGCTAAAGATTAATGGGATCAATCTGGTAAGACCACTACCTGCACTGAAAAGGCTACACCTCAACAGATATTCAATATGGTATTGATGGTAATTCTAAGACAAACTCATCACCTACATGTAGAGATCCTGTAGTGGCTTTTTGTAGCTCTATAACTCTTACATACTGGAAATGCTGTAGCTTTTCATATAATAATAGGAAAATGCCTAAAGAAAAAGGAAATCTGCTTTAAATAGATAAGAAAATGATTAAATGTCTTAAATATCCAATAAATGAAAAACTTAGATTCTAAATGGTTTTCAGGGTGGTAGTCTCAGATGCCTCACATAACAGAATGAACTGTACACATATTATAGGATCATGCATAAGACCTGGATAAAAACTGTATACAAATCAATTTCAATGCGGTTTTATCTAGATATTTGAAAGAATACATATTGTAAAAATGTACCTTTAGGATATACAGTATGTGTTTATATATTCATAGCAACATGCTGACAAATTACATAAACTGAAACATCACACAACTGCTGCTTATTTATTCATTTTTTACATCTATGAGGCAGCATAACAGCAGTCCTGTCTAATATGCAAAACAGAATGGTGTTGATTTTACATCCTTGGTACTATAACTATAAGCATTTGCTTACAGAATGTAAAACTTGAACGTAGACCTCTGCCAAGGGCATGCAAATAATTAAATCACTCCATTCATAATTTCTGTACCTTGGGGAAATTCATTCTACTGGTTAATTTTATGTTTTCCTAAAATTATCTTTGTTTCCATTTTGCATTTAGTTAACTTTGAAAAGGTATGAAAAATCTGGACGTTATCCCATAGCTCTTTTGAAAGCCTGAACCAGGGTAGCACAGAGAAATCTCTCTCAATTGTTTCAAATTAAGTGGAATATTTCTCATTATAATATCCTAATTTGCCTCTCTTGCATATCAAAAGACAATATTTCATGCTGTACACTTGGATTGAGAAGCACTCTACACTAGTAAATAGCAGCAGTTGCTTAGTACTGCAGCTAAAAAAGACCAGATGCAAAGCAGGTTTCTTATTGCCATAGGTTTGGGATTTTTCCTTTACTTTTTTTTTTTCCTTCGGGGGGGGAGGGGAGGGAATTCTGTCTATACTTATAAAACACACCCCATTTTGTCCATATTGCCTTTGTTAACTGCTTCTACTCCATGTTTCATTATTTAAAACCTAAGAAAGATTTTGTGGAATCACTATTCCTTGACAAAGCAAAACATATAATGCATATGATATTTCCATCAGGTCATTTCTGTTCAATCTAGTCTTTCTGACTACTGTACAGTGTCAAAAATTCTTAGGGAAAAATCAAATTATTGAGCATCTCATTTTAGCTAAGAGACTCATGCTGTTATTTTTTGTCTATGAAGGCTGTTGTAATTTGCAATGCAACACTCATGACAATTGGGACTGGAGGTAGGATAAACTAAGAGGAGAAAAGAAAATCTAAGTCTGTACAGGATACACAAGAGGGAAAAAAAATCAAATTATTGCTACAAAATTGTGTTGTGCACGTGCACATGTGTGCATGCATATACACACACAGTGTAATTATGTGAGCAAACAACACAGCACAACACAGTACAATACAACTAAATAGTGTGATTCATTTAAATTATTAGAGCACAAATAATACTTGCCCACCCACTCTTATTAAAACTCTCCCAATCATGTACTTTCTAAAGAGAAAAAAATATGAGTACGTAAAAATCTCATAAATATACGTTTGGATAACACCAGCATTCAAGTAATTGGCAGAAATATTAGCTATTGTTACTATTTATATAGTTATCTTAATTTTTTCATGGAAAAAAAATTTGCTTACCTGCAAAATGTGGCTTCCCAAATGTGATTCAAATACTTCGATTGCAAGGGCACTAGGGCTTCTCCTGCGCTGGGCACCTATAACTGAATAAAAAAACCCCAAAAACAATTATGTTGCAATGTCTATACATTTGAATGTAAAAAATCTCTAATCACAACACTGGACATTTACTATTTAAATATAATCTTGTATTTTAAATACCAACAGTGTTAATTTCAAGTTTGCCTAGCACTAAAGTAAATAAAATTGCTGTATAGTTTTCAGTGACAGGAATTTCCAACATAAAACTTCTTTTTAAAAATCATGCTCAGAAATCTATGAAAATGAACAGGCTATATAAATACATCCCAATCCTCTATACATTTCTTTGTTCAAATTACTGAGAATATGCAGCAGGTCTGGTAAAAAGAAACAAAAGGAGATGATATATACAATTCATGTGCATCCAAATGTGTAGATGAAAACTAAAAGTTAGTTTGTAATTGTAAATATGTTTTATGTTTATCTAAAAACAATGCTACCTTTATCACTTGAAATGAATGGGACAGCCACCTCTAAAAAGTCACCATTTACCAACAGTCACTCCATCACAGTATCTCAAGTACATGAGTTATATCCTATCCTAAGCATAAGGAGATACTACATAATGCCAGATACTACAGTTAGGGAACAGCCGGTAAGTAACATGTATTCAAAACAAACTATTCTTAAAATTAGGAAGCAACACAGTGTCATTTTCAAAATCAATGAGGAGTAAAAAAAAGAAACAAGAAATTACAAGACAGGACTTTCATTAATCTTTGTGGGCATCTATAAATGTGCCCAATGCCTGCTCCCGTGCTAATTAGTTGAGTCTGCTGGAGCGTGCTAATTAGCATGCTACAGCATCCTTGGCATCTCGTGTATTCAGTGTCCTCACGCTTCAAAATGGCGGCAGGAGCACTTTAACTAAAGCTCATCAAATGAGTTTCTATTAAAGTAATGAGCTTTAATTAAAGTGTCCCCGCCGCCATTTTGAAGCACGGGATCCTGAATACATGAAATGCTGTGGGCACTTTATTTAGAGCAGCTCTCAAAAACACTAATTAAATTGCCCTCCCCCCACCCCTTCCCTTCCACCCTGGAGCATGTGTAAAGATGCCCTGTGGGCCAGAACACCAAGCTGGTAACAGATGTCTTCATACAGTCAGAGGGGAGAACATCACCTATTACAATGTATGATTTTTTTCCTTTCAGATGGTATCTGCTTCAATGAGAAATGAAGAAAAAAAAAGGATGGCTGAACAGCCTTTTCTCCCTCCTATGCCTCTTTGAACCAGCTATATTCACACCAAAAGAAAGAAGGTGAAATTGATGCCGGACCTTCTAAAATTATGTAATGGCACTACTCTAGCCTACATGCCAATATCCTTACTGCTATAGTTTCTGGGGAGCCATAGTGATAGTGGTGATTTCTTCAAACAGTGCATCTTAGAGACACACTCTGATTCAACGTATTTGTTTTTAGTAAGTAACAACAAACATAGCAAAGCCATTAAATCAACAAAATTTGATTTTGAGCCATTGGAAAGAATAACTCTAAATGCTGATTATCAGCTGTTTAGAGAAAACAAAATTTAGAGCAGAATGTTAAGTCCTCTAAAGCTCAGCCTTTTAGTGTCACTGGCTTACTAAGTGGTGCAGGATTGGTTTGCAGCCTGGATCAGGCCTCACACCACCTCCAGCTGGCCGCTGAATGCCCAAATCAGGTCCCTGCCACCTCCAATCTAGCCTGATATCTGGCCTGAGGTGCTCCCCACAGGTCCAGAAATTTGGCAGTGGCAACTGCTGCCACCATTCCCCCCACCAGAATTTTTAGACCTGTAATTCTGGACCTGTGGGCAGGATGGCATGGTTCCTATGGTCAGGAGTTGGGCACCTTTTCTCTACAGTATCAAGTGCCTAATATAATGTCAGCACATACCGATATTTGCTTAGTAATGACCATCCTGTTGGCTTAAAATTGTAATACCATTCTTCAGTGAAGCTTCATGTAATTCCCTTTCAGGAAATTCTAAGCTATTTATATTGGGCAAACAGGTGGTTTCAGTGCTAATCGATTCAAGCAGCTGCCTACACCAACTACAAATGGTGTCTGCTCCTATCCCAAGATTATCCATGTTATTTTCTGCTTTCCTATAGAAGTCCAGTGACATACTGATAGCTAGAAAAATGTCACTCTTTCTCACATTGTTACTTTATGCACTGAATTAATTTAGACACTAGACTTTTGTCACAATAATTTATACGCTGTTGTTCCATTCAGTATCTGAAGATATATGACACACCACCTTTTTTTTCCCCCACTGAATTTAGGATCTTACTAATGAGTTCATTCGGAGTTGATGTATCTTAAACTCATTCCCATTTCTCTGTCCCTAAGTCACTTTGCTCTTCCTTGTTTTTGTCATATGTTTCCTATAGTTACATTACTGGACTAACAAGCTGTGCATAGTGTGGAGACAAAATCCATAGCACCCTAAATTTCCTAGGTTTACTGCAGTCTCCCTCCCCACTCACGATTCCCTGCATCCTCCAAACACAAACTCATATTGAGAGCTGAAATCTCCTTCCAGCTTACCTAACCCCACAGAAATATTCTGAGTAATTCACTTGAATGAGAATTGTGGCCATGTTTCTGGGGAAAACTTTAGCTTTAATTAGTAAGTACGATATACAATATTGTAAAGATTATCAAAGCTCCTATCACGATTAGTATTGGTAAGAACTGCATTTGGTACAGTGATTTAATTTAGGATTTATTAAATAAGAAGTGTAGAGAATCCACAGATTTAGTACCATTAGGTATCGTTTCATCTGACTCCTTACCTTAGCATTGTTATAAACAAACAAGCAAACAAAAAACCCCAGGCCCTCAAAACCAAACCCACTGATTTTCTTTCTTCCATGCAGATTTTGTTATATTTTTCATATAGCCTAAAGACATCCCTACTCAGGGCTGATTTTCTGATTAATTTTCTATTTCCAGAATGTACATTCCTTCCCTAAAATCCACTGGCATTTTTAATATAGCTATCTTACTAAATATTGCTTCCAATTCTACAATGTTAATTGCATATTATGGTTGCTTAGCAGGTGAATGACACAACCTGAATAAAGTCTATGGAAGTGGTCAAACAAAAATGAGTAAATGATCTGCTTGCAGAGTTTTAAAATAATATCTATTATTTTGAAGCCTGTTAAATAATAATTCACCTGTCCTTTCAGGCTTTAGACACTTCAGCTTCAAAATTCAAATTAATATACTTCAACATCAGTGAGTTAACTTAGAAAGTATATACAGAATCAGGTAGTCGTTGCTTTAATATCTGTCAATAAAATCTACTAAAAGTCTATGCATGCATCCTGGTATCCATACACGCAAATATCTTGTAGTAGTTTCATGCCATTCAGTTCAATGTCATTTTTATGGCACTGGAACTCCTCTTGATTTATGTGTTTTGCACTTACACAGGTGATGTGGGGCTCTACTGACAGTTCCTAATTTTACAACCAACATAAATATGTTAAACAGAAAACCATTACACTGCTGGTAGGCAAGCTCCAACTCCAGTATTATTAGTAATTGAATAGATGTTAAATGCATACTTCTTAAACTTGTACTTTTTTTACTCTCACTATCATATTTGGCATTTTGAAGAATGAGACAATAACTGCTTGCTAATCCCACAACAAGGAAAGCAAGGAAAGCAATCCTCACTGTTTTGACTTCACTGCCTCAATATTTTACTTTGTCCAGCCTCCAGCAGTTGCTTTCATGCTGTTCATCTGCATCAGAAAAATAACATTTTGGTACACAGATTGGTATATTTCAGAAACATGACAGCTTTCTAATACAATCTGGTAACCAAGTTGACATAAAAACTAACTTCTTTTTGCTGAACAGGTCATTTATTAACAGTAATCTATAGCTTTATTCCCTTCATCTATTTATTCAATTAAGAGAGACTACTTTTTAATGTCACTATTATCCAGAGAATGCTCAGACAGCAGTGCAAACTAAAACAGTTAGTTGTAGGTTAGGTTTTAATTTAGTCCTATAGGCATTCAGGACACTAAGGGAGAATAAATCAGTCCTCACTTGGCAGGCACAATCACAGAAGAGCCAGGTACAGACACTAGAGGTGCACTGATACATCGGTCCCATATTAGATTGGCACCAATATACGGAAAATTGACAGTATTGGCAATCAGCTTTTTTTGGCTGATGTGGCCGATAATGTGGCTGATAAATGTCCCAGCGCAGCATGCAGGCAGCCAGAAGCACAGCCCCACAGCGTGGAGAGCAGCCGGGTCTGGCTCATAAGTCTGTTGTGAGGGAATGAGTGTGGGGGGAGGGGCAGATCGAGGCCCCGGTGGTGAGGGAGGAGTGGGGCTGAGGCTGGGGCAGGTGCTGCACAGCTGGGGCGGGGTGGAGACAGAGCCGTGAGCAGCTCGTCTGGGGCCGTGGGGAGGACTGGGACAGCTCCCACTGCTGAACGTGCCCTGGGAGGGCCTGGGGGGGCCCTGGATCTGTGTGCGAGGCAAAGGCGGGCGGCTGCTGTTGGCTGGGGCAGAGACGGCACCAGGACCTTCCCGGCAGGGGGGCTGAGCTATGGCTGTGTTCAGGGCAGATGGCAGCAGCGGAGGGACAGAGCCTTGGGCGGGGCTACAGCAGCCCCGGGCCCAGCTCACGGCAGCCCACCCTCACCCTGCATGCAGATCCAGAGGCATATACTCCCCGTGCCTTCCCTGGGTGTGTGCTGCAGTGGAAGCTACACCCCGCTCCCTGGGTGCGGGAATGACTGGAAAATGTACAAGAAAGAACAAAAAAGTCACAAATGAAACTAAATTAAATGCTTTCTTGAAGATTTTCTGTTCCTAGCATTAATGACAAACTTGTATATTATTTCTTTTGCTACCCAGAAGTAAACAATGATTTCAAAATGCAAATGAGAAAGTACAGCTTAAGTTGTAACTTTTCTAGGAGGTCAGCAAGCAAAAAAGGAGTTATTGTAGGAAGCAGCTGCAGTATTTAAGGGCATTTTTACACATGCAAGTACCATAGCAATGGGTGCTTTGAAAAGCGCCTGGTGCTGCAATGCTTGCAGTTGTATAAGTGGAGAAATGCGTGTCAACCCTGAGAAAATGGTGGCAGCACGCTTTTGAAATAAAACACCTCAGAGACGTTTTAATTCAAAAGTGCACCGCTGCCATTTTCTGTGTGCTGACGTGCATTTCGCCACTTATACAACTACATTAATCGAGTCTGCTCCGAAGCAGCAGGCCTCCGGCACGTCACAGGGAAAACATGTGTATAAATGCCCTAACTGCTGTTTCCAGAATCTTATTCGTTTGAGGATTTTTTCATATTTTTCAAATAGAAAAATTAGTCCAATGGAAAATATAATCTACTCAAGTTAATAAGACGTTAGACTGGAAAAACCTGCCCAGCCATCAGTTCAAAGTCCCACACTTTTTGCTCAAAAAGTTCCACGAGGACACCCTTCTCACACAAGTTGCTCTGTTAACTTCACAAGGATGAGGAGACTTATGAAGACTGTGGGAAACGTATTTCTGTGGGTTTGGCAATTACTGCATTCCTAAGCCAAAGGATAAGCAAGGGTTAAATCAGTTACCTTTGATCACTAGGGCTAGGGCCAGAAGCTACACATAAACCATCTTAAGTGATCAGAAACTAGTTTAAACCTGTAAGAGAAAAAAAGTTCACTGCACATAAGCCAGTTTCAGAATGGCCCAAACTAGGTTAAGATAAACCTGGTTAAATGTATCAAATTTAACTGATTGAGGTCAAACCAGTTTATAGAACTTCTATCCCAGTCCCCTTCCTGGTTTAAGTTAAATCAGAGTCCCCCAGCGTCCCAGCATGCTTTTCAGCCCTGGGCTGGGCTGTGCTGTCTGCTCCAAAGAGCAGGGCTGGCCCCACCCCTCTGCTTCCTAGCCACAGCAGGGGTGGGGACATGGCCAGACACCAGCTGGCATGGCTCCCTGAGGCAAAGGGGGCAGGGAGAGGTTTTTTCCCCCCCTCCATCCTCTCTCCCACCAAAGGACTGCAGCTGGGGTCTGCTAGCCCCTGGACACCACCTCCACTGCTTGCCCCTGGACAGGCAGACCCTGACTGAGGTCTCCCAGAGGGAAAGGGGAGGGAGGAGGGAATAAACTCCACCCTTACCCCCTTCGCCTCATGAAGCCATGCTGGTTGGTATCTGGCCACACCCCACCCCTGGAGCAGCAGCCCCTGTCATGGTGTCCCAAGAAGTACAAGCCTCTTCCTGGTGGGGTCAATGCACTGCAAGTGGGGGGGGGGCAGGGGTAGGGCTGCTGCAGCCTGTGTGGGACAAGCAGTGATGGTGCTAAGGGAGGCCTTGGGGGTATATGGCCACCCAAAATTTGGCTTAGCCCCTATAGCCACCCCTCCAAGCCCCACCACCACCACTTGCCTGGCAGCTCTGCCCACCTCACTCCCACCTGCAGCGCAGCAACCCCCACACTAGGAAGAGACTTATGCTCCCCAGGACACCATGACAGGGGCTGCTCCAGGGGCAGGGGTGTGGCCAGATGCTGGCTGGCATGGCCTTGAGGTGAAGTGGGCAGGGAGGGGGTTTATTCTCTCCTCCCTCCCCTCTTCCCCCAGGGGACCCCAGCAGCCAGGGCTGGCAGACCCCAGCTGTGGTCCCCTGGTGGGAGAGGAGTATAGAGGGGAATAAATCCCCTCCCTGCCCCTTTCACCTCAGGGGGCCATGCTGAGCCAGCCTCTGGCCAGGGTCTGGCCATGCTCCTTCTCCCCCCACAAGTCTGGCAAGGGCTGCTTCCCCCCCTCCCCTCCAGTCATACCCCAGTTGGGGTCCCTGCAGCAGGGTGGGGTTTAACACCCCCATCATACTTAGGCCTGCCAAGGCCTGGCCATGCTCTCTTCTGAGCTCGACGTTGCTCCAGCTTGGCCACTGCAGAGAAGGGAGGGCTCACTCTAGCACCCCATGGCTTCTAGCCTGAGCCACTACAGGCATGTGCCTGCATTTCTAGAATGAAAAGTGAATGTCTATTCACTTGCTTGCTACTTCAATCTATGCAGGTTAGAGTAACCTGCAAAGATTGAATCAATTCAGGCTCGGGCTTTCTGAATGTCTGTACTTATCCCACGAAGCAAGGGCACTTGCTGCAAGGCATTCCCAATTATCATTTTAGGAACAAGATAAATCCTTTGAAGTTTATATCCATTAATTTGACATCAAGAGTTTGGCTGGTCCTGCCCAGCAGAGAGAGATCCCAGATGGGATCTAAGGTCTGTTCAGGTGGTAAGTCTGAACAAAGAATCTGAAAGTGGCTAAAAGCTCAGCCTCTGAGGAGACCTGAATACTGGCTGGGAGTCGAACTGAAAGAGTGCAGTTTGTCTCAGTGCATGCACCTAAGCCATCAAAGGATGGAACTAAGGAAAATGAAACTGAGATACGGAACTTATTGGCAAAAGGCCTGTGCCACAAGTCACTACAGCCATTATGTTTAGGTTGCAATACACATAGAGTTATCATGCCATGTTTCACTGAAGCAGTCCCTAGTATAGTCAGTTGATGGTACAGACATGCTCTTTAAGGCTATGCTTTATTCCAGTCACCTGAAACTTTCAAGAAAAGGCTCGGGGTTTTGATTAGATTAGATGTGACTCTTGTTGCTTTTATTCCTTTTACTTCCTATTTGTCCACTTCCTATGGATAAACAGGGATATTTTTTGACAAGCTGCACTCTATCATGGCATTTTCCTACCAATGATCAGTCCTAAAATAAAGATACAGGAAAAGTCAAAATCCAGTTGGACTTGCTGAAAACATGATTTACAAACAGGTGATGGGACTTGGCAACCCAGTCTAAAAGAGAGAAGGACCAACAGGTTGGATTCTAAAGTAAATAAAAATGCAGTCTTGTCACTTGAAAAGGATGCTGATGGAGAAACTGAGTGACAGTACCAGGGTCGGATTAACCATTTAGCGGGCCCTAGGTAAAAAAACTCATGGGCCCTGAGCTAGTTGAGACCCCCCCCCCACCCTCTCCAGCACTAATGCCCATGAGGAGGCCAGCAAAAGGAAGGGAAGGGATGAGAAGAGAAAGGAGGAGGATGGCTATTTGTGCTACTGCTGCAGAGGGAAGGACCAGGGCCCTCTGCAGCTCAGAGCCCTAGGCCATGTGCTTACTTTGCCTATCTGGTAATCCAGCCCTGGACAGTACTTTAACTTGTTGCAAGATGTACAGTTCTAGATACCGTCAACAATTCTAGCTGGTGGTAGCCATGGGATCAAAGGTTTGGGTCTACAAATAGCAAACTGGTGAGTGTCCACAAGGGGGATCTCAGGTTAAAGTATAACATTTGTGTCAAATCTTTCAAGTGCTTTAGTAAAACTATTAAAATAACGAGCCCTGAACCATTACAAGCCATCACAGCTACAAAATTGCTAAAAAGGAGGCTTACACCCAATGGAAAGAAGGGGTCATCACCAGGGAGCACTATTCTGTAGTTGCTCGGGGATGTAGGGGGGTAGTTAGAAAGGCCAAGGCAGAGAAGGAAATGGGACTAGCTTCCCAGATTAAGGACAATAAAAAGTCCTTTTTTAAATACATAGGGGGTAAAAAGAAGGTCCC
>NW_017728947.1:69871425-69923105 GCF_001723895.1 Crocodylus porosus | reverse complement strand
GCTCCTACCCTGGGGGTGTTTAAGAGGAGGTTAGATGAACATCTTGCTGGGGTCGTTTGACCCCAATACTCTTTCCTGCCAGGGCAGGGGGTCGGACTAGATGATCTGCTCAGGTCCCCTCCGACCCTAGAAACTATGAAACTATGAAAATATTTGAACTAGTTTGTCAGAAAAGGACTCTGTAAATGCCTAATGCCATATTTGGTAAACAACTTAAAATGCAAAAAATGGCATTTTAAATAATTTTACCATAGATTAATTTCCACCATTCAAGATATATGATGACTGCTGCCCATCCTCCAAGTCATGTGAACATCTTTGTAAAATATGTCCATTGTTGTTGAAGTAAACTGGAACGTTCAACAGAATAACAAAAGAGGTGTCAAGAATGCATTTGTTAGCATGTCAAGAAACGATCATTTAAAAATGGAAACTAGTTATGTTTTATTACTTATTCATCTTTAGTTAATCTGTCAAACTGCATGAGTGCAATAAGAATTTTAAATGTTTTTATTCATAAAAATAAAATCCAGAATTCAACCTCTTGCAACAAGTTAAACTGTTGTCAAAGTTTGGCAAGTGCTGTATCATTTTACTCATTGTTAACTGGACTGGTGGCAACACATCTTAAGTCTGCATTCCTTTCAGTTACATGTTTGCCTTTCCCACCCACTCAAAAGCAGCTAAGATTGAAAGTCATTAGGGAGGGGGAAAGAAATTAGATGTGTGGCTGCCTCACCACAAATTTTCATCCGTTTCATGGGCCTTCTCCTGCCCTGATTATTCCAGCGAGAGCTGCATGAGAGAAAACCAAGATCTGGCCCTAAATGCTTGTCTCAACTTTTCTGAACTTCTTAAATTAAAAATAAACAGCTCTATGAAAAGCCATGTGAGACTTAAAAACAAGCACTTGCAAGATTTTAATGCATTCCATGAGGCAGGTTTCTTTTTAATTTGTACTTATGCATACATTTTAGAGAGTATATCTCAAAGATGGTTCTTTTAACTGTGAAGGATGAAGGCTTTTCCGTGCAAGAATTTCTCCTCATCTAAGTGAAGAGAGTTTTCCCTCTGTAGCTGGGGGAGGGAGCACTGGCCTTTCTCCCACAGTCCAGTAGTTACTATAGGAACTATTGTGCCTCCTTCAAAAGGGCTACAGATAGGGTGATTAAAATTCTTCATGGGAGAACCCCCACTCCTCTCCTTGACAATGAAATTCTTCAGGGAGAAGGCTAAGCTTCTAGTTCAAGAATGACAGCACCTGAGGGAATGATGTGGCAGAGAAAGTCACCACTGCTCAAAGCTCAAGTACAGAGAAAAACTGAGAGGGCCTGAACACTCTCTAGCACCTCAGTAAATGGTTGACTAGAGTTCAAGTTAGCATCCAAAACTATGGATTTTGATTGAAAAACTGAGGAAATAAGCCAAGACACCCCCCAAAAAAAAAAAAAAAAATATATATATATATATATCAAAATCATCACGATTCCTTAAATTTTCGATTCCTCCAGGACGAGCGAAGGCTCTAGTTTACTCATTAAAGTAAAGATACTGAATGTTTGCAAGATACTGAATGTTTGGAATAACAGTGCTGCTGTCTTATTTTCAAACTAGTATTAAAATTCCCCTGGGGAGAAAACTGCTGTCACCCCTCTCTGACTTCAGCGCTACACAAATTGTTAGTGTCACTGATTCTGTTCTGGGAAGGAGGGTAGGATATTAACATCAAGCCTGAACAGTGTTATATAGTGTCACACTATACTTGCTGGTAAAACTAAGAGGCCTACATCTGTTGTCTTGCTTTTTTCAGTCTGATCCCAGAGGTTCATGTTATGACATTTGTAACATCTGCTACAAATGCTGAGGTAAGTCAGGCACAGCCTTATTACTTCCAATCTAACGCTCCATCCATCCACAGGGCTTTCATATGCCACTGGTATGTCAAGGGGACCAAGAGCCGCTAGATCTACATGAAGCAAGATATAATATATATATTACTGCAAGTCAAAGAATGAAATTTTTTCTGTTAAATCTTCCAGGTTTTTTGTTGTTGTCTATTTTAATGCTTGGCACTGGAATTTCAGGATCTTCCTTTCTGCCAATGAAATGAGCAAACATCTCCCTCCTGACACCAATACAAATACTTTTTTATATATTAGGCAGACATGTATCACAGTATGAAGAGGCTAGCGCAACATTTTCTAGACTTCTATCACTTCAGCAACACAACCAGTCTCTGCTTACCCAACTCTCTTACATAAGTCCTCTCTTAGGCTTGATACTGCCACATTTCCTTCCCCCAATCTGTCAGCACATCTGACTCCCTCCATTTCAATGGATGGGCAGTGTTCAACTTTTAATCCCCAGTATTTGGAAAAGGCACTTCTAACAGCCAAAAATTACTTGCCTCTGTTGTTGTAACCAAAATAGAGAAGTTTACTCTGAAATAAAACACTGAATAATTAGCAGGCATTTCAACAGTTTAATAGTGCCATCACTGGTATGATAGAGACTTCTATTTGATATACTCAAACTAGAGTTTTTTTAAAACTTTATCGTTGACTTTGTATCCTATAGTATGCTACTAGGGCTGTAGTATCACTGCAAAATGCTGTATGCCAAAATATGTCAGCCTTAAAGCAATGTAAACATTTCAAAAATACCTTGACAAGAGGGCAACCTTCCACTATGTTACAGTTTTCCACTCCATTTTCTTAAATATACATGATCTCCTGTAGCAGATATATGCCATTAGAAATTAAACATTTTAGATGTTATTGAATTTAAGTATTATTGAATTAGTTAGCATACCGTGGTCAACCACATCAGAAAACAGAAAAAAGACATATTCTGTGCCCTGTCTTTTAACAAATCTATGCAGATTTGTATAACAAAAACACACAAATCAAGGTATTGCCCCTGATATTAGTGGAAGCTGTTTTTTTTCTTTTGGACTTGCTACATATTCACTTTCCCTCTCTGACATATCATGGCCATGGGCTAAGTGAAATGAACCATTCCATCCAAGAATGGCACTCTCATTTGAAAGAAAAAAGGACAGTTCCCTTCAGCTTATGTCTATAGTGAAGATTTAGAAATACACTGCACTGTTGTCACTGAACATAGGAACGGCTTTCTGTACCAGAATTCAAAACCAGCCATATTGCAAACATGCAGCACAGTAACTAAATAGGATGAATCACTGTCTTACAGTATAAACAGGCATTCATTTGAAACAACATACACAAACTATTTATTAACATTACTGAGAACTGCAAGGCAGAACTGAAGGCTTTGCAATCCTCACAGTCTCGGTTACCTTAGTAAAGCACTTAGCTAGCTGGTTCATTTATACTCCTTGTATGCTCCTTTTATTTTCTCCATGATGCAGACAGTCTGGGAGTGAAATGGGACTGGGTACAACTATGCAATCAACCAACATGTCAAGTGAAGGAATGTACATCTGTTGCCAAAACTGAACTAATTAACTCAGGATCCTGGTAAGAATTGACTGTGCCATTGGTCAGTTATTTTTGCTGATCTTCCTGCTGCCACTTCAATCTATTCATAATACAGTCTGCAAGCAAATGCACCTATTTGAATATATGACTTTCACCTGAAACTAAAGGAGACAATCAAACCCATATATGCAATTCTGTAAGACCTGTGGAACTGTTTTTTAAACATTTTTTTCCAGGAAGAAAACTTGATCAGAACTAGAATAGAGAGACAAAACTGTCAACAACTGAAAAATATTCAGAAACAATCTTTAACAGCTTAATGACACATTTTGACCCTCCCCAACCCTCAGAGAACTGCTGCAAAAGATGTGGTGTTCAAACAATGTTGCCACCACACCATTGTGAGCCCCTGCAGTGGGAAATAGAATCATTTAGTCTTGAAAATACTGCTATGCCACACACAACTAAATTGGGGGCAGATCCAAGGCACAGTGAAATCAGTTAAAAGAATCTCCTTTGCTTTGGCCTGGGTTGTTAATGCACAAAAGTTTAGACACTTCTTAAGAGATTTCTTTAGTTGCTAAGAAACAGAATCATTTTCTCCAAGATTACAAGAAGCTATAGGAAATATAGTTAAAATCTAAATCTTCTGTGCAGGAGATAGTGATATGTTTAATTCTTTGCCCAAGGAAAACAAAAAAAAAATACAATTTAAGATGAATGAGTTTGAAAATAAAGCAGAATTAGAAAGTTAAAATAGTTTTTCTCCCCAAGAATGCTGAATCTAGGAAGTGAGTGACAATCTCCTTTTTAATAGCTTCAGGATCTTTGAAAAGAGCAGTACAAGGGGAAGCCAATTTCTTTCATCTCTGCAAAGTTAACTTCTAGGGGGAAAAGTCTGCTGATTGGAAGATACTCAGAACAGTTGTAATAGGTGACAGTTTGGCAATCAGAAACTAGGAATCAAATTCACTGCTGCTTCAAGTGGGTGAAAAAAATATTCACTTCAATGTATTTACACTCATTAAACTCAGCAATGAACTTGATGTAAGGATTCTTTCTACTGCAGGAGGGAATTCTTATTTCTGTGTGCTAATTCCATAATTGAGGTCCCCCTTATACTGAATTTTAATGTCAAATCTCTTCTATTGTGAAACAACAGGTATGGAAATTTCAGATTTAAAATACATCTAAATTGGACAGCTTACAGTAGCCAGACATTTTGGTTTTGTTCAGCACAGGTACTTAAAGATCTGAGAAGTTGTTTTAGACTCACTGCTAAAAGAATCAGCCATAGGTACAGATGGACAACTCAGCTTCAGAGGAAATATTTGTTTTGCAATATTTTTTTTAATGTTGCTATGTCTCTTTTTGGAAACATTGATAATCTTGGGTTTTTTCCAAACTGAAAGCAAAAATTAATTCCTCCAATGTACTGCTTGTAGGTATGTTTTGGTTATATTTCATTAAGTACTCACCAAACTGTATATGTTTACACATTTGCACTAAAGGAAAAAGTTTTCTTTTTATAAGCAATTCAGTGTTTTGAAAGAGAAAATTTCTCTGAATCAATATGCCTATAGCCCTATTCACCATAGTACCATTATCCTACATTTTTTTCTACAACTCAGCCATATATTCTCTTTTTTTGCTGCATTGGCCGATCTATAAGAATCAATTTGGATCAACAAAGCCACAACTGTAGATCACCAAATTTTTTTCTTTCTGGGTGTGATGTTTTTCTTTGCAGAGATTGTGAGGTTATTTTAGTAACAATGACAGTAGAAGGGTTTAACAAAAATAGCTTAAACTACACACTGTACGCTACTTTACTTTTCCTGCCCTGCCCCTTCCATCACGCACCCTGTTTACATATCCCATTGGTGTATACAGGTGCTAATGAATAATGCTTGGAATTGTTTGTGTTTTTATTATTGCTTTTCATAAGCCTGTGGGAGGAGGCTTGTATTCTGTCATCTTTCATTGTGAGCATACTGATTTTCTGGTGTTATTTAAAGCTCTCAGCATTATTTTCTGCATGCCAACCAGCGATGGGTTGTTTTGTTCATGATAGGTTCAGTTGGGTTTCAGGTAAGTGTTTAAAAAGTGCAGTGTTTAAAAAGTGCATTGCAGTTGACAATGTCCTTGAACAGGAGTTCATTTCTAATGGGGAAAAAGTTTGAGAAATTTCTTCAGCTGAAAATTATTCTGGGAAGAACAATCACTGCATTCCCCAGACTGGCGATCCAGCCCCAGAGCGTGCACAGCATGCCTTCTTTTGGTCCCAGACAATTGGAGTAGTGGCGAAAAGCCAACCCTTCCCCCAATCCCACTGCCATGGAGCAGCAGGCATAAGTTTTGAAGCTGCTGCACAGAGGGAACATCTCCCCAGCACAGTGCTTCAAAACCTGCATACAGCACTGCAAGTGCTGCAGGAGGGGAGGGGGCAGGGAGGCGGGAGCAGCACAGTAAAGCCTTCCTGACTCATCACACTGGGGACTCTTGGGATAGAGCACTTGGCCCTAGAGTTTTGCAATCCCCTACCTCCCTCAACTCAGATGGATAGTGGGGGTGGCACTAGGAAGCAGGCAGGGGCCAGGAACCAGGTTTGAGGACAGCCTCCCCAAACCCAATTCCAAGTTCCTGGGCTTTGCAGTCTCTACCCCTATTGCTCAGCTGGATGACAGGGGTAGCAATGGGAACCCAGCAGGTGCTTGCAAAGCTCCCCCACCAGTCTGGGGAAGAGGCAGGGAGCAGTGGCTGCTGGTCCTCTCTCTTCCTACACTGGTCTAGAAGGGGAGGGGAGCAGTGGGGCCAAGGTCCCATCCCATTCCCTGAACTGGGCAGTCCCTGGTTTGGGGAAGAGTTGGGGCAGCTCATAAGGGAGCTCACAAAGGAACTGTTTCACAAGGGAGATCTTCTAGGTTGAGACCAAGATCTTCTCTCACGAGGGGCATGTTTCCCCTAAGAGAAATTCAGTGAATTCTTGTACACTTCTCATTTCTACCAGAAGAATGGTAATTCTCCCAGTAGAAATGGAAAGCCTGTATGTAGCCAGTGGTATATACGGACAAATCAGAGGTCCAGCAAGTTATACTGATAAACACGTTCAAGATCACGTCTACATGAGATGCTGACTGTGCAGTAGCCCACGATTAGTGCACAGTAGCGTTGTGTGGCAGAAAGCATGTGATACTACTGCGTGGTAGTCTTGGTCTACTGTACAGTTACCATCACAAAAAAGCCATTCGGTGATGCTACATCACAGTGACTCTGGTTACTGCACAGTCATTTCATCCTTGCTTATACAATACTAAATAACTGTGCAGTAATGACTGCACCGGCAGCGTCCCATGTAGACACAGCCAAAGAGTCCGCCTTACAGTTCTATTTCTAATGTATGCTTCCCTTCTCTCCGTAAACTACTGCAAAGGTAAAACTTCAGACAGTATGTTTGCAATGAATTTAAACTTTACAAATGCAGGATCCCTGCTCTGAAGTGAAATGAAAGGCAATCTTTCAAACTTCTGTATGAGCATACTGACATTCTCCTTTTGGTGAATGGGGGTAAAGAGAGTAGCGGACTCTGTGTGTTTGGGAGAAGCAGGAAAATCTCTGTTGTGATAGCTTACAGGGCACTCTGGGTCCACAAAGAAAAAAAAAGATATTTATATGTTGTGTTTGCTGAGTTGAAGCAGAGGATAGTTATTTTAGAGGTCAAAACAAAGAAGTAGGTGTTAAGAATTACAGATTGCAAACCAAATCACCTCTCTCCCAAAGGCAAAACAAACTCATTTCACAGAATGAAAACTGAGGAGAAGGATTAGGTAGGCTTACCATATTTCCAGTTCCAAAAAAGAGGAAATCTGTTGCACAGGGGGAAGGGAGATATATGACTCTAGAGGAGGAGGCAGTGATATGGCAGTGCCCTGCCTCTGTCCATTATGTTGCCCCTCACCCCCAACCCGCAGACCACTGGCCCTGCCAGTGCCCCTCACTCCAAAACCACAGCACCTTGTCCCTCTGGGCTATGCTGGTGCCCCTCACCCCCATCCCACAGCCCCCCTGTCACTGCTGGTGCCCCTCACTTCCAACCCACAACCCCCTGGCACTGCCAGTGCTCTGCCCCCCCAACCCACAGTCCTCCATGCCCCTGGTGTCCCTCACTCCAAAGCCACCCCCCCACCAGTGCCCCTCACTCCTGACCCACAGCCCCCTCCCCCAGCTCTGCCCCTGCAAACACAGGCACCAACCCCGGTGCCGCCAGTCCAGCTACACAGCTCCCTGTTGCCCCTGAAGGGCCTGCCTGCCCGCTTCTCCCTCTGGAGGGGCAGGCACATCACCCGCCCTGCTGCAGCCTTAGACCCACTCCTCCCACCACACACACAGCACCCCCACCCCCCACAGACTTACCTGTATCCAGCTGCTGGGCTGCTCCCACACCCCTGCCTGGCTGCATGTCAACCACATGTGTGTGGACCCTGCCTCGAATTGCCCTGCCCCCAGCTCCGAGCAGCTTCTTGCTAGGGCAAGCGGGGAAGTGCCAGGAAAAACTTTGAAGCTGAGCTAACCAAAATCACAGACATTTGATCATATTAAAAACAAAAAACAAAACAAAACAACCCACACGGACCAAGATTCAGGGATCTAAAGAGGGAACATGCCTGGGAAAACCCAGATGTACGGTAACCCTAGATTAGGGGAAATCTAAGCAGAAACCTTTAAACTGCTTACTGAGCATGGTTTGCAATTCTCAGTGCTGTGTGCACCTAAGGCAGAGTTACCAAGAACTAATTCTGTGAGGTACTCTAGATTGAGAAAACAGTAACGTCAACAGTGCAGCACTATGCTGCATTAGCTCAGCTGAGTAGCAGGACTAGTTAGGCCACAGGCGGCATTGTACCAATGTGGCTATGTCACTGGGTTACAGAGTTAGTGTGTGCAGAGTAAGTTTGAGGATTGCCTTGTACTGTACAGGCAAGTCCTAAGGGCCTGTCTTCAGAGCTGAAATAGCTTTAAGAATAACTCAAGTTTTGACTCTGGCTCATACACCAAAAAAATCTCACAGCAACACAGGATTGACTGAGATTACAGTGACACAGAAGTTAGTGATGTAGACCCAGCTTGTAAGACTGGTGAGAGGGTCTGTGAGTGCTGTTAAGTAGGAAGGCCTGCCTGGCTTGAGCTTGCTGGTGGGAGTTTTAGTTTGGGAGCCATTTTGCAGACTTGTTTGGAGGAGTGGCCTGATGCTGGCTGATTGCAGTGCACACAAGGACATGGTGCTTGACTAAACAGAAAGCTTAGGCTTGCCAGATCACAGTAACAGGAAGGAGTGGCACAGGACCAGAGAACAGGCCAGCAAACATGGGAATTTGAGTAGAGAGTTCACTACTGGAGTTTCCTTGGACATTTTCTCTCCCTTCTTCCTTCAATGTAAGCTTGCTGAGTACAAGTAGGCAAAAGAGGAAGAAGACTTTTTTTTCTAGGACATAGCAGCAGCAGAAGAAGCAGGAGCTATCAGAAGAATCACCAGGATGGCTAGAAAACATTGCAGTTCCAAAGTCCCTGCCGCTTCCAGCTCCACCTGTGCAGGCTGTGTCCAAACATGGCCACTATCTACTGAGGCTTCCACCCAGCTTATGGTCTGGCTTTGCAAGGATGGTGGCCTGAATGTTCATGCCAGAGATGACCAGGTGGGGAAATGCTTCTGGTGTGAGTTTTCTACAAGTGGATTCTCTCAGGTATCAGGTAAGGAAACTGCAGGAGGAAGTGGATAGGATCACATGCATCTTTGAGCATGAGAACATCACCAACTCAATGAACAAAAAGACCTGTGGCATTATGTAAGAGGAACAGCCAGAGAAAACACTGGAAGACACAGAGGATACAGATGCACTGGAAGACAGCACTCCTCTTCTGGACCTGTGACCAACCAGCTGAAGAAGAGGTATGAAGCCCAGGTATGGGATGAAAAGGATCCTCCATCCCTTGGAAAGGGAGGATCAAGACCATGGCTACCAAGAGGAAATGATGGGGGGATGATGGCTGATGACTCCTGGAGGGCATGGAGGCTATCATCCATCTGCTATCTTGACCTGTTAGCTTGCGAGGTCTGCTACCTGCTAGAACCCTCTCATGATATCCTTATCATGGAAAGATTTACGAGACTCATCTGGCCTTCTGACTACTATACCATGCTGCTTATCCATGTGGGCACTACTGATATACCTCAACTTACTTTTGACATTGTCTCCAAAGACATTCTCATTAACAAGCTAAGGAAAGTACTGTAATGTGGATACATAACTGGTTGAATCATCATACTCAGAGAGCAGTCATCAATGGCTCAGCATCTAGTTGGGAGGAGGTATCAAATAGGGTTTCCCATAGGTCTTCCTGGATCCGGTATTGTTTAATATCCTCATTAATGATTTGGATGATGGGACTGAGTGTACACATAACCAATTTGTGGAAGACACTAAGTTGAGTGGAATTGCAGACACATTGCAGGATCTACAATGACCTGGAGACTGGAAAAATAGTCTGCAGTGAATCAGGTGAGATTCAGCAAGGACAAGAACAAAGTCCTGCACTTGGGATGGAATAATTGCATGTGCAAATCCAAACTGGGAAATGAGTAGCTAGGCTACAGTATTGCAGAGAAGGACCTGGGGATTACATTAAACCATACACTGAATATAAGCCAACAGCAGACTCTAGCTGCAAAAAAGCCAACAGCACACTGGGCTGAATTAACAGGTATCTTGCCAATCAAGGAAAGTGATTCTTCTGCTCTATTCAGCACTCCTGAGGCCTCACCTGGAGTACAGTTTTGGGCCCACACTTCAAGAAGTATGTGGGCAATTTGTAAATAGTCCAGTGCAGAGTAACAAAAATGATTAGGGGCTTGGGAAGCAAGCCCACAGGTTCAGATGAGTTTGACACCCATATTATGGGGGACAAGACTAGGACAATGGCCTCAAGCTTCAGCAGAAGAGATGTAGGTTGGAGATTAGGAGGAACTTTCTAACTATGAGGCTGATCAGACATTGGAACAGGCTACCCAGAGAAACTGTGGATTCTCCAACCTTTGAAGTTTTCAAGTACATGTTAGACAGACA
This sequence comes from Crocodylus porosus, assembly GCF_001723895.1. Classification (NCBI taxonomy): domain Eukaryota; kingdom Metazoa; phylum Chordata; order Crocodylia; family Crocodylidae; genus Crocodylus; species Crocodylus porosus. The sequence goes on along the minus strand of NW_017728947.1, from coordinate 69,912,523 downwards.
CTTGGGTGGGATCGTTCAGTCAGGGATGATCCTGGCCTTGAGCAGCAGGCAAACTAGATGTCATGACATTGTAATGTTCCTTTCCAGGCCTATTTTTCTATGATCTCTAGCTCAAGTCACAGTGTTTTGTTTCAAGATCCACTGATTCACCACAGGGCCTGTGCTGAAGTCTAACTGCTACCAACACTGGAGTTAATTAGGAGAGACAGCTGCTCTGAGTTGCTAATACAGTCTATGCAGTCTGAATGTTCCTTGCAGTATAACTGTTAACACTTAAGCTTGGATAATAGTAAGTCATAGCAATGCTGCTTTATAATATAGATAACATTGTGTTAGCTTTTACATGGCTAGCTTTGGTACCAGTAGCCATCTAGCTAAGACAACAGTTCAATGCAAGTGATGCTATCCATCTGAGAAGCAGTGTAAATTAGGCCTGTGCTGAGCTCCATACTGCTACAGTTAGACTACTACCGATACTCTGGCTAGCTAAACAGCTGTGACTGCAGTCTAGACACACCTATCTTAAGAGGCATTAATGCTAATGTAGATAATACAATAAAAAAGCCCATTATAAAACAAAGGGAGCGAAAATAAACGTCTTTCATTCTTGCTTATTTTTCCTGTTTATTATGTATTTTATTTCATTTGTTAGCAGTGCATAAAAGGAAAATCCTAAGTGTTATTATAAAAAGACACAATTTCCCCAGTGTCTCACCATATGTTTCAAAAATAAGCTGAGTTTCACAACAGCCAAGTAGTTTCAAGGACCTATCAGCAGGTAGCTACACTCCCATGCCATTTTGTTTCATTTTGTCATTGGCAATGAAACCCAACAGGGTCAGGAAATACCCTGACTTCTGGGCTGATGGCCTTATTTCAACAATACTCTTTCGCTTGGAGGGATATGAACTACATCTTTAAGAATTAGCCCGAAATCATTGTGACATCAGAAAACTGCAACACAGGTGAAATTATACCATGTTGTTTGAGCATGTCTCATAGTAGACATGCTCAAAGTTTCTCTCCCTAGGGTTCATGTTTCAAATGCAGTGAGCAGCAGATAATTAACACAGACACCATGTTTCCTACCACATCTGAATCTGCTTATAGAATTTTTCCCAATGAACAACAAAAAATAGTTTTTGGTCTCCACAGCTACTGAGTATGTTTTTGTTACTTACACTGCATACAGACATTGATTTAAAAGGTATGACAGAACCGCATCCCTGATCGCAACAACTGTGCCTCCTGCCATGCCATATGTACATGCCAGGATGTGTGATTCTGGAATCAGGGATCAGATCCCAACTGCACCCTACTTGGGGGAGCCCAGGTATGATCCAAGCATGATTTCAAGCAAGTTGAAAGCTGGGTGCCCAACTATCAGATGATTGTCAGCTCACGTATGGTCTGGAACCAGTGTCAGATAGGTCCAGTGACTGTACTGGGGTCTGGAATCAGCTGACTATTGGCCTGGCAGGGGCCACACCAGACCCTGGTGCAGTCCCAAACCCAGGCAGCTAGAGCTGCCTAGTGCAGGGATCAAAATCCACAGCGAGGAGAAGTCTCTGCTCCTCTCCTTCAGGGAACCTCTGCTCCCTTCTGCTGGGCTGTTCAACCAGAGCTACTCGGTGCAGGGTTTAAAGTCCACAGAAGAGGCAAGCCTCTGTTCTCCCGCATGCAGCAATCCAGTCAGTGCTTCTTGGCATGGGATTTAATGTCCCAGCAGGGAAAACCAATGGCTCCCCTCCCTCTCCAACCTACCCAGTCTAGGTTTAAAATTCTCTAGCAGGAAAAACCCTTTAGCCTTCCTCCTGCCCAACTCCAGTCAGCCAACAATCAGTTGATCATCAGCCAGTGGCCACATGTTAAATTTAAGGTGTCATACAAACAAGCCATAAAAATGTTCTACATTATATGTGGAACATTTTTATGAATCACTCCCCATTTTATGGTGCCTTAAATCAGGTTCATGTGTAGCACCCTTCCTGTTTATGCTACGATTAACAAGTTACTTGCAGCATAAATGTAACATGTAGAGGAGTACTAAGTTCAAAACATGAGAAATTTGTCAATAACTTTAGAAGAACTTTGTCTTATCAAACAGAAATTAAAATAAAATTTAGCAACTGAAAAGAACTTAACAGTTTAATCAAGTCAGAAAGGTAGTAGAGTATTAAATGGCCCAAACGACTAACCACTTCCATCTCCCCACATCGCTATGGCTAAACAGTAGCAGTGCTTTTCTTATGTATCACAATTTTCTTCTGTGGTTGATACTGAGTAAAAGCACAAGGCACAGCACTAACTTCTGAACATCCCGTCTTATCCCCAAAACAATTCTTTTATTTTGTCCTTATTAATTTCCTACAAGGGAATGACGGTTACTCTGGAATTGTACAAGCAGTAAGAGAGACCTCGGTACAGTACTGTAAGTAACTTGGAAAAGCAATATGTTTCATATTTAATATTCATGCCAGCAACAACAAATAAGTGACCAAGCACAAGCAAGTGACTGAGCACATACTTTTCCATCTGTTCGCTCTACTGTTAGAGGGTGTTTCCTTACCTCCCAGCTCATTTCACAGTAGTTCCCTCACAACATTCCCAGTCCCTATCATATTGCATTCAACTCACTGGAAATGCTGTAGCTGGCATCAGGCCCTTCTGGCATCACTTGGAAATATTTAAACTAATCTAGTATTTGCTGCAATATTTTCCTCCCTGCTTTATTGGAATTAAACTGCTTAGGTTTATGAACCTGACAAATGTAGAGAGGGTATTTGGAGCAGACTTACCCAGATAGGTTCTTCTCCAATTCACTCATCTCTGAAAGTAAATAAGTACACAAATAAATAAATAACTTCCTAACCTGCAACTGAAACAGATCTTCAGTGATGTCTCCAGTAACACATGGCCTTCAGCCAGTAAACACTTAAGCCTATGCTTAATTCTAAGCTGGTAAGAACCAATGCAGAAGTTATGTTAAATATTGAAGTTACTGGGATTACTCATATATTTTAAATTAAGCATTTCCTTAATTCCTCTGCTGGATTGGAGCCTACCTGATCCATGTAAAATCTAAGAATTGGCATTTCCTCCCATCAGATGCTGTCCTAGGGGAAATGTGCAAAGCACTAGGTTTTACTATCAACAGACATTTTGAAGTATATTTATTTCTAAAAGATTTATAAATAAACTTAATTCAATTAAAAATATGCTCTGTTTGTAAGTGCATAAACAGTCTGCAGTGTTACACATACCTGGGTATATAAAAAAATGTCAACAATGCAAATATATCTGAATTGATAAATAATTCACATCTATAAACAAATATCTTGGATGAAAGCTAACAAAGAGCCAGCTTTGGCTACATTTTAAAAATTGGAATAATTTCTTAGATGTCTAACAGTTTAGGAGCTCAATATTCTGAGAGCTGCAGCTCGATCCTATCCCAATTTTTGTCCATGTAGTAATAATGGCTCTTTAGTTCAATGGGTATAGAACACAATGAACTATCATACTAGTTTAAACTGCAAAAAGAAGTACAGATTCACAGAAGACTTCTGGAGAGCCAGTTGAATTGTGAAAGACTTCAACTCTGAGATGCATTCACCCAGATACTGCCAACCACACAACAGTAGTGATATAAAGGTCAGCCCACATACTCAGTAGGCAGATAAATAGAGGAAAGCCCCAAAATATCCCCAAAAGCCTTCTGTCCACTCTATTCTGCAGTCATGATAGGCTGTGTTGTGTTTATTGTAAGCCCATCTGGACAACAGGTGCAGTACTTAATGGCTGCAATGTATCTGATTATTGACTAGCGAATATTTCTAAGTGGGACAATAGGCTTCCAACTGACCCTTGGTAACACAGAAACTTCTTTCCAGTTTACACAGGCAAAGTCTTGAAATAAAAGAAAACTTTTTTAGGACTTTAACCTACATTCTGTCTGGAGGCTTTGAACAGGATTGCAATATACAACTCACATCAGTCAAATAGTTAGCTTGGCAAGCTTGTCTGGAGTCTATTAAAGAAGAAAAGGTGCATGAATTTCAAGCTTGGAGGCCTCTAATTACCTCATGCTTAAACTTTAACTACAAAATTCAGATAAATTGCTGTACTAAAACCATAGAAGATTCTCCACCTGATTTGTGCCAATGCATCTAAAGCTCAGTGATGCTAATCCCAGTGAGACTTTTTCTACTTAGTCCTAAGAGAATTCATTTTGGACCCATTTCTAATGAGTATATAAAGGATTACTTGGATGTTTTGGTAAAGCTACCCAGTAAATTAGTCAATCTGAAATTTTATTAGCCGCAAAGCATTACAGCAGTCATATAGCCAAAGAACTCTGAGGGAATTGATGTTGTATTAGTCATCCATTTAGCCAGGTACCAGAGATCAGTACTCAATACAGGCTGTTAGTTGTAACATTAAGCTAATTGGCTAATAGTTGCAGCAGTTCTTATAATGTTTTTGTACTGAGTGGTGTGACCCCTTCTTGAACCAATTTATGTAAATCCAGGGGGAGTCTTAAATTTATTCCATTTTCATGAATGTATGGTTGGGATTAAGGACCCAAGAGTAAAAAGTGTGTGCATAAAAAACACAGTGTCAACTAACCCCCTAAAATGTGCATGCTGTCAGTCTAAAAACACTCTGTTTAGCAAATTACTTAATATGATAAATGTTGAAAACAAACATAACAATTTGGTACTAAATACATTCATATTTTATCAAGTGCCTACTGTGGAGCTGTGTTTTTTTTTCCCTATCCAACAGTATCTTTGGCTATTTATCTAGTTACAAACTTTTATAGATGTGAAATATTTTAAGAAGTCCTTTGGAAATGGCCTGAGGTAATTTCAAACTTAACAGACCCTGTCCCACCAGAGCTCATTACAGTGAATTTTATAACAAAGTACCCTCTACTTAATTTTCAGAGCTTAGCCAAGCGTACTAGAAATGCAGCTGCATTAAGTGCAATTAATGGTATAATAAAAGCAGTGGAGGGCTGTTTAACACTCAAGAACCAGCAGTAAACAGTGGCTCCATGTTCTCTAACAGGCAGTGATGTGTCAAAGTGCCAGAAGTGTAAGATTTCCTCCACTGGGGGAGGGAGCAGGAGAAGTGGCCTGTCCTGCTGGAGTTTAAAAATCTTCTGTCCTTCAATAGTCCCACAAAGATAGAGTAGAAAAAAGATGTAAAATGATTCCCTCCAGTTATGCCACCAGCATTCCTCTCTCCCTTTCAGCAGGAGTCCAAAACAATAAATTCATATTCCCATCTGTGAGGAAATAGGCAAATTCAATTTCACAAAAAATGAGACTAATGGTAAGTGACTCATATAATACACAAAATGATTTGGTTTCATAACTAACAAAGTTTACTGTCAAATGACAGAAAAGGGAAAGAAATATCACTTTTGTGACAGCAAATAATAGTAGCTTCTTACTTAAAAGGAACACAACAGGGCTAGTGGCAATAAACCAGGTAACTGTAAAATGTTGAATTATCATTTTGGTATCTGAACCCTCTCTCCTGGGAATGGGGGAACTCATTCTCATGTGAATTTAAACAGAGGAAATACTTATTTCTTTGATATCAGATATAGGCAATGACTGTCCTTCTCCTGGGCAAAACTATGATGAAATTTTATTAAGTATTGAAATGCACCTTATTTTCTAACCTTGATCCAGTACATTTGTTTTTATTTAACCACTTCAGCTACTCACATTGGGGCAGATTGTAAGCATTTTGATTATACTTGTGAGCAGTAAAGTCATGTGAAGTAAGCCACTGAAAGCAAGCTGGAAATTCAAGACTGTCCTATTTGCCACTGTCTTACCCTTAATACAGTTGTTTGAACTGGTGCAAAGTCATTATATAATGCTACTAAAATGGTAAGAGTGGAGAATTCAGAACTGATACTATTTTTACCCTTTTCATGCTCACTGCAGAGGAGTAAATAATTGGATAAGTTGCAAGACATTGGGGAAATAGCATAGTTTTTAAAAGTTTTCACTACTTTTCTAAAAATCCTAAAAGAAAATTTTTTCAAAGGATGATTGTATTAGTATAGGCCCAGTCTCATGGTACTTGTTTGCAGACTAAGATAAAAAACTAAGTTTTCATCTTCCATCTTAAAACAGTAACTTCAGGGTTTAATGGGGATTGAAAACAAACAAATTTATCTTTGCCCCCAAACATACATTTTTGATGATATGGGTTAAACTCCAAAAGGAGGCTGAAGCTAATAGCTGTGAAGACACATGCATATATTGGGAAAGATACCTGCACAAAAACAGATTGGGGCGGGGGCGGGAACACGGGGACACAATATTGAGTAGGGTTACTTAAATTTTGGGCTTATATAAAGACTCAAAATTCTTTTGGAAATAAAAATTATCTATTTCCAAGGTATTTCAGTCATCAACTAACTACAAATCCTGGACTCCTTTTCTTTATTTTACAGAATAATAGAAAAGTAGGGATGAAAGGGACCTCAAGAGATCATCTAGATTCTAGTCCAACTCCCTACTCAAGGCAGGATCATCCCTATCCACACCATCCCATACAAATCCTTTTCTAACTTATTTCTAAACTTGAACAAGCAACTCTGTCACACAACTGCAAGGCATATTGCCCCCAAAATACCAATTGCACTCTAACCTGCTACAGGTAAAGCAGGGGGATGAGGACTATCAACATACTGCCACTGCAAGGATGATTAAAATATACTCAAGAGATTCAAGGAAGAGGGCCATGCATCCCCACCCCTGCTACAGAGGAAGACAAAAAGCCCCACAGTCCAATTTGACCATGGGATAAAATTCCTTCCTCACCTCAAATTAGGCTATCGGTATTTGCTGAAGATGAAAGTGAAGTCCTATATACACTGGGTACATCTATACTATATTAGCACATAGCAATAAATTCCAGCACAGCTCATGCTGGAGTTTATTGCTCCCAGGCAAAGGGTTTACATGTGCAGCCAGAACATGTGCAGCATGCTGAGCCAGGGCAGTGCAGCTCTGGTTGGCAGGAGGTCTGAGGGGGTTAGCTTGCCAACCTGGAGCTGATCCACACCAGCTCAACATGCTGCAGAGGGGCTGGCTGGGGCATGAGGGTGCTTCAGTGTGCGGCAGGCAGCCCCCACACTGTAGCACCTTCCTGCCCCAGCCAGCCCCAGTCACCATCTACACGTGTGTTTTGATGCACTAAATAACTCTGCCATAAGACAGTACTTGTTCCTGACCGTCCTATCTTACAGTGGAGTTAACTAATTTATGGTGCCCTAATAGAGGCACATGTGTAGACAGTGAAGCTTTACTGTGGAGCTAATAAATTAACTCTGCAGTCAAACCCACATGTAGATGCACCCACAGACATTTTCTTCAACAGGAACATAATTCATAAAGAACTACCAGAGCAGTCCATAAGAGCTCTCCCACTACCTTTAGTAGGAACCGGTCAGGCCCTAAGTTAGGAATTAAAGTTTATGAAATATCAAAATTCTACAACTGGCTGACCTCCAAACAAAACTGGATAATAGCACTGAGTTACTACAGGCACATAAGCTCACTTCTCCATGGCTAAGTACAGACAGTCAAAAAGCCCAAGGCTGAACTGATCCGGTCTTCACAGGTTAGTCTAAACTGCAAAGATTGAACCAAAAAGCAAATGAGCGGAGGTATGCTAGAGCATGCATCCCTGCTTGGCTGGAGCAGACAGCTTGAGCCAAGGCTAGTCCACCCACCCTGTGAAGGGGGGTTACGAGAGAGGTGCAAAGTATCCTAGGATGCTGGGTGACAGAGTCCCCCAAGGACCCTGTACCCTCACAGACCTACTTACCTGGTCCAGGTTGCTCCAGTCTGCATCACTGTTTGCCCTGCACAGGCAGGCAGCATGCTGCAGCATCAGGGCAAGAGGCAGGCTCTGACCAGCTAGCAGAGTGTCTCTTTTGAGGACTCAAGCCTCTGGTTGCCTCAGGGCACAGTCCTGGACCATGCTCTGCCCCACTTTTTTTCTGATTTTTTTTTTTTTTTTGATACTTGGATATCCAGGTATCAAATTTTGAGCCTGTGCTGCAAATATGCATCACAAGGAACATTTTTTTTGTTCCCAGTGTGCCTCTTGCTATGTTTCAAACTGCTTTGAGATGTGGCAAGAGGCACATGCGGGCTTATCTGGACACGCCCAATCAGTTCAGCCTGATACTAAATCCATTCATCCAGGTTTATCTTAAACCAATTTTAACCATTTTTGTAAGTGGTTTAGGTGCACTGAACTTCTGTTGCATTACAGATTTGAACCAGTTTCCAATCACATACACCAGTTTATATGTAACTTCTGTCCCTAGCCCATAAGATAACTTTTATTACATCCCAATTACAAGAGAGCTAGTGATCAAGTTTAATGCTATAATGCCATTTCAAGGATGTGAAGTAGCCCCAATGGTTGCTAAAGACACCACAAAATGAAGATTAACAACACAAGTTTATGTTAATTTTGAGGTCTCCAAGGAATTTGAATCTATATATTATGCATCTTGTATGTTACAATTAGGTGAATGATCTTTGGAGAAGAGCTAAGAAAAATACACTGAGTTTTACTGAACCCAAAGTCAGGGTGCTACATGATGTGCTCTGAAATGTATTTCACTCATCCTCTGTCCTTCTAGGAGGAAACACCAAATGGATTAAATTTTGCTTAACGACTGAATGTACTAGAAATTAAGATTAATCAATTACTCACAGGACTATGCCCCTTATAAAGTTGCTACACATTTAACGATGGATTTAGATTACATAGCACATAGCATTGCAATTTGTTGTCTTTATGTCATTCAGTATTTGCCAATTTTTAATTTCAGATGTAATATTAGCCTTTTTACTAGAAGCCATCACCTCTACCATCTCCCCTCATACACATAGGGATGGAATCTGATGACAGGCGACAAGTTAATTTACAGCATTCTCATGTACATGTCATTATTAGAAGAGAGAATAAACAAGATAGCAATGACTTCAGTTGAGTGAGAAAGTAAAAGATGGTGTTATACACATTGCTATAAGGCAGGGAAGATAAGCTCATCACATTATTTTAGTGTCTAATTCAATTGGCATTCATAGTCATACCACTCTTAAGAGCACAAGGTGCATAATATCTTCCAGTATATTAATTAATTTATTCCAAGCAGTAATTGTATATTTTTGCCTACCACAGGGCAATACACCACAAATTGTTTCTGAGATAGCATTAACTACAGTGGTATGGACACAATAAACATTAAAAGGTAGGCAGTTTTTGGATAACTGGACTGAAGGTAAAGACTGCAGCAATGCACTTATAAGGCTGTTTGTGTAAATTAGCACATCTATCAGCAACCTAACAAAGTACAGTTTAGAATGGTTTAAAACATGTTGAAGCATCACATTCAGCTGTCTATTTAAAAAGTGCCAAGGACCATTGTAAACCACACAAAAAAGAGGGTCTCCAGTGATTTTGTGGCAAAAGCACATCAGAAAACAAACCAGCCCTCCAAAATCCCTCAGAATAATTTTAGGACACTAGTTCCACAGAGGTTGGAGGAGGTTTGCTGGAATAAGGAGGAAGGTATCAGAGTGAGGACAGAGTAGGCAATAAAGATTGGCAAGCAGAAAGCTGGGACAATGGCCTTGGAGAAAGCTCTATAACCAAGGCCACATACAAATATTACTCTTCTACCAGGAGAACTGCCCTCTCCCAGTAGAAACTTCAAGCATACAAGTCTTCACTCTGTTTCTCCCAAGGGAAACATGCCTCCTTCAGGGAAAGATCTTTCAGGTGAACTTTTACAAAATACTGCTTTCCCTTTTATGAGATAATAAAGTTGTGTTAGGAATTACAATTTCTAAAAAAGCTTTTATAATTCACATGAACTGAACTTTTTTATTTCATTTTAAAATTTCATCTTATAATCACAGCAAATGGGCATTTATTTTTTACCCTGGATTCAGACTTACCTGAACCTTCTGGCTTTTGTTTTCATTTCATTCATACCTTTAAAAAAGTGTATGAAGCCAAGCTTAATTAGGTAAAACCAATATTTATAAAAAAGCATGTTGTGCTTAGGAAGACAATGTGCTTTGTTTTGAATTATAGACCCTACACCTGTAGTTAATGAACTATTAAAAGCAAATATTTGATTTCGGCACAGGTTCTCTCAAATGGCTACACAAATAATCAGCTAAGTAAAGTCTTGGATTTTGGTTACAGGGATCTCTCAGTTGATATCCTAGTTAGTCAAGTCATATATTTAGCAATAAAGCTGAGTCAACTAACATGACATTAAATAACAGCAAATTTTAACATTGCTCATATGCTGAAAAGTGTCACCAGGAACTATACCGACAAAAGGATTTATACTTTGTAATTTTGCTTAATTTGCATTTTAAGGGCCTAAGTCCAAAACAGGGATCTTTAAAATCCCTACTGGACAGATGTCTAACCTTAAAGGCATCTAACATTTTTAGGTATCTTAGTTTTCCTCGGGAAATTTCCCCAAGTGCTTAAAGGCTGTTTTCTACACATCCTCAGAAATGTTAGTCTTCATAATGCTGAGTAGCTTAATGCCTAGCTTATATCTAGGCTCTGCTCCACCACTATTGCCTACTAAGGGTATCTGTAAACATGCAGGGAGGCTGCTCTAACATGCTGTAATTATAGCACCTTGGAGCAGACTCAAATAGTATCACAGTATGTAGGGTCGGAAGGGACCTAAACAGATCATCAGGTCCGAGCCCCTGCCCTGGGCAAGAATGGGTGCCAGGAATAATTGAGTCTGCTGGAGCATGCTAATTAGTGTGCTCCAGCAGCCTCTGTGTCTCATGTATTCAGCATCCCCGTGGTTCAAAATGGCAGTGGACTGACTGCTTTAACTAAAGCTCAAAAGAGCTGCTGCCATTTTGAATCACAAGATGCTGAATACACGAGATGCTGAGGGCGCTTTAATTAGAGCAGCACTCGGAAGTGCTCTAAAGCCCCCCCCCACATCTTCCCTCCCCCAGCACACCTGTAAAGACACCTTAAGTGTTCGTCTAGGTATTCTTGTCTGCAAGGTCCGATCTGGTAAGCATTCTTAGAGTGCCCCTGATGAACTGGGCTCTAGGCTAAAGCAGATGGTGGATTTGCATATTTTACATAAAAGCTATTCATTTTAAAACAATGTCATTGGGACAAAATGGTACTGAGGTCTCCACCCTTTCCAAGTGCATGCCCTAACCACTGAGTTAGTCACAACCAGGCTTTCCCTTACTCTCTAGCCTAGGGATGCTCAACCCCCAGTCTGCAAGTTAGATCTGGCCCCTGGTGCGGTGTCATCTGGCCCATAGAATTTCCCATGGATTTCCACCTGGCTCGCAGAGCAGCTGTGCTACTCACTTGTCCTGAGGGGGCCAAAACCATAAATACCACTGCTCTAGCCCCATGTTCTATGCAGTGGAACAGCTTCAAGAAAAGGGATAAAAAGTGTTTCCCTACAACAAATCATGCCCCAAAATAGCCTATAGTCTGCTGGTGAGATGTGGGCTTGAGTCCTCTTGGGCAGAAATAAGAATTCCACTCAGAATTTCCGTATTGTTGGTTGTGTGCTGTAGCCACTGAACTGCTAGATAAAAGGAAACCACTACCAGAGGCAGTTGGTTCAAAGAAAGGACACATCTTTGCTTATTTATTGAAAGAATGAACTTAAGGCAGCTAATTTGAGGAAGCAATTCAGGGCTGCAATTTTTAGGTGTACGGAAGCACCTCCGTGCAGCTCAGTTCCTAAGACTGAGCCTATAGTTCAGTTTCTCGGACTTATGACACAATTGGTTCCTGGAAACTGCGTCTTAAGTCGAAATGTTGTAACTCGGAACCAATTTTTTGATAAGAAACAGTGTTATAAATGGGGGATTGGTTCCTGAATCAAGGCCCAAAACCCTATTTTCATTAAAAATACCTCAGAATTTCATACTCAATCAATTATAGATGAGTTATATAGCTACATTAATGTATTTATATTGTAAATAGCAAGCATATTGATTTGGAAGGACTTCTTTGAGGCAACTTTGCTGGATTTTTTGAAAGGCTCTTGGTTGGTTGGACTTTTCGAAGGGTTCTTGGCTGGAGTCTTCTCAGGAGTCTTGGCTGCAGATTTTTCTGGAGTTTTGTCTGCTTGCTTAAAGAAGGAAGTTTGGACAGATATTCTCCAGAGAGACGGGTGACACAGCATACTTGTTCGCTGTCATGGCATCATGTCAGATCAAGCGTTGTAAACTTGAAGCTGACGTCAGAAAGTTGAAACAGGTTATCAATTTATAAACATAAGTGCAAAAAGTTGTAACTCAAAATGTTGTAAGTCGAGGACTGCCTGTACAAATAAAATTTAAGATGCACCCTGCTGTGGCATTTCACATTGGCCACTTAGGCAACTGCTCACTCAGCACATTGGCTGGCATGATTGTGATTGTGAATCCCATTCTTAGATGTTTAACTCCTCCCATGCACTATATAAGAAGCCTAGGCATGTAATACAGAATTGTTGGTTATGATTTGGTGCCAGAAATCTAGAAGTTGGACAGTGAAACGCTATGTGTTATGATGCTCATTTTCACTTCAGCAGCACTTTTTCTTCTTTTTTCTGTTATGGTAGGTGCTTATGATGGCTCTTATTCCCAGTCTCTAAACTTTGGTTGAAAAGCATTTGTCCAATTACTGAAAAAACAGGGCCTCTCAGGTGCCAATAACCAACCATAAAACATTTTTCAAATTCCTATATTGTCCATATGTAGGAGTGGCTCAAAGTCATGCTAGGAAAATGTCTGCAAACCCACTGATGGAAAACAGCAGAATATTAAAGGGAAAAGGCATGGAGAGGAGACAAAACATGCTTTCTAGGAGAAACAGATGGAACTTTGCACAAATCATACCAAGCTGCAGTTTGACAAAAACCTGGGTGCTAAATTATCTTAGGAAACTCATCCAGGGAAGATGTGGATTCAATTATTGAACATGATGGACCTCCAACAGCAGAGCACTTCATCACTGAATTTCAGCGTAAAGTGAATATACAGACTTTGGCAGAAAATCCAAAATTTCAGAAATAGAATGGAAAATAAAAATGCAGATGTAAGTCTAAAACAGAACCATGCAATAAATGAAATATATCCTGTGCTTAACATGGATAATATCACTTCAATACTTTTAATACAATCATAACAGCTATGTTGAGCGTAAAGAACCAGGTCAAGGTACAGAATAAAAGAAAACTGTACTAAAAATTATAGTCACCATAGGCAGGCTGTAAAAGCTGTATCATACTCACTGAAAAATAATTCATTAAACTATATCTCAGCTGGAAGTAGAGAACAACAAAAAGAATAAAAAGGCACTAAGCAGCAGGGAGAAATAAACTTTATGAAACTGTCAAACCATGAACATGAAGGAAAAAATATAAAAAAGAAACAATAAGTGTATCTGGTTTATTTGTAAAACAGCCATGTTAGGATACACAAGAAAGCTAAATTTAAAACAGGAGTTAAGGTATGGACATACTGTCAATGTCAGTGTATCAATGTAGGCCAGATGTAGTTCAGTGGAATATAAATGTGAAGTTTTCAGTCTATAAAATGTAGTGTAACAGCACTTCTCAATGAGCGGGAAAAGAGTTGCAAAAATGTACTCATTCATGGAGCACCAGATACACTTTCTAAAGATACGTATACCAAGATGACCTGAAAATAGAAGTGACCACATTTCAGAATGTCATGTTTAATCACAAGCACCCAAACATAAAAAGAAGGTACTGCTGGCTAGTCTGCAGTTCTGATTTTATAATGGACATTAATATTTTGGACAAACAGTTTTCCACAAGTCTCTTTTAAATGCTGTAAACTAATTTTCTGGAGACATGAAGGGGAAAGGGTACTGAAAAAGTCTACTCAATATTAAAGAGAAGGAGATGTATGTCATTTATACTATGTAACGAAACTTTCTTTAGCGTTTTGCCATCCTAATTTTTAGTCACATTTTCAAGAGTGTTTACTGGTTGGGGTTTCTTTGGGGATCTTTTAATCTCTTAAGAGCTCAATTTTCAGAAGTGTTAAACATTCACAATTTCTACCAACTTTATTTGGAAAGATGCATCCCCAGAGTAACTTAAAATTGAATCCTAGGTCTGGGGACAAAGACATCAGTATCTCAAGTAATTGCAATTGTATTTGGAAACTGTTAAGCTGTATTTTTTAAAAAGGTCAAATTTAAAATACGTGAATGTAGGTATGCAACGAATACAACCAGGTATAAAATATTTGTAAATACTAGTGCTTTTTAAATATATACATTTTCATTTATAAAAACTGGCTTTTAATATATTTTTTGAGAGTCTGGAATTTCAAAAATAGCTAAGGGAGTTGGATACTCAATGGGAGTTGATTTCTTGACTTGTTCAGGCTTTTTTTAAGCATGTCTTAAACCAATTATGTCAAAGCACACCAGGTCCTTCATCATATATCACCATATATCATCACTGATATATGAAAATACAGGCCCTTAACATGTGGGTTATTGATTTTTATTCAATAAATGAATGATTATTCAATAAAAATGCCTTATGTCCCACATACAATTTTATGAATTCTGAGTAAATGCACACAGTAGATGTTTTCACAAAAAAGTCATTTACCATTTCCAAAGACTAGATTCTTTGATGGCTAATTTTCTCTCTCTTCCCTGACCGCTAACAGCCACAGCACTAGTCTATGTTATGGGCTAACAATCTGCAAATTTTATTTTTATAAAACAAAATAGTTTTTCAGCTAGAGGAATGAATAAAATTATGTTTGACACATCAAAATCCCCCTTTCCTTTCCCCACCGCTTTTATAACCGGAAAAAGTCAACTAATTTAAGCCAAATTTGATTTAAAAATCCTGCTGAGCTGAGACTTTAAATACCAAGTTTCAGCCTAGAGTGATTTTTTATGGCCATGTTATAAACACCTGAAAAACAGCAGGTGCCACAGTAATATACAGTTTATGCAATTTCTTTAGTTTCAGAAGTCAATCCTAGTTGATTTTTTTTTAATTTGTAAGGGATATTAAAGTTTCAATTAAATGCAAAAAAAAGGCCTTGAATTTATCTACTTATGCATTATATGCATTTGTAGTTTATAAACATGATCTAATTTGTTCATTTACAGTTTGGCCAGGTTAGGAAGGGACTTTAGTCAAGACTTTATTGGCAGTGATCATGAAATCCAGTGTCTGCAAAGAACTTAGTACTGTAGCAGACTGGCTGGCAGACCTGAAATACAGCTCAGTAATAGAGGCTGCAGTTTAACTAAAAATGATAAAAATGATATGGTAGAATATTAATGTATTTCTGCATTCATTTCAGAATCCTGTTAAAATGGTAATTTACATATAATATTTAAAAGTGTCAACAATAATCATAATCTTTAGTTAAATGCACACACACACTCCCCTTGCTTGGCTGCTGTATATGGGGGGAGGCAGTGCAGTGCAAAGATATCCTGCATTAGGCCTCTACCTGCTTTGCTCTGGGCTAATCAGCTTTGCTTCTGGTTCCGGAGCTCAGGGGTGCAGAAGTAGTGCAGGTTTCTCTCCATGGTGCTGCCATACAGATATACCCTAAAACAGGAGGATCCATGGGAGGGTGCACTGGTAAACTTGCACCCGCTTTGTTTCCTCTTCCATTCAGTTTTGAAGTCAACTGCCTGACAGTGTCAGCAGCAGTGAGAGTCAATTGAATTCATGACTCATTGAAATCCACTTGATTCCTTCTAAACTCTTCATTTCAGAGGTGTTAATGACCCTTTCTCCTTTCATAGTTTCATAGTTGGTACAGTTGGAAGGGGCCTGAGTAGATCATCAAGTCTGACCCCCTGCCATGGGCAGGAAAGGATGCTGGGGTCAAATGGCCCCGGCTAGGTGATTGTCTAGCTTCCTTTTGAAGACCCCCAGGGTAGGGGTGAGCACCACTTCCCTTGGAAGTTGGTTCCAGATCCTAGCTGCCCTGACTGTGAAGTAGTGCCTCCAGATATCTAGCCTGAATCTACTGCAAGTCAGCATATGGCCGTTACTCCTTGTTACTCCCAGTAGTGCTTGGGGGAATGAACTCTCCCATTGCCTGCTGGTCTCCCTTGGCAAGTTTGTAGGTGGCCACCAGATCCCCTCTCAGCCTTCTCTTGTGGAGGCTGAACAGGTTCAGGTCCCATAGCCTCTCCTCATAAGGCCTACCCTGTTGTCCCCTGATCATGCAACCGGCCTTCCTCTGGACTCTCTTGATACTATCCACATCCCTCCTGAAGTGCGGTGCCCAGATCTGGATGCAGTATTCCAACTGCAGCCTAACCAACGTTGCAGAGGGGGAGGATCACCTCCTTGGACCTGCTCATGATGCATCTATGGATGCATGACAAGGTGCGGTTGGTCTTTCTGACCGCATCCCCACATTGGTGGCCTATGTAAATCTCGGAATCAGTAGCGACTCCAAGATCCTTTTCTGCCTCTGTGCTGATAAGAAGGGAGTTCCCCAACCTGTAGGTCTGCTGCTGGTTCTTCCTCCCCAGGTGCAATACCTTGCACTTGTCCATATTGAAACCCATCCTATTCTCATCTGTCCACTTCTGTAACCTGTCCAGATCTAATTGTAGCCTATCCCTCTCTTCTAGTGTGCTCACTTCTCCCCATATTTTAGTGTCGTCTGCAAACTTGAACAAGGTGCTTTTCACCCCCTCGTCCAAGTTACCAGTAAAGATATTGAACAGTGTGGGCCCAAGGACTGAGCCCTCAGGGACCCCATTGCCCAAGTCCCTCCAGGTTGAAAATGACCCATCCACTACCACTCTCTGGGTGTGGCCCTCCAGCCAATTTGCAACCCATCTGACTGAGTAGGCGTCAACACCACAGTTGCCTAATTTTTTAATGAGGATGGGGTGAGAGACAGTGTCAAAGGCCTTCCTAAAGTCCAGAAAGACTATGTCCACCACAATACCTGCATCCAAGCCTTTGTGACCTAGTTATAGAGGGCCACCAGGTTGGTCTGACAGGACTTGCCTCTAATGAACCCATGTTGATTGCCCCTAAGCATAATCTCCCCTGCTGGTCCCTTGCAGATTTGCTCCTGGATAATTTTCTCAAAAAGCTTCTCCAGGACTGACGTTACACTAACAGGTCTACAGTTTCCTGGGTCCTCTTTCTTTTCTTTTTTGAAAATGGGGACCAAATTGGCCCTTTTCCAGTCCTCTGGCACCTTGCCAGAGCAGCACAAGTGCTTGTAAAGCTGTGCCAGGTGTCCCGCAATGACCTCTGCCAATTCCCTCAGCACTCTGGGGTGGAGATCGTCAGGATCTGCTGATTTGAACACATCTAGTCCCTCTAGAAGTTCCCCGACTAGGTCCTCACTGACCCTGGGCCTATCAATGGAACATAAAGCCCACTGAAATCAAGTTAACCTTTCTTTTGCAATTCTGCTGTCTGTTAGTTGCTCTTGGTAGTGTAACTCCTATTTCACAGGTCTGTAAACTGTTTTCAAATCCTTCTAATAAAGTCAGACCAAAGCAAAAACAAATATTAAACTGAATAATATACCGCTGGGTACTTACCATAACAGTAAAGCTTCTAATTTGTTTTTTACCTGGAGAAAAATGTGTTGCGTTATACAGGATGATGAACCACACCATCTGCACCCCACTTTTCAAAATCCTAGATCTGCCCAAGCCCTAAAAGT
Organism: Crocodylus porosus; assembly: GCF_001723895.1. Lineage (NCBI taxonomy): Eukaryota > Metazoa > Chordata > Crocodylia > Crocodylidae > Crocodylus > Crocodylus porosus. Next base: position 69,894,743 of record NW_017728947.1, on the reverse strand, counting down.
TACCAGGCCTCTAAAACTCTGCTTCTGTGCAAGCTCAGCATCTTGGTTCTCACAGGGCCAAGCTACTTGGCAGTATTTCACACATGAACTCCATCAGGATCCAGGAACTAGGCATTTCTCTGTTTTCCTTCCCAAAGAACTTGATCCAGAATGTGTTCTCAGATAGCGCACAGTCAATAAGGTACCACAACACATGAAGTGGCAATTTCTGCTTTCCTATAAAATAGTACCATACATTTAACAGTCCAAGCTTGGCACTTGGTTGGTGCAGCCCAGGCAACGCTGCTTGCAGGGGATGGGGTCAGGCTCAATGCCCAGGCCGAGCAGCATCTCCATAGTGCGCTCACGGGGGATGAGGCCACGCCAGCCGAGCACTCAGCCCAGTGCCACTCACAGGTGACGGGGCCAGGTTTAGCACTCGGCTAGCATAGCCCCATCCCCTGTAAACAGCACTGCCTGGGCTATGCCAGCTAAGTGCCAAGCCCATCCTTGTTCCCTGCAAGCAGTGCTGTGGCACATATCCACCCCACCTGTGCCCAGCCTACAGTAAGGGTACGCAGGGGCCAGTAAAAGTGAGCCCCCTATTTTTGATCCAAAAAGTTAGGTCAACTTATACACTGGATCTACGGAATTCCTAACTGTTTGGATCAGAAAAATGGGATTGGCTTGCACATCACATCAACCGGTACATCATGACATACAGTGCATTCAACAGTCCTTGGATCAGGGACTGAAACTTAGACCAAATGATTCTTAAATATTTTAGGCAGAGTGGAACTCATTGAACAAGAGGGTTGAAAACTGCCCTAACACCCCCCCAGAACAGCTTATATCCTGATAGACAGGATACTCATATGAGAAATATATTTTTAAATTCCCTCAGACAGAGGACATTCAATCTGGCTCTTCTACATCTTGGGTGAATGTTTTAAACCTTGGATAAAAGGGGACTCCTCCTAGAGCTATTTTTTTTAAATAAATGAGTGACGCAGGCATCTAAGCTTTTGACATACTTGTCTTCAGGGTTTATCTCCTGGGAAGCTACAGTATCTTACCACCCAGCAGACCTCATTCCCAACTCAGAATTGCGTAACCCTTTATTGGGGTGCCAAGCACTTCGGTCAGCTTCTGGACCTCGGCCTAAATGAGATGATTCAAGTGAATATAAATTAAATTGTATGGGTATAAAGGTAGCTGTACAACTCTACACAGTGTATCTTTGAAAAATTCCAGCTATAGAAACTTATGGATTATTGTAATTTTTCAGACAAATCCATCTAGGTTATGTAATGAACATGTTGCACAGAAAGAGCACTAGGCTACATAAAACAGATAGGTTAATAAAGTTATTCCTATTACCTTTCTTTCCCTAAGCCTGTCTTTGAAGTGCCATGGGAAAGCTGAAGAAAGAGAGATATTGCAGCTGGGGATTTTGAGAAAAAGTAGCCTTCAGCTTAAAATAGAGTCTCTGAAGATTAGGCAAGGAACATCTAAACTATGAGTATTTAACTTATGTGCTAGCCAAACATTTGTACACAGTTCATTTAAAATATGCAACTTTTAAAAAATGCTAGTGTACTAAGCATATTTGTACATGTACGTATTATAATACATATGCACAAATATTCGTATGTATACAGCCATGCATAATCACACACACACACATATGCATATACACATGAACGTGCAAACAAGCACACGTGTGTACACACACACAAACACAGACACACACTTAATGGACTGCAGACATTAATCTTACACAATATTAATATAAAAACTACCACCACAACAAAATTGAATCTTCAACTAATGAAAGCAGCCTGTGGCATTTCAGAGTACTTTGCTGACTCTTTCTGGTCTTTTCAGCATCTGCAACTATGTGGCTGGGGATAAAAGTTAAACATAAAACAGTTTAAGTGATCAGAAACTGGTTTAAACCTGTAACAGAAGCTCAGTGCACATAAGTGAGTTTCAAAATGACTGAAACTTGTTTAAGATAAACCTGACTGATTTGGGTCAGTTTATGAAACTTCTGCCCCAGGCACCTTCCTGGTACAAGTTAAATCACAGTCCCCCAGCATGTTTTCCAGCCCTGGGCTGGGCTAGGCTGTCTGCTCCAGAGAGCAGGACTGGCCCTGAACCCTCTGCTCCCTAGTTGGAGCAGTGATAGCTGGCTGACAAGATGGGGGGGGGGGGCTGAGAGCAAGCACAGCTGGGGATGCAGCCCATTCTGGGGGATGAACTACTTCTCCCCCCCACCAGGCAAACCTCATTTGGGGTCAGGGAGGGGGGTTAAACACCTCTTCTTCGGGTCAAACTTACTGCTGGCTGCAACTGTGGACTACAAATCCCAGAGGTACCTGAAAGCAAGAAGAAGTGATAAACAATCCTGCAGAGTCCTGCTGCTTTAATTCTGGACTGCAAATCCCAAAGACCTCAGAGGCAGCAGGAAGAGGAGGCAAACACACAGCCCATGCTGCCTATGTACCAGAGAGCTGTGCTCTAATGCCCCCTCCAGTGTCTGGCCTGAGCCACTGCATTTCCTGAATGTCTGTTCACTTCTGTTTCAATTTAATCTGTGCAGTTTAGACTAACCTGCAAAGACTGAATTGATTCAGCTTCAGGCTTTTTGACTCTGTCCTTAGCCTGCATGTCTTCTTTTCAGGATATCTACTTAACTGTGGATGAAAAAACTTATGCACCTAATTTAAAAAAGGTGAACTTAGTCCTCTTCTCTGTCTTTCCAGTTCAAGGAACATTAGTATTTATACACAAAAAGACCACTTTTATCTTCTTTCCAAAAGAAGGCACTGTGACATATTACCAGAGCTTGGACTGAGAATCAGGAGACCTGAATTCTGTGAACTTGGACACTGGCCTCCTGTATGACATGGGGTAAATCACCTCCATGTGCCTCACTCCTCCATATCCCCCATAAACTAGGATAATAATGCAAGCCTCTTTTGGATCTATGCATGAAAAGTACCATATCTTGTATTTTTTATATGAGGGTTTGTTTCATTTGCTAGTATGGCAGAGTCATACCTTGCCTTTTCTTTTTTTTTATTTGACCTCAGGGAACAAGGGGGCAGTACACCCACACAATACACATCAGAAAGTCAAATGGACTATCCATTTTCACTTCCAAATTATTTATTAAAGGAATAACATTGTTGTACCCTTCAAATCCCAACACTTGATAATTAGATGCCTATGATTTTGTAATATTTCTCATTTATGTTGGGCAGCAAGATGTTACTGAATGTGTGTCTTATCTTTATTTAACCCAGTTCTCATTTGATAGCATTCGTTTAAAAATATGTCTATTCTTTGTCCAAAGATTCATCTCTCTTTTTAAGCTTTATCCCTTTTGGATTTACAATATATAACATTTTGCCATGTCTTGGATCAAGACATGGGCAGAAGCTGGCTAAGATAAATTACCCATACTCCATGGATAATGGATTGTTTATTCCCAGTACCATCTGAGTTTAGACTCACAAGCAGACGAAGTTGTTCTTAGGCTGTGTACACACATTCAAATAATCTGGAATAATTCTCCCAGTTCGTTTCATGGTAGAAAAACTTACTCAGAACCACACATATAGATATTTAATTGCTGAGGCTCTGAAGACTAGAGAGCTTGTTTTAATGGCAGCATTGTTCATTCAATGCTACTTTAAAAATTGACAACAGGAAACTCACCACTACCTAAAAACAGTTTTCTGATAAATCCTCTTTTCCTATGATGGACTCAGAACAGTGTTCCCCTATGGACTTGTTCTAGAGACAATATACTGAAAAGTTTTGATATGATTAATCACTAAATGGTGCTGCTGACCCTGAAAACGTGTCTACATAATGTTGAAGGCCTGATGCATCCTCAAAAACAAAGAAAAAAGGGCAGTTTAAATTTGGAAATGGTTTCCACCTCTTCTAACAATATCTGTATCTACTGCAGAAGAGATGGTGCTATCAGGCAAACTATTCTTCACTTTTCATCCAAGAATCTTATTGCACACTATGAAGCTGGATGTGTTTAATCTCATTTCATACAAGAACAGACTGAGATACAGAGGTCTAGGGCCAAATTCTGAAAGAGGGTCAAATTCCCTTTGGAGTACTGAAGCGAAGTTAGATAGGAAGTCAATGGCAGATCCAGGGTTGGTCTCCTCAGCGTCTCTCTCCTTGACTCATGCTTTTTCAGCCAAAATCTAGGTCAACCTTCCTCCAAATTCAAGGATACCCTATGATCAGCAATAGTCTGCAAAACCAAGGCACAGATATTTGAAAACAAAATACCTCAGTCTTTAAAATTCATTTGCCTTGTTTTTGTTGACTTCCCTTGAACAATTAAAATAATTAGCATGAGGCTCAGACTTCAGAAGTATACTCCATTGAAAACAAGTCTGCACTGAGTTATAAGGGAATTAAGCATCTATACAATGGTTTGATGGAAAAAAGGAACTCAGATATCAAATAGGTTTGTTGCTTATTAAATATGAACTACAAAACTACATAATGACCACAAGCAGCAAGATTCAGAAATGTTTACCTTGAGCAAAAATTATACTAATGCTAGAACATGCAACAGAAAGAAATAAGATGATCAAACTAAGGGTAAATTAAGTAAGTTTATACAGGAAAACTCACTGAATGGTAACTGTAACATAGCTACCAAATAGCATTGTAATAAAACTGACATTTTCAATTGACCTTCCAACTTTCAAAAGTTAATTGTTTGTCATTTCTATGAACTCAACATCATATTCACTGCTGTCTGTAGTATTTTTAAGCCACATATTTTCTAACTCATCTTTGGTTTTCATCTTCTTCTTCTCTCTCCCCCACCATCCTTCCCACATTATCCACACAGTCCATAGACCTTTACTGTGAAAAGATGTAAATTTAGTATGGGGAACTATTGCAATAAAAATTGTCTAAAACTCATGCCAGTTTTAATATGACTCTATTCATTAGAACTAGGTCCAGCATTAATGTTTCATACCACATTTACAGCCATATATGTTTCTAGAATCCTGGTAATTTTTGTTTTCATATAAATGAGAGCTCTTAGACACTATTTCAAATAAAACCATGAAATCCAATATGGAAGACAAGAGACTTTTTCCAATTATTATTCAGTAACTAGCTCAAAATGCAGTAGTTTGAATATATTCAATAGCCGTAGATAGTTTTATTTGCATTTTCTAAACAATCCTTCAGGTTCTCACCAGCAAAATACGAGCTTAAGAAATATTCCACTAACGTCCATTATCATCTGTGGCTTAGCTGCCATAGAAACAATTGTTATTCCAGAGCTAATTCCTCAACGTGTTGATACTGTTATATATTACACTATAATTTATATGCAGTGATCTTGCCTTCAGATCACACCCATTATTGGAGGATCTTTCTTTTTCAAAATCAACATAGGAAAATATCAGAGTTTGCCAGTTGCTACAGGCATTAAGCACTGTTATTAACTACTCAATAACACACATATGAGAACGCCTGTTCATTTCACAGCACCAATTAAATTAGATCACCTAGGATAAGTTGCTATGGTTTGACTTAAGTAAAGCTAAGACAAAGTTCACTTGTGTTTTCTTCTGAAATTTCTTGACTTTCAGCACCTAGTCGTCAATCTTTAAATAGCACTGACCACAGTATTCATGGTGTTCCCCATACTAAATTTAAGGAAACACAGGGGCAACGGCACCAGCTATTACCAACTAAACCAAAGTTGTAAAGAGTTTAAAGATGACCACTCTTCTGCTAAATTTGGTTCACTTGTGCTGCTATCTAATTCAAGCTTTATATATCAACGAGAACTGTTTGAGGGTTTGTCCATGATTTATTTTGCATACATTTTAAAATCCCATATGAATTTAGTAAGTTTATTCAAGAGCTACTATGGCAATTATTGCTTTGAAAGCCAAATGTTCCCTCTAAAGTTTGTCTTTTTCTCTTGTCTTCTCTTTGGTATATTTTGAGTGCAAGAAATATCAATAAGAGCAAACAGATACATTATTCTGTTGTGGCATCTTGTCACTAAGGGAAGATTTCCTTCATAAGCAATAGTGTGGGCTGTGATAGATGTTGTGCAACTCAACCTGCTAGCTTGGCATCTATACCCTAATGGAACAGTTTGACCAACTAGCGAGTAGGCACACTGCCATGTCACCATATGGGTGTGAGTATAAGCAGCCAAGTGACCATGTAGGAGAATCAAATATGTTTGCTGAGGGCAGGAGTCCCAGGCTGAAACATCCAAACAGCTGTCTATCCTGAGGTTTACATGCCTGTGGTTAAGGGGATGTGACATAGTTAATCCAGCTTTTGGCTGGATAAATATTAAAATACAAAAATTAGTTTCCTTGGCTACAAAAAGAGGTTTTGCTCCTAATGAATTCTCTAGTACTGAGTATAAAAGCAAACTCCTGATAACTTCCTTCTGAATAGAACTAAAAAGTAATAAATGATGTTTCAAATTCCCTATGCTGTTTAACAGGTTTATATGATACTGCAGACAGTTAGACACCTGAAATGTTTATATGCTAATGCAGGCACCATGGGAAACAAATCAGAAGAATTGAAGGTCCTAATACAAGCACAGAATTTTGATGCAACTGATTACAGAGAAATGGTGAGATAGTTTGCATGACTGGAGTACTGTCATGGATGGTTATAACCTGTTCAGGAAGGACTGGAAGGGGGGAAAGGAGATGTTACCCTATACATAAAGACAATGTACAGAAGTTTTAAGGTGCAGTACAATGTGGAAGGCAGGCTTGTTGAAAGTTTCTGGATAGAAGTCAGAGAGAGCAGCTGGGGGGATGTTGTGGTGGGCATCTGCTGCAGCCTCCAAGCAAGAGGTGGTAGTGGATGAGGCTTTCTTTAAACAACTGAGAAAAGCTTCCAAACTGTGGGACCTAGTTCTCATAGGGCATCTCCTAGGAGGAAAATACAGCAGTGCACAGGAAGTCCAACACATTCTTGGAGTGTGTTGGGGATTACCTTTTATTACAGATAGTAGACAGGCCAACTATGGGAGTAGCCTCTCTCAACTTGCTGCTCACAACCATGGAAGAATTGGTTGAGAAGGTTAAGGTGGAAGTTAACTTGGGTAACAGTGACCACACAGTGATAGAGTTCAAGATCCTAAGGGGAGGAAGGAAGGAGAGCAGAAGAATAAAGACACTGGACTTCAGAAAAGCAGACTTTAACAGATTCAAGGGAACTAATGGGCAGCATTCCCTAGGAAGCAAGTCTGAGAGTTCAGAAGAGAGAGCTGTAGGTTAAGTATACCCTTTAAAGGTACAGGACCGAGCTATCCCAATATGACAGAAGAATGGCAAGTGCAACAGGAGACCAGCTTTGCTAGACACCAATCTCTTCAATATGTTGAAACTGAAAAAGGTCTACTACCAAAAGTAGAAACTTGGTCAAGTCACTAGGAAAGACTATATTACACAGGCATGCAGGCATTTAATTAGGAAGGTCAGGGCATGTTTTGAGATGCAGCTGGCAAAGGACATAAAAAGGCAGCAAGGGATTCTACATGTATGTTGAAAAGTAAGAGGAAGAACTGACAAACCATAGTTCCCTTACAGAATGTGGAAGGCAATCTAATTATGGATGATGCAGAGAAGGCTGGAATCGTTCATGCCTTTTTCACTTTAGTCTTCACAACTAGGGACAGATACCAGATGATGATTGCAACTGACAGCAAAGGCAGGCAAGAAATCAAACAGCACACAGAAGTAGAACAGGTTACAGATTACTTAATGGACCTAGATGCTTTCAAGTTGGCAGGGCCAGGTGGAATACACCCTAGGATGCTGAAGAAATTGGCTGAGATAATTTCAGAGCCATTGGCTATCCTCTCTGAGAACTTGTGGAGGTCAGGTGAGGTCCCAAATGATTGAAAAAGGGTAAATAGAGTGCCCATCTTTAAAAAAAGGAAAGGAGGATCTGGAGAAATACAGAACAGTCACCCCGACCTTGATACCTGGGAAGATGAGGGAGCAGGTCCTCAAGGAATCTACTGAAGCACCAGATAAAGCCAGCATGGATTCACCAACAGCAAGTCATGCCTGACTAACCTGATTTTCTTCTACAATAAGGTCATAGGCTTAGCATGTAGGGGCGGGGGAAGGAACAGAGACTGTAATATGCCTTCATTTAAGCAAGGTTTTTTGATAGAGTCTCCCATAATATTCACAAAAACAACCTAAGGAAATACTGGATAAATGAAAGCACAGCAAGGTAGATACATAACTGGTTGGATCATCATGCTCAATTAGTAGTTATCGAGGGCCCAGTGTCTAGTTGGGAGGAAATAGAAAGTAGGGTTCCCCAGGGATTAGTCCTGGGTTCAGTATTGTTTAATATTCTCCAGAATGATACTGAGTGCACAGTCAGCCAATGTGTGGAAGACAGCAAGTTGGGTGAAGTTGCAGACACTCTGGAGGGCAGGACTAGAATCCAGAATGACCTGAAGAGACTGGAAAAATAGCTTGCAAATGACAAAAATGATTAGGGGCCTGGGAAGCAAGGGTTATGAGGAAAGGCTGAAAGAACTGGGGTCATTCAGTCTGGAGAAGAGAAGTCTGAGGGGGGATTTGATAATAGTTTTCAAACATCTGAAGGCGAATTATAGAGAGAAGGGAGATGGGATTTTCTCTGTGGCCACAAGGGACAGGACTAGGAGCAATGGCCTCAAGCTCCATTACATAGGAAACACAGGTTGGAGCTGACTATGAGGGTGGTCAAGCACTTGGAACAGGCTACCTACAGAAACTGTGAAATTTCCATCTTTGGAAGTTTTCAAGAGAGGACTGGACAGACGCTTGGCTGAGGTGGTTTAGTTAGGGATGATCCTGCTTGAGCAGAGGTCTGGTCTATATGACCCTGTAAGGTCCTTTCCATTCCTTTTTACACATATATGAAAAGGTACAGAACATTCCTGAGAGATTAAGCCTGTTGTTTTGAACATTATAACCAGCAAAGTATACTTAAGAGTGAATGCTCCTATTTTATTTTAAATCAATTGATTTCTTTGAGACATACGACTTGTAATAAAATACAGAAATAGATCATAATTTATCCCAAACAAAATAGAGGCATACAGCTTTTTGGAAACCTGGAACTTTCTTTATATTGTATACACAGCTTTCTATTTATAAAGAGGCAGCATATATATATGACACTATGTTTGCTGTGGTGAGATAAGGACAATATTTTCAACACTGTCTAAGAGTAGGGCCACTGGATTGACTAAAAAGTATGTTCCTGGCTCCAGAAGAGAAATCCAATTTGACCAGATTTATTAGGCTCCTGGGATCTTTTTACAATGAAGGGAGAAACTTATCTCCAAAGAGCAACCCAGAAACCTTGGAAGCAACAAGGGATAGCCACCTAGAAACATGAAGCTTAAGGGCATGCCCTAATTCCCATTCCTCTTGAGAGCTTAGCTGCCTGATTGAAGGTACTTGTGCCCTGCCCCCACCCCAAATTTTGAAGCACAGAGATGCTGATACACAAGTGGTGGAGGGAGGCTGGCTGGAGCATGGTAATTACCATGCTGCAGCAGACTTGATTAATTGAGTCTGCTCCAACACATTGTAATTACAGCATGTCGGAGCAGCATCTGAGCTTGTGTACAGGCACCCCTTACACCCATGTACAGGTACCCATTTTTACAAAGAATCTGTTCTCCCTTCACTGTAAAAAGATCCAAGGAAACTAATAAACCTGGTCATGTTGGACTACTCTTCTGGGGGCAGGAACATTAATTTTAGGCAATCCAGTACCCAAGTGATAGTGCCTGTGTAATGAAACTGACTCAACTCTTAGGCAGAGCTGGGTGCTAGTACCTCCTCTACTTGTGGGTTTGAAACTGTCGTCTCCTACTTCCCATCTCCTACCTCCCTAAACACAAGGCTAACCACTAGTAGTCTACCTCTGCCACTGAAGTTGGGCCACTGGTCAGCCACAAATAAAAGGTTCTTGGGGAAAGAAAGACGAGCAGCAAGAGACAGCATACTTCTAGATGCTAGCAGTCAGGATCCTTACTTTACTAGGCCAAGTCCCATTTCAAAGTGATTTCCCACTGAAATGAATGGAGGTTTGGCACCTAAAAATATTTAAAGGATCTGAATTAGCAGTCTAAGCTTCACTGAAGCTGATGGGCATTTTTACACGTGCTCGGGGGGGCACTTTAATTAGAGCAGCTCCAAGAGCCACTCTAATTAAAGCTCCACAGTGTCTCATGTATCAGTGTTTCTGCACTTAAAAATGATTGGGGGGGGGGGCTTGAACTAAAGCTTGTTCAAAGACATTTACTTCATGCACCCCGCCACCATTTTTAAGTACAAGAATGCTGATACATGAGATGCATGAGGCTGCAGGAACGTGGTAATTACCACACTCCAAAACACTCAATTAATCAAATATGCTCCCACGTGCTGTAATTATTCCATGTGGGATCAGCTTTCATGTTCATGTATTGTAGAGGCACCCAATGAGACTTCAGTGTTTAAGTCATTTAGGAATTTTGAAAAAATATCACCTTAAATCACTTAAAGTAAGTGGGCCATGGAAAATAATTTGTAATTTCTCCCTATTTAAAAACTCTGATCTGTGCTGCAATCAGAAGTATTAATACTCAATGTTACATGGTCTTTTCAAGCCTCTATTTACTGTGGGTGTGACGATAATGGGCAACATGACATTTTAGTAAAAAAAAAAAAAAAAAAGTCCTGTAGAACACGTAGCCAGGTGACACTGTTCATTACATCCTTCTAGAACTTAAAAGTAAGCCATTTATTAATATTTAAAATATTTTATAGTCTTATTAATAAAAAGATCTTGACAATTTTGACATAAGCCTGAAAGTTTTTATTGCAGAATAGTAAAAACAAAAAATACAAATAAACACACACACACATCTCAATTAAGAGTCACCCTTACTGCTACTTCACTCCAAAACATCAGTAGTCCTTACCATGGTTTGTTGAACCATATAAGTATAAATGGAATTTTTGTTTCCTCACTATGTGGCCTTTAAGCATATGGGTTCAGCAAATGCCTTTCCTATTCGTACTGCAGCAAAAATAACTAATTGCTCTTTATTACTCTCTCTCAGTGACTATTTAAGTGTTCATACAAAGTGGAACTGCTCCAACAGAAGGAATTAAGAAAGACCACTTTAGAATAGCCTCAAGTCTAGTAGTTAGGACATTTCCTCAAATGCAGATCAATTATCAACCCAATTCAAAAAAGATTTAAGAAGAATTTGTGACAATTGACACCACAATTTTTCTACTTTATTATTTTTGCATAATGCCAAAATAAAAGTCATAATCAGTATAAATGTCCTTATCGGTTTCTGCAACGCACCATGGAAATATTTCTCTAGACTTCAGAGCATGCGTGAAAGTTAGGGTGATAGGACTGAAAAGCAGTTTGACTTTTTAAATTGACTTTTAATAACTTTTTTCACACTTTGTCAGGAGTAGCATCTTCTAAATTGGCACAAAAGTCAAATTAAGGGAAAGTGAACACCTAGTCCCAAACAGCTATGTATACATTGTTACTGAATAAGAAAATACTTATTAAAGTGTTTTCTAAATCTCATACGGTTAAAACACATACATATTGAGACATGTTCAGAACCTCTGCAGTACTCGTCGGCCTGCATACATCTTTACCAATTATCCTCATACAATAAATAATATATGTATAGATAGAGTCCTTCACACTTTAGAATATACTTCATTCGGTGAAAGCCAGACACAACTGTGTAGCTCTAACTATGATGTTGGCTTCCCCAGGGAGTTTCCAAATTCTTCTGGGGAAGCAGAAACAAACACAGTGAAAATGGGGTGTGGGGAGTTTCTGTAATTTTCCATTAGGATTCAGCAAATACAGAAATGTCAATCTAGTTATTATACTATTCTATACCAAACATTACAGATAACTGTCTGATGTTTTGCTGAGTTCTAAAATGAACAAGCAAGTAAAAGAAAGTAATGGGCTACTCTTATATATGAAATCCCATAATAAAGCTGAAGAGAAAAAGAAACCTGCTCAGAAACTGGAGAGTGAGTTGCAGAAAGATATGAAGTCAACAGTGACAGTCAACTGTCTTCTTCCAAACTGTGCAAAGTAACAGGAAAATGAAAAGGTAAATATTGGAAGAACATGATGAGCAGGGTCATGAATGCTGTAAATTCATGGAGATTTTTCAAATCTTAGAATTTTCCTCTAAGTTTTACATTAGGAAAGATAAGGACACTGAATGGGAAGGAGGAGAGTAGTGATTTTTAAAATGGTACTTTTGGCATTTTCTTCCTATTTCAATAAATGTGAAAGGATTAAGCTTCACAAAAGTGCGATTAGGTTTTATCACCACACCTTACTGATAGGGACACAGAGGGACAACCCAACCAAGTGGCTTGTCACATAGGAAACAGAAATCATTATGTTCAGTACCATAATCAAAGCAGTCTTCCTACCAAAATAAGCTGCACAGACCATATTGCAATGAAATAAATAGCTTGGATTCCATCCACCCCTCTCCCCCATCATCCACTCACACACCTGGCGCACACACAAGCTTGGTGAAAGCTCAAGAAGTTAGAAGTTCTGGAAGGCTACGGACAGACAAAAGCCTCAGCCTGAACTGATTCAATCTTTGCAAGTTAGTCTACCCTGGCTAGGCTGAACCAGTTTGCAACTGTACAGACATCCTCTTCGGACTGAATAAATGCAGGCACGTGTGTGCAGTGGCTCAGGCTGGAAGCTGGAAGGTGGGGGTGCTAGAACAGCCCTCCCTTCCATTCTATAGTGCTGAGCTGAGGGTGGGAGTGTGGTCAGGCCTCGGCAGGACACTCTGATTAGGGAGGGGTTCCTTCCACTCCCTTGCCGCTGCTGGCCACGGAGGAAGCCAGCAGGGAGTTGATAACACAGCACTTAGTACCCCATCAAGAATAAAAAAGGCCTCTCACATTAGTTCAAGCTCTTCTTAAACAACTTTTTCCAAGGAAGGAATGGAGGGACATTACTAGCTGACCTGCTGATCAGCTCCAAAAAGCCCTAAGTAGACACTGTCCTGTCTGCCCTTGTCTTATCTGCCTTACACAGACACCTTTCAACATGCTGGCTATGGTCCGTGCTGTGGGAGAGTGGAGAGGGGGAATCCCTGCTTAAGCAGGCATTGGGAGATGGGGTGGGGCAGGAGAAAGCCAGGTAGATACTCCTGTGCCTGAAGTCTCTACCACAGCTTCAGCTAGGGAGCAGAGGGGTGGGGGCAGCCCTGCTCTGGAGCAGAGAGCCCTGCCCAGGGCTGCAAAGCATCTGGGATGCTGGGGGACTCTGATTTAATTTAAACTAGGAAGGGGACTGGGACAGACATTACATAAACCATTTGACCCAAATCAGTTAAGTCTAATACTACATTCAACCAGGTTTATCTCAAACCAGTTTCAGCCATTTTCAGACTGGTTTATGTGCACTGAACATCTGTTCTTTTACAGGTTTAAACCAGTTTCTGATCACTTAAACTGGTTTATGAGCAATACCTGTCTCTAGTTGAAAAGATTTATCAATTAAATCAGATATTTCCCGAATCTTCACTTAATTTTGTCAGGCAGACAACTGTGCTACACTGCTTCATAGAGATATGCCCAGACGCCCACCAACACTTTTCATTAGGTGTCATGAACTGCTTCATTGATCCTTCCTCCCCTTCACCAGCATTTTCAAGTTTTTGTTACCATATTGAAAAGCATGTAGGAATTTGCAGGCCCTGCTGCATTTCTGCTATCCTTGCTCATTTCTTGGCCTGTCCTCTTTTAAATATGCTGCCACTCCTTTTCACTCTTCCTGCCACTCCTGTCTTCTTACAATTCTCCTTGGGCAAGAACCTATATCCAATCCTTTCAAAATAAGTTACTTCCCTCTTCATATTTAAATCCCTTCTCAAAAAATACTTCCTGAGAGAAATATTCCTGTCTTTTGTCAATTACAGAAAGAGGGAAGGAAGATAAAGTTCCTCAGCTGCAAAAATGTTTTGATCTTTAGCCTTCAACATGAATCCATTTGCACTTTTACTTTTAACTTTGGCCTTCCTGCCCTTTGTGCTTCCTTCCACATCCTCTGCTTTCACTGGCACTGTAAAAACTGATGTTCTGTTCTTTCCTTTTTCAACCCTTTTGCTCCCAAATTCTTTGTCCCAACCCCACGCAGCTCCTCATAATATTAAATGCAAAAACATTATGGATCTAACATGATGACTAGCCATGAACCAAGATAACTCTGTATGGCTGCGTCCCCCAAGCAGGGGCATGCAGTTGCCAGACAGGAAAAAGGAGCAGCAGATTCATGTCGCTGCGTTTTGCCCTGGCACATGCCGCACAGGGGGTTAGTGAAGGGAAAAATGCCGTAGGTGGGGTAGGGGAGGCTGAAGCCAGCATCTGGGCTGGCCCCAGCAGCCTCTCCTGGTGTCTTCCTGGGGCTTCACTGGCAGTGATCCGGACTCATGGAGCCTGGCCAGCAGCCAGAGTAGGGCTCTGGCCAGCCAGGCTCCGGTTTTGGGTGGTGCATGCTGCCACCATATTTGCCACCCCGCTTTTTTCTGGTGTAGGTTTTTTTTGACACCAGGATCTCCCAGTGTCAAAAAACCCCTGCTGCACTGCAAATGAGCAGCACGGTGAATGCTTGCATGTGCTGCACGTGCAGTTTGTGGTGCTGCAGATGAGTCTGCAGTACTGCAAACCGTACGTGTGTGCTCGTCTGAACGTGTCCCTATATATCATCCCTTTATGACCTGTCAGTCAATATTGTAAATCTTCCTGTGGGATGGCTTATCATTGTTTCAGCCTTGATACATTCTGATCCTAATAGGAAACATTGAACAATATCACAATCAGAATAAAGCAAAAATGTGTGCACTCTATATCTTGGACCACAAATTAATTAAGGCACAGATCAAACTATTTTCTGCAAACATTGATTCAACCCACTTCCTTGATTAGAAATGGCCCTTTTTTGGTTCTCTGCACAGTCATATAACTAGGGGTGGGCGAGAGAAGCACCAGCACCATTCACCAAGTTAGGAGGGGCACCAGCATCGTCTCTTGTCCCAGATAGTCTACCACCTGGCAGCATCCCACGCTGGTAACTCCAAAAGAGTCCCCAGTTGCTGCTGCTGGTTTAAGAACAACAACCTGGGCAGGCACAGCACACATGGCAGTGGCAGCAGCAGTAGCAGCAATAGCAGCTCCTCGGCCAGGTTTGTTTAAGAAATCTTGGCATGGGTAAGATTGCTGTACCTCTCCCCCCCCCACCCAGCTTCCCTCCTCACTCTTGGAACCCACATGCTGTCCCCCTGTGCTGAGAACAGTGTGCCGGCCCCCCACCCCCCGCAGGGTTTGCTCTGGGCACCAACTCTGCTTGTTATGCTACTGTCTACAATACTGAATGTTTGCATGACTAATGCTGCAAATAGGCTTATGTGCTGAGTGAATATGCACTACATATCTAGATCCTGGAGTAAGCACACGATACAGGGTTTTATATCTAGCATCCGTTCTTTTTGGCATACAACATCTGTGCAAGATCTTAAATGTCTAGTTTCTCTGGGTCCTTATTGCATCAAATAAATCCTTCAGCCTCAATGACCATAGAAGCCCAGGAACTGATTTGCATTTTCTTGGTTATCATGGGAGTGAGACATCAAATCATTATCCCATACTGGTATACTTCATCAAAACACAAGAACCATGGAAGCAAATTCAAATGAGAAGTTAGCTGATAAATCTTCATTTGAGCTGATCACATTATATAATATAGAACTTTATTTCCCAAGTATAGCGAGAACAAAAATACGAGCTGCCAAATACAGGAATAACTTTAAAAAAACCCTTATAATTAACATTGTTTATCTATGGTTGAACATTCTGTTTCTGTTATCATTCAATTACTGACAACTATAGAAACCAGAATCTCTAATATTTCATTAAGTTCTTTATCTGTATGAAACATTATAACGTAACTCAATTTTTACATAGCAAGAGGAGAAAAAACCCCAGATATATCAGAAGAGTCTCACACTAATAAAACAGGTTAGCTTTGAAAATATCGCCTATTTGGTCCATCAGATGATACTATTTAGGGTATATAATACTGAAAGGGCAATCTGATAATCATGCTAGAAGCAATTTTAAACCATACTACTGCTGAAAAGTCAATTTAACTTTCCAGCTTTATAAGACTTTGTTATTGGTATTGTTAATTATTTCTCATTTAATGGGAAATTGGCAACAAGGTCCCCAACTGTCATTTTAAATCTGCAATAATATCATGTGAAGCTTTTCGTCCTTATTCCCAAGTCCTGGATTATCAGAGCTAAATGGCAGCTCCAGCATTACAAAAGCTCAGGGGCAGGTACTGTTACACAAATTGCCAATTCAATTAACAGTGTGTAAATGCTCCACTGGCAGGCTGAGGGAAGGACAGCCATTTTGGCAAGTGTCATTCCTAATTTATCAAACTGTCAAACCTTCCACTCAGGTGCCTGCGGTCACTGTCTGCCTCTTAATGCTAAGTTGTAAAGCTGCAGGAACCATTCTTGTAGCTTGACAAGGCACAATACTCAAAACTGATTTTAAAATCAAATGTACAGTTGTCTTAATTATTCTCAGTATAAATGATGTTTTAATTACAAAACCAGAGTGGGAATAGTCAATCAAGATCCAACATTACATGGATATACAGTATGAGGATCAAAGATCGTCATCTAGCCAGTTTTTCAAAAGCAGCCCTTCAATTTCATTTAATCCTATGCTGTTTGTGATCACATGCAGATAGAAGGTCCTTAATGATAACAAGCCCCCATAAGCAGCCTCCCTATTCAGTCTTCACTGTAACTCTGCCTTTGGATTTTACCAAATACACATGCATTTCAGTGCCTTAGCAACAGGAGGGGGAACATACAAGATCATCGGCAACAACAAACTGTTTTTTTCTCCACTGATGTTTTCTCTCCTGTCCATCTATGGTGAGTAGTGTGTGGGCTTGGGTCTTCATGACTATCTTTATGGAAGTAAGAAATTAGGAATTTTGTAGAGAAGGAAAGTTGAATAATTTCACCTTGGGGCCTGAAAGTGTTGAGGGCCTTGGTCATCCCTAGCATTTTTGCTAGCAGATATGTCAGTAGCTAACAAGTTGTACTGCATATGCAGATCAGATCCTTTACATTTCTACAGGGTGCCTAGAGCATAACAGTGTAGCCATTTTAGGGACTCACAGAGTGCTGTTGTAAATGTGTGCTGAGGGGCTAAACATTTGTGGAGCATGATTTGACCCTATAAAGTCTTTTGCTTAAATTTGACTGTTAGCATGGATTTAAAAACAAAACAAAAACGCTTAAATTTGGTGTTGCACCGAAAACTCAGAATGAACAAAAATGTTCAGGAGAACAGGAATAAAAGAAATGCCATACACTGTCAGAAAATGACCTATTTAATCCAGTAACCTCTGGCCAACATGTGCCATCACAGATGCTCCAACGGAAAATGTAAGAAACCTTGGAATAGGCAGCTATGACCCCTAGTTATAGTCCTATTTCTTTTTAATAACTAGTTGTTGGCTAAAATCCCCAAAGCCAAGTAAATTCCATATTTACAAGCTTCCAGAGCTATCTATGTAATAGATGAAAAACAAACAACTTTTCTATATAGGTGCCTTGTCTCTAATTAAAACCTCATACGGCATGTCTGCACTGCCTCCATGGCAAGCCCAGAAGCCCTGCCAGAAGCACACCCCACCCACTCATTCCTGTTCAACACGTGCCAAAGCCCAGAAATGATAGACGGTGTGTCAGAAAATGTGCATCAGAAACATACTTGAGACAGAGCTGCTCTCAGACTGAGTGCTGGAGCAAGTGCACAGGGTAGACTGCTTGGCACCATTCCCAAATTCACCAAAGAGGTCTCACAGACATTCCCTGTAACTCCTGCAGGAAATAACACTTGGTGATCTTGAGGTCTTTTTGCTAATGGGGCACTGCATGAAGTGATACACCCAGGTATCAAACCATTCAGCTCTACAAGCAATTTCCCAGGAAGTAGACTAGTTATTTTCTTAGTTCTCAAAAGATCAAAAGATTAGGATATGTGGGCTCAGAAGCATTCGAGTTAATATTTGTCATAGTTTTCACTTATACAGCGATTTTTTTGTCTAGCATGTAACAGAAGACAGGGGGACAAGCATACTTTGCTTAAGAAAGAATTCAACCACCAAAAACCCTTCAACAACATTAAGCACTGAGACTGAAGTCAAATTTTGAAGGCTTTAAACCTGGCCCCAGTTCAAGCCAGAACATCTTATAAACCTAAACCTCTAAGAATGAGGGTCTTATACAATACTACTCAAGTCAGTGAAAGTCACCTTAAAAGTATTTGCCTGTATTATCGTGGTCATATTAAGGAAGATAGTTTGTGTCACTAACTGGTCCCAAAGGATATAGGTTATGGCAGAAAAAACACTTAGAAGCATTAAATAGATGATTTCCATAATGTAAGTAGTGAGTATTAAAAGTACATATTCGGACTAGATTTTTGAAGGCAGCTATGTACCGAAAGATGGAAACAGGCATGTAGTAGGATTGGCCAAAATGCCTAGACTCTTATAAAAATCCCACTGGACACCTATACACATCTTTAGATAGCTAAATACCTTCAAAATTCTGGCTCTTAATCCATAAAAGCTGGCTTTGTTGAAATTACTATTTGGTTACACTGCTTACTTTCTTACTGCTAAATCCTTTTCTATATACCTCGTTCTTACAATGTAACACAGAGCTCAGTCAGACAGCGTGCATATTTTGAACATGAGAATGAGAGAGAAAGGAAAGGCAGGAAAAAATTCAAATGCAAATGCCCTAAATCAGCAAAATAAAACTGCTGTTCCTAAGGCTATACACTGGAAACATTATTACCTCTGTAGACTTTGAATAAGAGTTCAGAAAATTACATATGATGGTTGAGGGGGAAAAAAGATGCAGTACTGCACAAAAAGCAGCAAGTGTGACCTAAAAAAACACTTAAGTAAATAAAATATTATTAGATCACACAGATACTGAATTCTGGTCTGAAGGCTACAGTAACCACTCTGCTTTGTAAGACCAAGTGAAAAATGTCTCAGCACAGAAGGTTTAATACACGGAAGAGAAACAAGGTTTTGGAGCTCTTAAAAGCTCCAATACATCTTTCTGATCCTCAATGAAGTCAGAAGCAGTAGGGCCAAAATGAGTAACATGAAGACTAAGTAACTCCAAGCAGTTAATTAAAGGTAAAACTAGGTGAAATGAAGGGATAATAAATAGTTCGGTATCAATGTGATTATTCTGACTAAATGTCATTTTCAGAACATCAATTTAGCTAGCACTGTGATTCAATAAACCAGTGTGCTAGGACATTAACTCACACTATGTAGGAACTTGAATATCAATTCATATTACAATCAAGGGATTCAAATGATAGACTGTTCCTGGATCTAAGTTTTTCCAGTCTAAAATACTTTCTGGTTGATGAGAATAAGTATTTTGACTTTGAGAGATAAAACCTATAGAAATATTAATTCATATGCATTCAGTCTGATCTCCGTGCATTAGAAGACTTCACTATTGCATGATGACTATTCTTTATAGGGAGCAATCTACTGGACTCTAAAACACCTCAGCTGCTACAGAATGATATGAACTCTGATATGCATATAAATTCCTTTTAAGGATATAGAAACTGTCTGCACTGCAAGAATCCAAATATTACATACCAACACTTTGGAATCAGAGACCTAACATCAAGGGATCACACACCTCACATTAACACCTAGTGCTTTGTGTCTATACTGCTGCCACAGAAGTAGTAGAACTTATAATAGGATACAGACAGAAATAGCAACAGTGTACAGCTTGCTTTAAACAAGTTTTAAAGCCTAGCCACAGGAATATTGTGATGAGCACAGACTAAAAAGAAGCAATTACAGTGTAAGTGTAGATAGGGAACCAGACTCTGGCTGCATACACAAATTCAGCTAATCTGGGAGAATTCTCCTAGGTTTGTTCTCCCGGTAGAAAAACCTTCCCAGAGTTGTGTGTACAGACATTCAAATGCTGAGTCCCTAAACAGTGGAGAGCTTGCAGTGCTGACCCCATCCCACCCTGGGGGGTTGAGGGGAGGGAAAAAGCAGAAAAGGGGGACTTTTGCACACATCTTAGCATGCTCTGCAGCCTCCCTTAGTCTGCCCGGCAAGAGATGGCACCAGTGCACAGGGCAACCCTGAATGGCTAACCCAGAAAGCCCATGATCAGCCTGTGTTGTCAATATGTACAGGAGAAACTGTTCTAGAACTGTTTAAAATCTGTTTTTTTTCCAAGTTATTTTTCTCCTGGGGAGGCCATTTTTGCTTTAGGAAAAACTAGAGCATATATACTCCTGTGGTTTCTCTTGGGAGAACGGAGACTCTCCAAGGAGAAAATGAATATACAAGACCTTTCTTGCCAGAACTCTCATAGTGAAGAAGATCAGATGGAGGTAAGGTTATGGCCATAACCAGGGATCTTGATTTTCCCTGTTAAAAAATCCAAAATTATCTCATAAAACCACCCAGAATTCTCTGATTAAAAGCCCCAAATCCATGGGGTTTTTTACAATTAAGTTAAAACACTGCTATGTATCTTTTCAATGGGTGTTCCATTTCAAAGCTATTTTTGGCGTGTTTTGAGCTCAAAACAGTGGAATGGAATCGAAACAAAAGTCTTCAAAACAGCTTCAAAACAAAATGAGGGCACTCTCAATGTTTTGAAAGTTTCTAAACATTTTGAATTTTGAAGCTGGGCTTTCTGCAGCGTGGGCCCCTGGATCTACATGTGGGAAGATGCCACTGCTAGCTGGGGTCAGAAGCAGCACCAGGCTTCCCAGCGCTTGGCACAGGCTGCACCGAGCACGGATCCCACCCAGCAGCAGCAGCTTGCTGTCATCTTGCACACAGATCTGGGGGACCACGCCCTCCAGGAGGAGCCTAGCATAGTCCTGTAGCCCTCTTTGGGGGTGTGGGCCCCCAGATCTGTGCACAGATGACAACATGCTGCCACTGCCAGCTGGGGCCAGCACCAGCACCCAGGTCTGCCCGGTGCAGCCCGTGCCGAGCATCAGGAAGAACCCAGTGCTGGTGCTGGCCCCAGCTGGCAGCAGCAGCATGCTGTCATCCTGCGCACAGAGTCAGGGGCCTGCATCCCCCCAGGAAGAATCCAGCACAGCCCCATAGATCTCCCGGGGGCTGCAGGCCCCTGGATCTGTGTGTAGCATGACAGCACCAAGCTTCCCAGCACTCAGGATGGGCTGCGCCCAGCACCAATCTCAGCCAGCAGCGGCAGCCTGCTGTCATCCCGTGGGCAAATCTGGGGGCCCATGACCCCGAGTCTGGCACAGCCCTATAGCCCTTCCAGGGGGCATGGAGAACCTCTGGATCTGCATGCGGGATGACAGCAGGCTGCTGCTGCTTGCTGGGGCCAGTGCCAGCACGGCGCTCAATGCAGGATGCACTGGGGAGACTCGGGTGCTGGCACTGGCCGCAGCCGTCAGCATGCTGTCATCCCGCACATACATCCAGGGGTCTGCACCCCCTGGGAAGAGTCTGGCAGTCCCACAGCCCTCCCAGGGGGCACAGGCCCCTAGATCTGCAGGCAGGATGACAGCAGGCTGCCATTGCCAGCAAGTGATATGAGTTTTGCTGGTTAGCAGTTTGAGGTGCTGTTTCCCAGAAGCCCCTGCACCTAGCTCCTTGAAACCTGGCAGGCTTCATGCCCTTAGAAGAGACTACCATCTCTGCAATTTTTTCATCCAAATCAGGAAAGAAATGACAAACTTACAGGCATGTTCATGATTCCCCATTATAGACTACGGGCGAAACGTCGAAATGCATCAAAACAGTGAAACACTTTCAACAAAACAAAATGGAACAGTGCTTTGAAACAAAACAATTAAATAAAACACTGTCCCTTTGAAATGGCAAAATGGAAGTCTAAATGAAACGGTGCTGTTCTGCATAGCCCTACATATATTTTGGTGTTTGATTTTGTTTTTATTTTTTATCACTTCTGACCCACAGCCCCTTGGTGCTGCCAGTGCCCCTCAATCCTAACTCATAGTCCCCTATCCTTCCCCAGCCCTGATGGTACCCCTAATTTCTGACCCACTGCCCTCTGCTCTCAGCCCCCCAGTGTGTGAGGAAGGTGGCGGGTGCGTGGAGAACACGGTGGGTGTGTGGGGAAGGGGGGGTGTAGGTATACACAAGGCCATAGGAAACATCTTGAGGGGGTATGAGGGGGGCTGTGCCTCTCCCCCCAAATTTCTCCACCCATAGAAGGCACAGGGTTGCAGCCAGTGCGCTGCACTGCCATAGCTGCTAAGGTGAGGTGCCGTGGCAGCGGTGTGGAGTTGTGTCCCCCAGCTGAGGATGCCTCACCTTGGTGTCCATGGTAGCACGGTGCTCCTAGTGGTGGGAGCAGCAGCACTGAGCCTTCCTGCTCTGCCCTCCTGAGCTGGGTCCTGCCCGTTGGGCCATGGAGGCGGCATCGGTCCAGTGCCGGTCTGGCCAGGCTGTAGCCCTGTGCCCTGCTGTGGGCACAGAAATCTGGGGGGAGGGGATGTGTACCTTCCCATGTCCCCCTAGTGTATTGCCTATGCCCCCCACAGACTTACCTGCAAGAAGATGTGAAGCTGCTCTCCACCATGTTGCCTGGTTGTATTGCTGGCCATGTGCATGTGGCACCCCCTGCCTGATCACTCTCCTCCCAACCCCAAGCATCCCCCTGCAAGCTGGAACTCTGCCAGCCTACAAGGGGAAACCCACGGTTTCCTGTTTTTTTTCTCCTTTAAAGGAATTTTCTCCTTTAAATGGGAAAATCTGTATTTTTTCATGGGAAACATAAAACCCCGATCCCTGGTCATTATTCCCTCTAAACCAGGCATGAAGTTGGACAAGGCATGGTTCTTACACTTTTTAGAATAACAACGGATGTCACCCCTTGCACATCTTGAAGCTTAAGGAAGCACTGTGCCTTGCTGAAGTTCAGTGCCTGCAGACCTCTAGCTAGTAAGATTGAGAATGATGTGTGTGTGGTGTATGACACCAAACTTTGGGGCAAAGCAATCACGCCAGAAGATAGGTGGGTGATCCAGGCTGACCTGGACAAGCTCAGCAAATGGGCAGACGAGAACCTCATGGTGTTTAACACCGAAAAA